>NC_143252.1:105675600-105986350 GCF_984573655.1 Nuphar pumila | reverse complement strand
ATCCGATAGAACTGAAAGAATTCGACAAAGTGGTCAATTTATTTATCGAGCGCTTTCTATTCAACGCTGAAGCACTCCCGACTCTCAGTCATCTCTGCAGTCTGAGGCAGAAGGAAAAGGAGAAGGTCAGGGATTTTATTCATAGATGGAGATCCGCTTGCAATAAGATGTGCGAGCTAATAGCAGAAAGACACGCACTATCTTTGATCCTGAGCAACTTCTCGCAACCCCTGAGGGGACTAATTTCTACATCTCCATCGAAGAGCTTCATAGAACTAACAGAACGAGCCGAATGGCTCGAGTTGAGTATGGAGAACGGGTCTTATGAAGGTTTTATGTTTACAAAGAATAACAGTCAACAAGAATCAAAGAAGAAAGCCCATTTTACCTACTCTGCCAATAACAGTAAGAATCAGAACAAAGGAAATGGAAAAAATCATAGTTATGCTTCAGGAGGGTCAAATCCCAACAAAAGTGATCAGAAAGGCAAGTCGATTATTCAATATGATAAGCAGCCACAACAAACCCTCGAACAAAGATCAAGACCACAAGAAAAGCCAAAGCGAGAAGGATGGAGTTACAACCGCAAGTTTACTCCTCTAGACCAGTCCCTCGAGACAGTATTAGAATATATGCTCGGCAGTGATATGATTAAGCTTCCAAGGGTAGCTGACCCGCCAGTGGTTATGGGAAAAATGAAGGACAGATTCTGCAAGTTCCACCGAACTGTGGGACATGATACCGAGAAATGTTTCATTCTCAAAAACATCATACAAGATTATATTGACAAAAATCTGTTAGTAGAAGGGGCTGAAGATGAGAAAATGGAGATTCTAAAACAGCCTTTCTTGCAGCATTCAAAAGCAATGATATCTGATCATCCCTTTCGGCCACAAGATCATATCCGACCATGCCCTAGTAGTGATATCAAGGTGCAGCATCAGGTATTAGTATTGCATAAGGCCCAGTCCAGTTCTCAAAAGATGGACCTCGTTTCAGCATTCAGTAAGTTGAAAGTTTCGAGAGAACTCGCTAGAATATCTCCAGAGGTAGCCAAAAGAATGCCATGGTTACCCAAGAACCTTGTCAAATCTGCTTCAGAAAAAGGGAAAAAACCAGAAGAAGAGGTCGACACGGTGCAAAGGCCAATCATTGCCCTCTCTAATATCCCTATCCTTGAGTTGGCACGTGCCTCTCCTAAGCATCAGCAAGTTCTGGACGATTTACTGCGAAAGATCAAAGTCAAGCCAGACACCACACCTGAAGACACGGCTCAAATCGTTAATCAGGCCATGACCAATGCTCCCATAACCTTCTCAGATGAGGATCTGCCAAAACCTCACGCATTTCATAACAATGCCTTGTACATTGTGGTGCGAACCCGGGGAATGACTGTACCCCACGTGCTTGTAGATGGAGGCAGTAGCCTCAACATTTGTCCTGAAATGACTGTCAAGGCTCTGGGTATAAAAGAAGAAGAGTATACACCGGATCCGATCACCATTTATGGGTTTGATAACCATGGACAGACAGCAAAGGGGAAAAGCTTCTTGGAAATATTTATCAACTACTCTGTTCATACAGTGCTTTTCCATGTCGTTAACGTGCCACCAACGTATAATCTTCTACTGAGAAGAACATGGATTCATAATGCCAACGCCGTGCCATCCACTCTGCATCAGTGCATCAAGTGGTCTAAAGGTGGCATGATAACTACTGTTTTGGGGGAAGATCCTGAAGAGAGGCTACCTCAACCTATGATCCCTAGGCCAACTTATACTGCTGATATCCCTAGCATTAGGGAAAGTGAAGAAATTGTTCTCAGTGAAAGCCTTGAAATGCTAAAGTTAGGAGCAACATCAGAGACAAATCACACAGCAGCGATGGTCCAATGGCAAGGACCACATTTCTTTAAGATTGGGGGTCGTCTCGATTACAGTACTTTCAAGGACCATCCTCTTTTCCCGCGGTTTGTTAGGACCAAGAAAGGATTTGACCTGTTACTGAAGCATGGTTATCAGCCTTTCAAAGGATTGGGCAAGAACGGAAATGGCCGGCTAGAGCCAGTGATCCCTGACCATCATCCACGCAGGGCAGGACTAGGATTCATGGGCAAAAGATCCCACAAAAATACTGTCTTCATTAAAGGGATCCATTAAAAATTTTCTACCATCTGTCTTTTCTATTTCATTCATTTGATTTTTGCAGTTTGTAGGGACAATGTCCCATTTTAGTTCATTTTAAATGTCCTTATTTCATTTCAAGTCTTCAATAAAGTTATCAAGTTTCTCATCTATCTGGATGTCATCTTTCTCTTATTCCTCTACAATTTGTCTTCAAAATTCATTTGTTCTTATCTTTTTTATCCCCATGCAATTTATGTCATAGTAAAGGAGCTTTCTCTAAAAGCTATTCCTTTTCAAAATTTCAGAATGTCTTCTCAACCGATAAAAAGGTTAGTCATTAATCCTTCAATCCTATCGAAACCGGCAAAGATATATCGGGTCCGAGCAAGAGCAGGGGACAGTAAGGTCACAAAGCAGTCAGAAGAAATGGCAGAATTCGATTCGTCGCTTCCAGAGTTGCCAGAATTTGCAGCGATTCAGAAACAAGATGAACCATCGACCCTAGTCCAGGATCCGACTGAGGACATCAATATTGGTTCAGAAGATAGTCCGAAAATTCTCAAGATCGGCACCAGCCTAAGTACAGATGAGAAGGAAAGGCTCATTGACTTTCTCAAGCAGCACCAAGAAGTATTCGCATGGACTTATGAAGATATGCCCGGTTTAGATCCTAAATTGGTGGAACATCGACTCGTTCTGAAGCCTGATGCGAAACCTGTTAAACAGAAGTTAAGGAAAATGGATCCTCGAATCGAGCAACGGGTCAAGGAAGGACTTGAAGACTTGCTTAAAGCAGGATTCATTCGAGCAATAGATTATCCGGACTGGTTGGCGAATATCGTTGCAGTTCCCAAGAAAAATGGCAAAGTGCGAATTTGTATCGACTTTCGCGATCTCAATAAAGCTACTCCGAAGGATGACTATCCCCTCCCAAATATTGACCTCCTAGTTGATAGCACGGCTGGGCATGCCATGTTTTCCTTCATGGACGGATACTCAGGATATAATCAGATCAAGTTAGCCGCTCGTGACCAATCCAAAACATCATTCACTACGCCATGGGGCACTTTCTGTTATACAGTCATGCCGTTTGGGCTCAAAAATGCTGGGGCAACCTATCAGCGTGCAATGGCTGCCATTTTTCATGATCAGATGCACAAGACCATGGATGCATACGTTGATGACATCTTGGTCAAATCCAAGGAGGAAGAAGACCATATCGATGCCTTAAGTCAAGTCTTCAAGTGGATTATTCTTCATAAGCTAAGACTCAACCCTCAGAAGTGTGTCTTCGGAGTTGAATCAGGCAAATTGCTAGGCTTCTTGGTCAGCAAAAAGGGGATAGAAATGGATCTCGCTAAAGCAAAGGCCATCATTGACATGCCACCTCCAACTACTCTTAAGGAATTGCATAGTCTTCAGGGACGTATGCAATCAATTCGGAGATTCATATCCAACCTTGCCATGAGATGTGAACCTTTCAATCATCTACTCAGAAAAGGAGTGAAATTTGAATGGGGACCAGAGTGTCAGCAATCGTTTGAGCGTATCAAGAAATATCTTCTTAATCCGCCCGTTGTAAAGCCACCAGAATTGGGAAAGCCTCTCTTGCTATACATTTCAGTTAACCAAGCCGCTTGTGGCGGATTCTTGGCATAATATGAAGAAGGCAGTTTGGTTGAACATGCCATTTACTATGTAAGCAAGACTTTCATTGACTACGAGAAGAAATATTCTCAAATAGAGAAGACATGCCTAGCACTGGTATGGATGTGTCAGAAGCTGGGACATTACTTGTTAGCATCAGAAGTCAAGATTCTCTCAAAACTTAATCCTCTCAAGTATATTCTCGAACAACCATTTCTTAGTGGACGGATTGCTAAGTGGCAAGTCCTGTTAATGCAGTATGATCTGGGGTATGTTTCTCAGCAATCTATCAAAGGTCAAGCAATTGCAGACCAATTGGCAGATTTTCCTTTAGCAGAAGATGTTAGAATCGAGGATAGCTTTCCCAATGAGCGGATCTGTAATATTCAATAATCCCCAGTTTGGAATCTGTTTTTCGACGGATCCAAGAACATGGCCGGTATAGGAGTCGGAATCTTGCTGATCACACCAGAGAAAGAGATGATCCCCTTTTCTCTGAAACTGGATTTTCAATGTACCCATAATATGGCTGAGTATGAAGCTTTAATACAAGGTATGAGAATTTTGCAAGACTTCAATGTTCAGAGGGTACACGCTTTCGGCGATTCATTGCTCGTCGTCAGCCAAGTCAAAGCTGAATGGCAGGTAAAAGATCAGAAGTTGCTCCCTTACCAAAAGATCGTTTTATCCCTTATCAACAATTTCGATGAATTTCAGCTTTTCCATATTAAAAGAGAGTTTAATCAAATAGCTGATGGTTTGGCCAGCCTGGGCTCCATTATGTCTTTCAGAAATGGAGAATCCTGTCGCTCCTTTGAAATCGGTAGACTTGACCAACCTGCCTTCGTTCCGGTAATGCAAGTCAACCAGGCGGAACAGAAAAAGAAGCCTTGGTACCAAGATATTAAAAATTTTATTGAAACTGGTGAGCTTCCACCAGAACTATCAAAGAAGGAGCAAAAAGCAATTCAACATATGTCCACCCGCTATTTTATCCTTGCCAATGTTCTTTATCGTCGTGGGTTCAGTTCTGAGTATTCCAGGTGCTTAGACGAAGAAGAAGCCAAAGAAATCATACGAGAAGCGCATGAAGGTATTTGCAGTGGTCATGTCGGCTACCAAACTCTTGTTAAACAAATCATTCGGGCAGGATACTATTGGAGAACCATGCAGCAAGACTGCTATCGTTTTGTGAAGAAGTGCGTTCAGTGTCAGATACACGCACCTTCCATTCATGCGCCAGCCACGTACTTGCAATCAGTCGTGTCTCCATGGCCATTTTCTATGTGGGCCTTCGACGTTGTAGGACCCATCTCTCCTTCAGCTTCTAATGGTCATAAATATTTCCTTGCCGCAACAGAGTATTTCACCAAATGGGTTGAAGCCGTCACTCTGCGTACAGTGGAAGGTCGACATGTAGTCTCGTTCATTCATAAGAACATTCTTTGTCGTTTCGGTATACCACACGACATCGTGTCAGATAATGGTACTCATTTCAAAAATGAGAGAATGAAAATCTTTTGTTCAAAATTCAGAATTCATCATCATTTTTCAGCTCCTTATTATCCACAAGGAAATGGTCAGGCAGAAGCAACCAACAAGAGTTTGATTCGCATCTTGGAAAGAACCGTTGAGACGGGTCGTGATTGGCACGAGAAAATTCATGATGCACTTTGGGCATATCGAACTACCATTCGAACCCCAACCAATGCGACTCCTTCAGAACTTGTTTATGGGACTGAGGTGGTGTTACCTCTTCATGTTCAGAAACCCGCCCTTAAGTTCGCATCTCTTTTAGAGCTACCACTCGATCAGTATCAGCAACAGAGATTGGTACAGTTAGATTTACTCGATGAAAAAAGACTCAAAGCAGCAGAACACGCTCAGTCTTATCGTCAGAGGATAGCAAGGCAATATGTCAAGTCAGTCATCGAAAGGAGATTCCAAGTTAATGACTTGGTACTTAGATCAACGGCTCATCTCAAGCATCGTCCACGTGACAAATGGTCACCAAACTGGGAAGGTCCCTACGTGGTGAAAGAAGCGTTGCCCCACAATTCATATCGTCTGATTAATGCAGACGGGGTAGAACTATCCGACCCCATTAATGCTCGACATCTGAAGAAATTCTATACCTAGAAAATCTCTATTCTATCTTTTGTATTCTTCGAAAATTCTCCTCAATAAATGATCAATTATGCTTTGGTCAAAATACCCCTCTTCCCCAGAATATACTGGGGCATTCTTGTTAAAGTTGCCTTTTATCCAAAACAATTTGTGTGCAGGCAGGATCTAATAAATCTCTCATTTTGCACGCATGTGCACTCAGTTGCATCCATTTGCATTTGCACGCATTCATCTGCATCAATTTGCATTGAATTTCCCATTCAGGATAAGGGATAAATCCTGAGACCCCGGCAAGTCGTCCAAGTCATCGCCAATTGATGACCCTTCAAAACCCAGTGCTCGTACTGGTAATCTTTCAAAACCCAGTGCTCGTACTGGTAATCTTTTAAAAACCAGTGCTCGTACTGTTAATCTTTTGAAAACCCAGTGCTCGTACTGGTAATCTTTTAAAATTCAGTGCTCGTACTGATAACCTTTTAAAATCCAGTGCTCGTACTGGTAACCTTTTAAAGTCCAGTGCTCGTACTGGTATCCTTTAAAAATCCAGTGCTCGTACTGGTAATCTTTTAAAATTCAGTGCTCGTACTGATAACTTTTTAAAAATCCAGTGCTCGTACTGGTAATCTTTTAAAATCCAGTGCTCGCACTGGTAGCCTTTTAAAGTCCAGTGCTCGTACTGGTATCCTTTAAAAATCCAGTGTTCGTACTGGTAATCTTTTAAAATCCAGTGCTCGTACTGGTAGCCTTTTAAAGTCCAGTGCTCGCACTGGTATCCTTTAAAAATCCAGTGCTCGTACTGATAATCTTTTAAAATACAGTGCTCGTATTGGTACTTTGTCAAAGTTCGGTCTTCATACTGGTCGCAACATAACTCTCACATTGAGGTGCAGGCTCAATCTTTAGACCTGCGAACCAAACAATCTGTATCAGACTCTTGGGTCGTTCCATTCTGTTAATCTGACATTCGAGTTGCCGATTTTGTCAAGACCTCTAGTCATTCGTGTTATCAAGCAGTTTTTTGAGTTATCAAAAGCTATCAAAATCAATCGCCAAGTATCTCTCTTGCGAGGGACCCTTTTTCCAGGGAGAGTTCGAGGGAGCTCGTTTCTTTTCGCATGTCTTTATTGTTCGTTCGTTGAACCCCTTTTTCTAGGGAGAGTTTGAAGGGACTCATGATTCACGAACAGTTTGCAAAATAATCTTTGTTGTAACACAAGGAACCCTTTTTCTAGGGAGAGTTTCGACGGAAGCTCGTCCTCCTTGAAGCCTTAAATGTCTTTTGTTAGGCCACCCCCGTCGTCGAGGACCCTTTTTCCAGGGAGAGTGTGATGGACTCGTTCCTCTATGATATCCTTTCAATCTCTGTTAGCGGCCCCCTTTCCATAAGAGAAGCCTAGAAATAGGGAGTTTTGACGAAAACTCTATTTCTCTTCGAAAGTTCGTTTTGCAAACACCTCCTCTTCAGGGAAGAGAGGAGTATCTTTTGTTACCCGTTCAGGTAAGGGTCAAGCCTGAGTCTCTCCTTTGGGGAAAGGAGAGGAGAATCTAGCCACAGATGTGTCATATAGATCTCAAATGATTTCCTTCACCGAGGATTCCAAGAATATTTTGCCAATTTGCCATAAAAAAATAGTTGTTGATTTCAAAATCTTTATCGCATAAAATTGTACCTCAGAATACCTTCAGTATTACCTCCGAAGTGACAAAGCTTTTGCGAAAAAGATTCAAAATTCAAAATCTTTCTATTGGCCAACCAAAAGGATGAAGAATAAATCCGCGGTATGGCCAGCAAAGAGAATTCAATGTTGTTGCAAAGCCATGAGTGATTGATATTGATCGCAGTCAATGGCACATTTTTAAAGACCATTCTTGAAAAATAAAGCAGTCGAAATATCCTGGGTGATACAGAAAAATCCATACCATCTCTACATCTCCTCCATCACCTAAGCTGCAATTAAATATCTGCAAAAGGGATCTCTCAACTGTCGTCAAGATGAAGGCGAATTAGACGGGTCGACCCCCGGGGCCAAAGAAGATT
Source organism: Nuphar pumila (assembly GCF_984573655.1). Lineage (NCBI taxonomy): Eukaryota > Viridiplantae > Streptophyta > Magnoliopsida > Nymphaeales > Nymphaeaceae > Nuphar > Nuphar pumila. The sequence continues at coordinate 105,978,412 of NC_143252.1, read as the reverse complement.
TGGATCATCTCCAAGATGACGGAGTTTGTGACAGATCCTTCCAGGGAAAGTTCAGATCACCGTCGGGATGAAGGCGAGTGTGATGAGCCTACCGACAAACCCTAAAAGATATTTAATTTCTGCTATCATCAAGAGATTCCCAACCAATGAGCCAATAACCGTCAATATAATCCCTGAGAGAAAAGAAGGATCGGAACATCTCTGAGATGAAGGAGTTTGTGACGTACCCTTCCAAAAAAAATAAAGAGAGAAAAGCCAAAACATCTCCAAAATGAAGGATGATGTAATTCCCAAAAAATCCAAGAGAGCTCCAATTCTGTCAAAAAGAGAGTGCAGAAAGATCATCATGAGAAGAGAATCCCAGGATATCAGACTGCCGAATCTATCAAGAATCTTCTTTAATTTTGTGAAATTCTTTTATCAATATCCTTTCGCTAATAGCTCTCGCAATATCAAGAATACATTCTTTTCCGTCCATATCAATGAAATTGATAGCCTCCTTGAAGGAAAGTCAATTGCAAGTAATTTGAATTCGAATCTTGATTCTACGGAGTTAAGCCCAGTCGGAGGTAATACTTCAGGTAGACAAGAGGGAATATTTTTCATATATATGCTTATCATTCTTGAATTAACTACAATTTTTATCTTATTGGCAATCTTTTTAAGTTATCCTGACATGAAGTGAGAACTTGATGTTTATTTTGATGTATCCAGGCGTTGTTGTTATCCCTTTTAGGATCGAAGGATGGGAGTTGTCCAAGATCCTTCCCTTCTTGTTTTGATCTGAGTGCCTGGGCTCTCAGATTCGCACACTTCCCTGTGCTCCCCACTGTCCCACCATAGACAGTTCTCGTTCAGGTTAAGGGTTAAACCTGAATTTTCCGCAAAAGTTCATCTGTCTTAAAAGCCATTCAGTCTTAGCAATGAGACGTCCAAGATCAATCCCTTTTCAAGCTTTAGGGAACCCCCTTTCTTCCTTTTGCAAACCCCTCTCGGAATTATTGTGCAGAATTCGAAGGTCCCATCATGGTTTCTTCATTTGAGGATTTCGTATATCGTCCCCTTTTAGGTTAAGGGTTAAGCCTGAGCCTCGTTTTTCCACGAGGTATCGTCCCCTTTCAGGTTAAGGGTTAAGCCTGAGCCTCGTTTTTCCACGAGGTATCGCCCCCTTTCAGGTTAAGGGTTAAGCCTGAGCCTCGTTTTTCCACGAGGTATCGTCCCCTTTCAGGTTAAGGGTTAAGCCTGAGCCTCGTTTTTCCACGAGGTATCGTCCCCTTTCAGGTTGAGGGTTAAGCCTGAGCCTCGTTTTTCCATGATGTATCGTCCCCTTTCAGGTTAAGGGTTAAGCCTGAGCTTCGTTCCATACGAGGTATTTCCTGTCCCATCCAGGTTAAGGGCAAAACCTGAATCTCACTTTTTTTCGAAATAAAATTTTCTCCTTATTCTTCATTTCATATCTATCATCATCCTTTGAACTAATTCTTTCATACCCAGTCAGATTCATCTAACTGGGACATTTTTATAGTCCAAATTTGGTGTGTTTTCTTTGCGACTAAGCTCGGCTTTCAACCGGCTTAGCAGCAAAGAGGGGCATCTGTAAACACCCCAAACTTTTACCTTCATCCAGTGTTTGTCCATTTCATAAGTCATTACAGATCATTGCATGTCATTGCACGTATTCTGCATAGCATTGTATGACATTGCATCTCATTTTCGAGATCCAGCACTCCTATTTCAAAACATTCAATCCAGATTTGAATTTTACAGCTTTATTTCAAAATCAATTTCAAAACCTGGGTTTTTATTCAATACTCTGTCATTTCCAACCCCAGGACTTTATATTTCAAAATATTTTCTTAGAAAACAATCTGGATTCCTTTCAAATTCAAACTTTAATCGATTTCAATTCACAGATGAGACCCATTTAGATGGTGTCGCTTCTGAATGCCTCTATTCATCAAATTTCTCAAATTTTTGAAAGTTTCAGTCCGATCAGGACTCTGTCTCAGAGTCCTAATCCAGTCAAGAGTCTGTTTTTAAGTCTGTTTTACTTCCATTTTCAATCTTTTTCGATTATTTTCAAAATTTAGGTCATTTTACATAGTCCAGTTAGTTCAGGATTCTATTTTAGAGTTCGGTTGAGTTAGGGGTCTAACCCTGACTGTGTTTCCTAACTTATTTTATCATTTCTTGATAAAATCTTTTGAAAATTCTTTCATTTGGCTTTTAAAATCTAAAATCTCAGAGTCCTAAGAGTTTAAGACTCTAACCTGGAGTTCCAGTTCGCTTGAGACCCTATTTTCAAAGATCTTGAATTTCAAATGTCAATTTTAACCCTTTTTCAAAGCCATTTTCAGTGTTTATTTCAAAAATGTTCAAAATTCGATGTGGGCCCACTCAGTTGGCACCATATCCAGAGGAATTCTAACTCAGTTAGAACCTTATGCCATTTCAAAAATCCTAACTTTAAGATTACTTTCGAAGATCCTTTTGAAAACTCCTTCAATTTCAAGTTTTAAAATTGTTTTTTTTGAAAAACTCAAGTAGGGCCCACTCGGGGTGGTGCCATATTCGAGTCAGTCAGGGCTAGACTAGGGTTAGTTGATGTCTTGGTTAGTGTTAGAGGTTTAGAAGAGTCAAAACCATTTTGAAAAACTCATTTTTGAAAATTATTTTTAAAACTAGTGTTTTTAAAGGTTTTTAAAGGAGTTTTAAAAACCCAATGTGAGAAAATGCCAAGTGGCACCACATTTGGGGATTTTTTAGGATTAGCTAGGGGTTAATTAGGCATTATTTAGGATAATTTAGACTAGGGGTAGTTAGGTAACTCCACCCCAAAATCGCCCCCCTTTAGAAGTCCAAAAATTTCAAAATTGCTAATTTTTAAAACCTAAAAAATTGTTATAAAAGGCCCCCATAGGGGGGACGATTTTTCCAGCCACCTTGGGAGAAAATCTTGGAGCTTCTCTCTCCTCTCCAGCCCTTCCTCCATTGCTGCAACTCCAAGGTATGAACTTCTTCACTTTTCTTATTTTATTTAATGCTTTAAACCTAGATTTAGGCTTGGACACCCCTCCTTATGGAAGATCAACCATGGTTTCACCTCAAGAACTATCAAGAACCAGCAAGAACAATCCAAGAAGGTGATCTAACCCTATTTTGTATGATTTACATAGATTTTAATCCATTAGAATTGATTTTAACATGATTCTTTGCATTATTAACCAATAAAATATATGATTTACCCTTTTTAATGGGTTAAATCTATGTTTTAAAGGTGATATCAAATTCCAGCCATTGATTCTCTGTTTTTAATTTATTTTCATGGTTTATTCATGTTTTCTTTACGTTCTATAGCATAGAAATAAGTTTTATTTACTGTTTTATGGTTTATTTTATTGATTTACATTAGTTAATGCATGGTTTTCCAAGTTTCTTAAATTTCTGTGTGTTTTAGGTTTAGAACAGTAAAGATGATGTTATTTCGGATTAAAGCACTCATTGTTTATTTCTGATTTTTTTATATGTGATGCATGCATGAGTTATTGAGTTACTATAGAAAAATCAGTGGTTTTGGATCTCGGGAACCCTGTCAAAAAAATCAGACATCAAATCGGGTTTTTAAAGCTTTAAAATCGTGGTTAAAATCAAGAAGGTAACTTGCTGTTATGATATTTCTCTCATCTTATATACGATTTTAGATCTGTAAAAGGATATGGATTCAAATTGAATAGATCTGTCTTCTTTGAAATTTTCGGATTTTTTTATCACTGTTTACTATTTTTCCCCTTTTAGAGAATCTGTTTTTAAATTTAAAACTCGTTAGGGTTTACCAAAACCCTAATCAGACTTGTATTAGTCATAAATCCCAAACCACAGATCCGATTTTAGATCTGTAAAAAGTGAGTATTGTTATTTTTCTGTCTACTGCTCATCACTAAAATTTCAGAGATTTTTGTTTAGGTTTTCTATTTATGTCTGTAATTTCAATCTGGAATAGCTGTTTTAATCCCTGTTAAGAGTGATATATTTTAGCTCAGATTGCCGAAAGGGTTTCTCCCTAACCGAAGATGATGTTTCCGATCTGTAAATTGGGAATCTCTGTTTTTATTTCTAGTTAGTCTCTGTAAATGTTCATAAATTTCCATGGAGATTTGATCCCTAATTCAGGTCTTGGACTGAGACTGGTTGGTGAATTAGGTCAAAAATAGCATATTTTTAGGGTTTAATGCAATTTTCAGATTAATTTAGTGTCAAAAAATTATTTTTATAATTCCAATTCGACATTAGGGTTATAACAAGTGCAGGTACCAATTTTTATGGATTTTGGAATCCATTTGATGGCTGAATTAAGCAAATTGCAAAACCGGGTTCCTGAAAGATCCAAAAACACTGCTAAAATCACAGTTTTTGTGATATTGTTGAATTTTCGTGCATAAGCATACATTTTTAGGGTTTAATCATGTTCATAATCATATTAGGATGCTTTAGGTTTAATTTGATGCTCATTTGATTTCATTTAGTGCATAAAACATAAGTTTTTACCAAAATTTATTTCTAAAAACCCTGATTTCAAGGCCATAGTCTTGCTATCGGGGGCAATTTGGTCATTTGACATAAATTTCGAAATCCCTAACCCTAATTTTCATATTTTTAATCATGTCATATCATATTTAGCTTAGTTTATTACATTCAAATTTCAAAACTTGCATTTTATCAAAATATCTTTCTAAAAACCCTAATTTCAAGGCCATAGTCTTGTTATTAGGGGTATTTTGGTCATTTGGACCCCAATTTCAAAATTTCATATCTTATCTTCCTTATTTATTCCATTTTATTTCATACTTTATCACTTTTGATTTAAGGGAATAATGGCAAAAAGGCTTATATCTAGCAAAATCCAACAATTTCCTGATATTGTTGGATAAATCTAGAAAAGCCAACATATTTTCATTAACTAAGTTTTCTAGTTTTGCAGGTACATTGAAGACTTTATTTTTCATGTATTTAAATTTCAATAGTGATGTAATTTGTAATTAAACTTTGGAATAAGAATTTACATTTGCTGCTTAGCTTAGGTTGCATTGCATATAGTTTATTTTTATAATGTTAATGTGTGATGGATGATGATTCATGCATATTTTTACAAATTCACCATGGTCAACACGAATGGCACATGCACTAGATTCTATGAAGTTTATAAACTTGGTGGAATTTGTATTTATGGCCATAGTCAGAATACGAACGATACTTAGATTTATGATCTTCACATTAGCCACATTCAGCCTACACTCTTAGGCTAACTTCAAAATGCACTGCATTTTTCAAAAATACAAAAAGTATTTCTCAATTCCTCAAATCCATATTCATTCATTTCATGCATTTGCCAATTCCAATTCAAATTTCAATTCAAAGAAGTTCATTTTCTCAAAATCTCCTAAGTCTTATAGCAAAATCGATTTTCCCAAAGACATTGAATTTCAAAGGATATTTCAAGTATTTCCCAAGTTCCAAATTCAAAATTTCTAAGTTAGAATTTCAATTTCCAAGTTTGAATTCAGAGAAACCAAGTCTCTCAGAATCGATTTTCACTAAATGTCAAGGATTTCTCAAAATCGTTTTTTATTTCTTTCAGAAGTATATTTGAAATCCCAATTCACGATTTTCCAAGATTTACATTTTATATTTCAATCATTCAAAGCAAACATCATGTTTTCAAAATGTGCATTTTCTGAAAATTCATATCACATGCCTGATTCTATGTGCATTTAGAAATTAGAATATGATTTAGACAAGTTGAATAGAGTAGAGCATAAGATTGATCCTTGGTTCAATTACCCCTGTTAAAGGTGGCAGGAACGGTTGAACCTCGTACCGACAGGCGAGTCCCATTCTACGGAATTTTCTCACATTTTAAAAACGGAGGCGAGTTATTTTCAAAAACTTTTTCAAAGGTCAGTTTGATTTGCAAAAGTAAAATTTTAAAAACGGAGGCGAGTTTTTGCAAATTTTACTTTGTCGATCAAGAACCGGTATCGCGCAACTGGAAGAAGCTTTTCACCATTGTATCTGAAGGAACTGGCTCGGACTGGCACATGCCGGAGGAACCAAGACTGCAAGGCATAGGTGCACCCTTCGACTAGAATCGATTCTCCGAGTGCAAAACGAGTCAACCCTCGGTATAGAAAGGCGAGTGCGGCCATGGCTATTGAGAGGCGGCTGGTCAGTCGACTTCCCCATCTCCTTAGAAGCTGAACTATTCTGATATCTATGTAATTTCGTCCGTCGGGAAAGAAAGCTAATCCCACCGTGCACAGAACCATCGCGTGCTGAATTCTTTCTTGAGTTGTCCTGGACAACGAGCTGACTTCTGCAAATGTTCCATACTGTCTATAGATTTCGAGCAGGTCCACATATTCGTTTCCATCCTCCTCTATCAATGGCCAAGACTTGCGTCCTGTCATTCGAGCTAAGGCATCCTTAGGGTCCAGACCCTTAACATTAATCAGAAACTGTTTCTCCAATGGATCTCCAGGCTGACCGGCTGGCTCGGGCAATCCCATGATCTCTGAAAATTCATCCATCAGCACTGTCATCTCACCCCACGGGAACCAGAAGGTAGAAGTGCTCGGATTCCACCGCTCTGCTAGTGCATGGATCAAGTTGCCGTTGACTGTCTGCTTTCTCACTGCGGACGCCAGTTCCAATCCACACTCGTCCAGATGGTCCGGAAACATACGAGAGAAGTTCTTGAACCATGATTAATACCACCAGGGAAAGAAAGATCCGGTGTTGAGGACTCGATGTTCGGGAAGACTTTGTCGCACCTCGTAGGAGATGTGACCCTCAGGGAAGACTGAATCAAGCTGACTGGATGCCATCGGACTGGAAGACATGGAAATTGGAATAAGACTTGGAAAATACAGGAATTTTGAGGAAAATGCAGGCAGGATAAAGCAGGAAATTCGAGATCCAGAAGACAAGAAAGATGGGAAATCACCTGGAGTTTTGAAGGAAATGAAGGGAAATTTGGAAAATCGTCCAGGGTTTGATGAAATATAAGGAAGTACTTTATAAAATGAAGTGTTTTGAAAATCGTCCAGGATTTAAAACATGGATAGTACATGGATTGGGGAATTTTGAGAAAATCGTCCAGTATTTTAGAAAATTGGGAAAAATATGGAAAATAAAAAGGAAATAACATATTCAATCAAATTCTGCATAAACAAGTATGCACAAACAACATTCCCTAAAAGCTGACTCTAGATGCATAAATTCTGAAATGGCTGTAGGACCTTAATCCTAACTCTAAGGTTCAGATCAACTGTATCCAATCCAGTTATGCCTATATACTCAAGCCAAGGCTCGATGTACGTGGCATAAAATCAATTTCTCCGGTTCTAGGTTCAAGTTTTCCAACATCCTTGAGCACCTGCCGATATACGTTGGACTATGGCCCTTGGTACGTGGCAGGGAGGTTTTCACCCAAATAAGTGGCCCAGTTGTGAGGCTCTGTCCCGAACTATGGTTCTGGAAGAGAGCCCAGCAACGTGAAGACCGGGACAATATAGGTGGGGTGGTTTTTGAAAAACATGAGTACATGCAATCAAACAGAAGGCTATAAGTCCTAAAGAGATAGAATTTTGAAATATTTGAAGAAGCAAACATTGTTTTCATACAATTCCTAAATTGAGGAGTGTTGTATTAGACCTAAGTCTATGTGAGCATGAATAATTCTCCTCAATATGGTCCTACCAAACCATACCTAGTCTATATGCATTCCATGTCAGCTGGGTTCAAGTCTAGGCTCCTAGGTTCACATGATATCATAAAGCAAAGCTGACATTCCATGGAAATCGATTTTGACAATTTGAACTAAGTAGAGCATTAGATTGATCAGGCAAAGACAGGTCCCATCACGGTCGCCAAACCTGTTATCATCGCAAAATTTTACTTTTGCAAATCAAACTTACTTTTGAAAAAGTTTTTGAAAATAACTCGCCTCCATTTTTAAAATGCGAGAAAATTCCGTAGAATGGGACTCGCCTGTCGGTACGAGGTTCAACCGTTCCTGCCACCTTTAACAGGGGTAATTGAACCAAGGATCAATCTTATGCTCCTCTACTCTATTCAACTTGTCTAAATCATATTCTAATTTGTAAATGCACATAGAATCAGGCATGTGCTATGAATTTTCAGAAAATGCACATTTTGAAAACATGATGTTTGCTTTGAATGATTGAAATATAAAATGTAAATCTTGGAAAATCGTGAATTGGGATTTCAAATATACTTCTGAAAGAAATAAAAATCGATTTTGAGAAATCCTTGACATTTAGTGAAAATCGATTCTGAGAGACTTGGTTTCTCTAAATTCAAACTTGGAAATTGAAATTTTAACTTAGAAAATTTGAATTTGGAACTTGGGAAATACTTGAAATATCCTTTGAAATTCAATGTCTTTCGAAAAATCAATTTTGCTATAAGACTTAGGAGATTTTGAGAAAATGAACTTCTTTGAATTGAAATTTGAATTGGAATTGACAAATGCATGAAATGAATGAATATGGATTTGAGGAATTGAGAAATACTTTTTGTATTTTTGAAAAATGCAGTGCATTTTTAAGTTAGCCTAAGAGTGTAGACTGAATGTGGCTAATGTGAAGATCATAAATCTAAGTATCGTTCATATTCTGACTATGGCCATAAATACAAATTCCACCAAGTTTATAAACTTCATAGAAGCTAGTGCATGTGCCATTCGTGTAGACCATGGTGAATTTGTAAAAATATGCATGAATCATCATTCATCACACATTAAGATTATAAAAACAAACTATATGCAATGCAACCTAAGCTAAGCAGGAAATGTAAATTCTTATTCCAAAGTTTAATTACAAATTACATCACTATTGAAATTTAAATACATGAAAAATAAAGTCTTCAATGTACCTGCAAAACTAGAAAACTTGGTTAATGAAAATATGTTGGCTTTTCTAGATTTATCCAACAATATCATGAAATTGTTGGATTTTACTAGATATAAGTCTTTTTGCCATGATTCCCTTAAATCAAAATGATAAAATATGAAATAAAATGGAATAAATAAGGAAGAGAAGATATGAAATTTCGAAATTGGGGTCCAAATGACCAAAATACCCCTAATAACAAGACTATGGCCTTGAAATTAGGGTTTTTAAAAAGATATTTTGATAAAATGCAAGTTTTGAAATTTGAATGTAATAAACTAAGCTAAATATGATGTGACATGCTTAAAAATATGAAAATTAGGGTTAGGGATTTCGAAATTTAGGTCAAATGACCAAATTGCCCCCGATAGCAAGACTATGGCCTTGAAATCAGGGTTTTTAAAAAGAGATTTTGGTAAAAACTTAGGTTTTATGCACTAAATGAAATCAAATGAGCACAAAATTAAACCTAAAGTATCCTAAGATGCTTATGAACATAATAAAACCTTAAAAATATATGCTTATGCACGAAAATCCAATAATATCACAAAAACTGTGATTTTAGCAGTGTTTTTGGATCTTTCAGGAACCCGGTTTTGCAATTTGCTTGATTCAGCCATCAAATGGATTCCAAAATCCATAAAAATTAGTATCTGCACTTGTTATAACCCTAATGTCGAATTGGAATTATAAAAATAATTTTTTGACATTAAATTAATCCAAAAATTGCATTAAACCCTAAAAATATGCTATTTTTGACCTAATTCACCAACCAGTTTCAATCCAAGACCTGAATCAGGGGTCAAATCTCCGTAGAAATTTATGAAATTTTACAGAGACTAACTAGAAAAGAAAACAAAGATTTTCAAATTTACAGATCGGAAAAATCGTCTCCGGTTAGGGAGAAACCCTTACGGCAACCTGGGCTAAAATATATCACTCTTAACAGGGATTAAAACGGCTACTTCAGATTGCAAATACAGGAATAAATAGAAAACCTAAACAAAAATCTCTGAAATTTTAGTGATGAACAGTAGACAGAAAAATAACAATACTCACTTTTTACAGATCTAAAATCGGATCTGTGGTTTGGGATTTATGACTAATACAAGTCTGATTAGGGTTTTGGTAAACCCTAACGAGTTTAAACTTAAAAAACAGATTCTCTAAAAGGGGAAAAATACTAAACAGTGATCAAAAAATCCGAAAATTTCACAACAGACATATCTACTCAATGTGAATCCATAGCACTTTACAGATCTAAAATCGGATATAAGATGAGAGAAATATCATAACAGCAAGTTACCTTCTTGATTTTAACCAGGATTTTAAAGCTTTAAAAACCCGATTTGATGTCTGATTTTTTTGACAGGGTTCCCGAGATTTAAAACCTCTGATTTTTCTACAGTAACTCAATAACTTATGCATGCATCACATATAAAAAAATCAGAAATAAACAACGAGTGCTTCAATCCGAAATAACATCATCTTTACTGTTCTAAGCCTAGAACACACAGAAATTTAAGAAACTTGAAAACCATGCATTAACTAATGTAAATAAAAAAAATAAACCATAAAACAGTAAATAAAACTTATTTCTATGCTATAGAACGTAAAAAAAACATGAATAAACCATGAAAATAAATTAAAAACAGGGAATCAATGGCTGGAATTTGATATCACCTTTAAAACATAGATTTAACCCATTAAAAAGGGTAAATCATATATTTTATTGGTTAATAATGCAAAGAATCATGTTAAAATCAATTCTAATGGATTAAAATCTCTGTAAATCATCCAAAACAGGGTTAGATCACCTTCTTGGAGTGTTCTTGCTGATTCTTGATGGTTCTTGAGGTTAAATCCATGGTTTAATCCATGAAGATGATGGTGCCAATGGCTAAATCATGCTTAAAACAATGAAAAACATTAAATAAAAACTAAAAATTAAAGAAAAACATTACCTTGAGGTTGCTGCAATGGAGGAAGGGCTGGAGAGGAGAGAGAAGCTCCAAGAATCCAATAGGAGAGAGATTCAACGACCCCCCTTTTGCCTCTATTTATAATAAAAAAATTAGGTTTAAAAATTGACAATTTTGAAAATTTTGGACTCTAAAGGGGGGGGGGGCGATTTTTGGGTGGAGTTACCTAACTACCCCTAGTCTAAATTATCCTAAATAATGCCTAATTAACCCCTAGCTAATCCTAAAAATCCCCCAAATGTGGTGCCACTTGGCATTCTCTCACATTGGGTTTTTAAAACATTTTTAAAAACCTTTAAAAACACTAGTTTTAAAAACTAACTTTCAAAAATGAGTTTTTTTCAAAATGGTTTTGACTCTTCTAAACCTCTAACACTAACCAAGACATCAACTAACCCTAGTCTAGCCCTGACTGACTCGAATATGGCACCACCCCGAGTGGGCCCTACTTGAGTTTTTCAAAAAAAATGATTTTAAAACTTAAAATTGAAGGAGTTTTCAAAAGATTTTCAAAAGTAAACTTAAAATTAGGATTTTTGAAATGGCATAAGGTCTTAACTGAGTTAGAATTCCTCTGGATATGGTGCCAACTGAGTGGGCCCACATCGAATTTTGAACATTTTTGAAATAAACACTGAAAATGGCTTTGAAAAGGGGTTAAAATCAGTATTTGAAATTCAAGATCTTTGAAAATAGGGTCTCAAGCGAACTGAAACTCCGGGTTAGAGTCCTGAACTCTTAGGACTCTGAGATTTTAGATTTTAAAAGCCAAATGAAAGAATTTTCAAAAGATTTTATCAAGAAATGATGAAATAAGTCAGAAAACACAGTCAGGGTTAGACTCCTAACTCGACCGAACTCTAAAATAGAGTCCTGAACTAACTGGACTCTGTAAAATGACCTAAATTTTGAAAACAAACGAAAAAGATTAAGAATGGAAGTAAAACAGACTTAAAAACCAGACTTCTGACCAGATTAGGACTCTGAGACAGAGTCCTGATCGGACTGAAACTTTCAAAAATTTGAGAAATTTGATGAATAGAGGCATTCAGAAGCGACACCATCTAAATGGGTCTCATCTGTGAATTGAAATCGATTAAAGTTTGAATTTGAAAGGAATCCAGGTTGTTTTCTGAGAAAATATTTCGAAATACAAAGTCCTGGGGTTGGAAAATGACAGAGTATTGAATAAAAACTCAGGTTTTGAAATTGATTTTGAAATAAAGCTTTAAAATTCCAATCTGGATTGAATGTTTTGAAATAGGAGTGTTGGATCTCGAAAATGAGATGTAATGTCATACAATGCTATGCAGAATGCGTGCAATGATCTGTGATGACTTATGAAATGGAAAAACACTGGATGAAGGTAAAAATTTGGTGTGTTTACAGATGCCCCTCTTTGCTGCTAAGCCGGTTGAAAGTCGAGCTTAGTGGCAAAGAAAACATACCAAATTTGGACTATAAAAATACCCCAGTTAGATGAATCTGACTGGGTATGAAAGAATTAGTTCAAATGATGATGATAGATATGAAATGAAGAATAAGGAGAAAATTTTACTTCGAAAAGAAGTGAGATTCAGGTTTTGCCCTTAACCTGGATGGGACAGGAAATACCTCGTATGGAACGAAGCTCAGGCTTAACCCTTAACCTGAAAGGGGACGATAAATGAAATACCTCCTCAGAGTGAGGCTCAGGTTTAACCCCTTGACCTGAAAGGGTACAATACCTCGTGGAAAAACGAGGCTCAGGCTTAACCCTTAATCTGAAAGGGGACGATACCTCGTGGAAAAATGAGGCTCAGGCTTAACCCTTAACCTGAAAGGGGACGATACCTCATGGAAAAACGAGGCTCAGGCTTAACCCTTAACCTGAAAGGGGACGATACCTCGTAGAAAAATGAGGCTCAGGCTTAACCCTTAACCTGAAAGGGGACGATACCTCGTGGAAAAATGAGGCTCGGGCTTAACCCTTAACCTGAAAAGGGACGATACCTCGTGGAAAAACGAGGCTCAGGCTTAACCCTTAACCTGAAAGGGGACAATACCTCGTGGAAAAACGAGGCTCAGGCTTAACCCTTAACCTGAAAGGGGACGATACCTCATGGAAAAACGAGGCTCAGGCTTAACCCTTAACCTGAAAGGGGACGATACCTCGTGGAAAAACGAGGCTCAGGCTTAACCCTTAACCTGAAAGGGGACGATATACGGAATCCTCAAATGAAGAAACCATGATGGGACCTTCGAATTCTGCACAATAAATCCGAGAGGGGTTTGCAAAAGGAAGAAAGGGGGTTCCCTAAAGCTTGAAAAGGGATTGATCTTGGACGTCTCATTGCTAAGACTGAATGGCTTTTAAGACAGATGACCTTTTGCAGAAAATTCAGGTTTAACCCTTAACCTGAACGGGAACTGTCTATGGTGGGACAGTGGGGAGCACAGGGAAGTGTGCGAATCTGAGAGCCCAGGCACTCAGATCAAAACAAGAAGGGAAGGATCTTGGACAACTCCCATCATCCGATCCTAAAAGGGATAACAACAACACCTGGATACATCAAAATAAACATCAAGTTCTCACTTCATGTCAGGATAACTTAAAAAGATTGCCAATAAGATAAAAAATTGTAGTTAATTCAAGCATGATAAGCACATATATATATGAAAAATATTCCCTCTTTTCTACCTGAAGTATTACCTCCGACTGGGCTTAACTCCGTAGAATCAAGATTCGAATTCAAATTACTTGCAATTGACTTTCCTTCAAGGAGGCTATCAATTTCATTGATATGGACGGAAAAGAATGTATTCTTGATATTGCGAGAGCTATTAGCGAAAGGATATTGATATAAGAATTTCACAAAATTAAAGAAGATTCTCGATAGATTCGGCAGTCTGATATCCTGGGATTCTCTTCTCATGATGATCTTTCTGCACTCTCTTTTTTACAGAATTGGAGCTCTCTTGGATTTTTTGGGAATTACATCATCCTTCATTTTGGAGATGTCCTGGCTTTTCTCTCTTTATTTTTTTTGGAAGGGTACGTCACAAACTCCTTCATCTCAGAGATGTTCCGATCCTTTTTTTCTCTCAGGGATTATATTGACGGTTATTGGCCCATTGGTTGGGAATCTCTTGATGATAGCAGAAATTAAATATCTTTTAGGGTTTGTCGGTAGGCTCATCACACTCGCCTTCATCTCGACGGTGATCTGAACTTTCCCTGGAAGGATCCGTCACAAACTCCGTCATCTTGGAGATGATCCAAATCTTCTTTAGCCCCGGGGGTCGACTCGTCTAATTCGCCTTCATCTTGACGACAGTTGAGAGATCCCTTTTGCGGATATTTAATTGCATCTTAGGTGATTGAGGAGATATGGAGATTGAGTGGATTTTTCTGTATCACCCAGGATATTTTGACTGCTTATTTTCCAAGAATGGTCTTTAAAAATATGCCATTGACTGCGATCAATATCAATCACTTTGGCTTTGCAACAACATTGAATTTTCTTTGCTGGCCATATCGCGGATTTATTCTTCATCCTTTTGGTTGGCCAATAGAAAGATTTTGAATTTTGAATCCTTTTTCACAAAAGCTTTGTCCTTTCGGAAGTAATACTAAAGGTATTCTGAGGTACAATTTTATGCAGTAAAGATTTTGAGATCAACAACTATTTTTCATGACAAATTGGCAAAATATTCCTGAAATCCTTGGTGAAAGAAATCACTTGAAATCTAAATGACACATCCGTGGCTAGATTCTTCTCTCCTTTCCCCAAAGGAGAGACTCAGGCTTAACCCTTACCTGAACGGGTAACAAAAGATACTCCTCTCTTCCCTGAAGAGGAGGTGTTTGCAAAACGAACTTTCGAAGAGAAATAGAGTTTTCGTCAAAACTCCCTATTTCTAGGCTTCTCTTATGGAAAGGGGGCCGCTAACAGAGATTGAAAGAATATCATAGAGGAACGAGTCCATCACACTCTCCCTGGAAAAAGGGTCCTCGACGATGGGGGTGGCCTAACAAAAGACTTTTAAGGTTACAAGGAGGACGAGCTTCCGTCAAAACTCTCCCTGGAAAAAGGGTTCCTTGTGTGACAATAAAGATTGTTTTGCAAACTGTTCGTGAATCATGAGTCCCTTCAAACTCTCCCTAGAAAAAGGGGTTCAACAAACGTACAATAAAGACATGCGAAAAAGAATGAGCTCCTTCGAACTCTCCCTGGAAAAAGGGTCCCTCGCAAGAGAAGATGATTGAAATTGGTATTGGGTGACCCAAAAGGGTCGAAATTGGGAATGACATAGGTTTGATGGGGATTCAGCCTAAGAACGACATTAGTTCAATTAAGAACGACATTGGTTCACTAGGAACGACATGGGTTCGATAGGTATTCAGCCTACGAACGACATTGGTTCAATTTAGAACAACATTGGTTTCGCAGGGGTTCGACCTACGAATTATCAATTCCATAGGAATTCAACTTAAGGATCATAGCTTAAGAAGGAATGATTCCAACTTGTGAGCTTTGAATGGACCAGGTGCTAAACTGGGTTTTTGAGGGAAGATTCGAATCGGAATTCAACTCTTCAAGGAAAACTAGATGAATTGGATTTTGAAAGACAATTCGAGTCGGAACTCGAATCTTCTAGACCAACTCGCAGGATAGTTTGAGTAGAAGTTCAAACTTGTAAAGGAAAGCTCAGCGAATTGGATTTGAAAGAAAATTCGAGTCGGAACTCTGATTTTCTAGACCAATTCTGAATTGGATTTGGAAGAAGATTCGAATCGGAACTCGACTCTTCTAGACCAATTCTAGAATCTAGAGAAAAGAAAATTATACGAATTGGATTTGTAAGAAAATTCAAGTCGGAACTTTGATTTTTCTAGACCAATTCTGAATTGGATTTGAAAGAAGATTCGAATCGGAACTCGACTCTTCTAGACCAATTCTAGAATCTAGAGGAAAGAAAATTATACAAATTGGATTTGTCAGAAAATTCAAGTCGGGACTTGGATTTTCTAGACCAATTCTGAATTGGATTTAGAAGAAGATTCGAATCGGAACTCGACTCTTCTAGACCAATTCTAGAATCTAGAGAAAAGAAAATTATACGAATTGGATTTGTAAGAAAATTCAAGTCGGGACTTGGATTTTCTAGACCAATTCTGAATTGGATTTGGAAGAAGATTCGAATCGGAACTCGACTCTTCTAGACCAATTCTAGAATCTAGAGGAAACAAAATTATACGAATTGGATTTGTAAGAAAATTCAAGTCGGGACTTGGATTTTCTAGACCAATTATGAATTGGATTTGGAAGAAGATTCGAATCGGAACTCGACTCTTCTAGACCAATTCAAGAATCTAGAGAAAAGAAAATTATACGAATTGGATTTGTAAGAAAATTCAAGTCGGGACTTGGATTTTCTAGACCAATTCTGAATTGGATTTGGAAGAAGATTCGAATCGGAACTCGACTCTTCTAGACCAATTCCAGAATCTAGAGGAAAGAAAATTATACGAATTGGATTTGTAAGAAAATTCAAGTCGGAACTTGGATTTTCTAGACCAATTCTGAATTGGATTTGGAAGAAGATTCGAATCAGAACTCGACTCTTCTAGACCAATTCTAGAATCTAGAGGAAAGAAAATTATAAGAATTGGATTTGTAAGAAAATTCAAGTCGGAACTTGGATTTTCTAGACCAATTCTGAATTGGATTTGGAAGAAGATTCGAATCGGAACTCGACTCTTCTAGACCAATTCAAAGCATTTAAAGGAAAGAAAAGTTGATAAGTATAAAGATGACATTTGGGACTAGTTCAACTAGTACGAGCATCAGATTTTGGAAGAGTACCAATATGAGCACTGGGTTTTAAAAGGTTACCAGTACGAGCACTGGGTTTTAAAAGGTTACCAGTACGAGCACTGGGTTTTAAAAGGTTACCAGTACGAGCACTGGGTTTTAAAAGATTACCAGTAAGAGCACTGGTATTTAAAAGATTACCAGTACGAGCGCTGGATTTTGGAAGGTTACCAGTACGAGCACTGGATTTTGAAAGATTACCAGTACGAGCTCTAAATTTTTAAAGGATACCAGTTCGAGCACTGGACTTTAAAAGGCTACCAGTACGAGCACTGGATTTTGGAAGGATATCAGCATGAGCACTGGATTTAAAAAAAGGTACCCGCACGAACGCTGGGCTTTGAAAAAGTCTGACCAGTGAATACTGAATTTAGAGGGTTCGACCAGTAAAAACCAGATTCAGGAAGTTCGACCAGTGAATACTGGATTCAGGAAGTTCGACTAGTAAAAACCGGATTTAGGAAGTTCGACCAGTGAATACTGGATTCAGGAAGTTCGACCAGTGAATACTGGATTCAGGAAGTTCAACCAGTAAAAACTGGATTCAAGAAGTTCGACCAGTAAAAACCGGATTTAGGAAGTTCGACCAGTAAAAACCGGATTTAGGAAGTTTGACCAGTGAAAACTGGATTCAGGAAGTTCGACCAGTAAAAACCGGATTTAGGAAGTTCGACCAGTGAATACTGGATTCAGGAAGTTCGACCAGTGAACACTGGATTCAGGAAGTTCGACCAGTAAAAACTGGATTCAAGAAGTTCGACCAGTAAAAACCGGATTTAGGAAGTTCGACCAGTAAAAATCGGATTTAGGAAGTTCGACCAGTAAAAACCGGATTTAGGAAGTTTGACCAGTGAAAACTGGATTCAGGAAGTTCGACCAGTAAAAACCGGATTTAGGAAGTTCGACCAGTAAAAACCGGATTTAGGAAGTTCAACCAGTAAAAACCGGATTTAGGAAGTTCGACCAGTAAAAACCGGATTTAGGAAGTTCGACCAGTAAAAACCGGATTTAAGAAGTTCGACCAGTGAAAACTGGATTTAGAAAGTTCGCTTCACCCGAAGGTTGACCGGTAAAAATGGTTTTGATAAAAACTCAGCCCGCAGAACGAACTTGAAAAAGGTTGGTGTTTAGAAAGCGCTTGATGATTGTAATGTGAGATTTTCAATCTTTTACACTCACGCTGACCTAGACAAATGTCGGGGTCTCAGGATTTATCCCTTATCCTGAATGGGTAATCGATGCAAATGCAAATTGATGCAGATGAATGCGAATGAATGTATGCAAATGCACATGAATGTAAATGGGTGCACATGCGTGCACAAGTACGTGAAATGAGAGATTTGTTTATCCTGCCTGCATACAGAAAGTTTTGAAGATAAAATGAAAATTTTGAAAATGCCCCAGTGTAACTGGAAAAGAAGAATTTGAACAAAAGGATAAATGATTGATGTTTGAGGAGCCCTCTCTGAAGGTGACACGACAATTGGCTTTTGATTGATTCAGAAGAGACTCTGAAGAGGTCATTCCTCATAAAAGAACATTTTGCCGAGGAGAATAAAAAAAATGGCACCGAGCTTGCGAGAAAAACTGACAACTTTATTGATGTATTGAAGGAAAGGTAACAAATAGAGGAAAGACAGACGAGATTACATCATCCCTTTGAAATAATAAAAGCAAGATGAGAAATTAGGAAAGTGCTAGTGTTATCAATTTTTTGAATGATTGGGGAGAAACATGATCAGGATGAATGGTCCTCCTTTTCATCTCCAACGAGAATATTCTTGTCAATGACGTCTTGGATAATATTTTTAAGGACAAAACAATGCTCGGTATCGTGACCCATTGCCCGATGAAATTTGCAGAACTGATCTTTAAACCTTCCCATGGTCACAGGAGGATTTGCTATCTTGGGGAGTCTAACCTTCCCTTTGGCTATCATGTATTCCAGAACTTGCTCCAGTGGCTGTTCTAAGGGAGTAAAATTGCGATCGTACCCCCAACCATCATGCTTTGGTTTTCCTTGGAATTTTAATTCGAATTGGACACTTGAGGAAGACTTGTTATCTCGCTTGTCCATTTTATCCTTCCGTCTTGCGAGGTCATTTTTCTCTAAGTTTGGATTTCCTGAGCCTCCAGTATGATTTTTTCTACCTCCTCTTTTGTTTTGTCCATTGCTACTTCTGGTAGAATTGGTAGAAAATGTGGAGTGAGCCTTCAGAGACCCGACTGTATCTTTTGTGTGCATGTATTCCAAGAAACTCTTGAGTATTTGATCTAACGGGGCCATCTTGTGGTCCTGGTTTGGATCATCACGCTGCATCTCTTGTCGAGTACTTGATTTTTGCTGAGACTTGGATAAGACAGTTGACCAGTACTCTTTCTCATTTTCAATGAAGAGATTCTTGTCGATATGATCTTGGATGATATTCTTAAAGACGAAACAATGTTCAATATCGTGCCTCGTTGTTTGGTGGAATTTGCAGAAGCGGTCTTTCCATTTCCCTAGGGCGACCAGAGGATTAGCAATTCTTGGAAGCTTAACCATTCCTTTGCTCAGCATGTATTCAAGGACCTCTTCGAGGGGCTGATCTAGAGGAGTGAATTCGCGATCGTAACCCCAACCGTCATGCTTTTTCTTCTCTTTCTGTTGACTCAATTTTTCACTCTGCTTTAAATATTTCTCTTTCTGACTTGTATGATTGCCCTTGTTATCCTTGCACCCCTCGCGGTGGGCCTTAACAGAATTTGTCTTTTTTGAATCTTGATTACTCCTGACGGGAGTGATGCTCTTGTAGAAATCTTTGCTCCTGAAGACCTTCTTGCCCTTATGGCGGGCTTGCAAATCTTTAATCTTCTTTGCCATTTCCTTCAGCTGTATTTGGAACGGATCATCCATTGCTTGATTTTTTCCTTTATAGGTTGTCCCTTGCCTATGAGGGGATCTTTGAAGTGCTTGCCAGACTTCATACTCTTTATCAGTGCCGCCTACTGATTCTGACTCATTAGATGTATCCTTGTGTTGGATATATTTCTTGGATAGTTTTAAAACTTTCTTGGCTGACCGGCCTTTTGCCCTCTGCTTGACCTGGATCTTTTCTGTACTAGCTTCAGCTTGTTCTGTCAACATTTTGGTCATCATCTCTTTGAACATAGCATATATCTGAGGATCAACATCATCCTCTGCTTGCTGACCTTGACTTCTGACTGATCGGGGTGAATCCATTTCCTCTTCTGAAGTGACTGAGTATGCAACGCCTTTAACTGATGAGGTTTTCTTTTCGGACCTTGTCTGACCCATCGAGTATCACAAATGCTCTCCTGAATGTTACTGATGCTCTCTGCAAGGTAGAACTGATGATTAGGCTTTTGAAGGAAATTTGGTTGAAAGAAAATATCTGTTGAGAATTTTGGTAGACAATTGAAAGAGTATCCCATTACTAGGGATTGAGTCGTCGCTGGAATTACGACAATTGTGTTGCTATTCTTTGCAAAATAAACAATTGGAAATATGCCTTGTTACCTAGGCGAGGTCGTCAAACCAAGATGAGATGTAAAATAAAGGAATTTCATTGAGGGGAAAAACATGATTTTATCAATAATACACTTGACAGAGGGGAGGGGGACATACAATTTTCCACCACTCTGGATAATCAGACGATACTCGAGGGCCAGGAAAAATAGTAAGACTGACAAAGGAATCCCAGCCATGTCTGGCAGAATGGTATGCTCCGGACCACTGATCTGATGTGAGATCGAATTCTGGCAGAACCCCGGCTAGTGGACGAATCTCTACGCGCTTCTGCCTCTGAGAGAACTGCCTTACACACCGCTCTGGATGATAGTATGCATAGAAAAACGGGCCAAGTAGCCTGAATCGCTTGCCGTATGCATAAGTATATCTGGGAGGTGATTCCTGGCGATCAAAGTAGTCCCATACGACCTCTTCCTCCTGAAGGTTGTCGATCAAGAACCGGTATCATGCAACTGGAAGAAGCTTCTCTCCATTGTATCTGAATGAACTGGCTCGGACTGGCACACGCCGGAGGAACCAAGACTGCAAGGCATAGGTGCACCCTTTGACTAGAATCGATTCTCCGAGTGCAAAACGAGTCAACCCTCGGTATAGAAAGGCGAGTGCGGCCATGGCTATTGAGAGGCGGCTGGTCTGTCGACTTCCCCATCTCCTTAGAAGTTGAACTATTCTGATATCTATGTAATTCCGTCCATCGGGAAAGAAAGCTAATCCCACCGTGCACAGAACCATCGCATGCTGAATTCTTTCTCGAGCTGTCTTGGACAACGAGTTGACTTCTACGAATGTCCCATACTGTCGGTAGATTTTGAGCAGGTCCACATATTCGTTTCCATCCTCCTCTATTAATGGCCAAGACTTGCGTCCTGTCATTCAAGCTAAGGCATCCTTAGGGTCCAGACCCTTAACATTAATCAGAAACTGTTTCTCCAATGGATCTCCAGGCTGACCGACTAGCTCGGGCAATCCCATGATCTCTGAAAATTCATCCATCAGCACTGTCATCTCGCCCCACGGGAACCAGAAGGTAGAAGTGCTCGGATTCCACCGCTCTGCTAGTGCATGGATCAAGTTGCCGTTGACTGTCTGCTTTCTCACTGCGGACGCCAGTTCCAATCCACACTCGTCTAGATGGTCCGGAAACGTACGAGAGAAGTTCTTGAACCATGAATAATACCACCGGAGAAAGAAAGATCCGGTGCTGAGGACTCGATGTTCGGGAAGACTTTGTCGCACCTCGTAGGAGATGTGACCCTCAGGGAAGACTGAATCAAGCTGACTGGATGCCATCGGACTGGAAGACATGGAAATTGGAATAAGACTTGGAAAATACAGGAATTTTGAGGAAAATGCAGGTAGGATAAAGTAGGAAATTCGAGATCCAGAAGACAGGAAAGATGGGAAATCACCTGGAGTTTTGAAGGAAATGAAGGGAAATTTGGAAAATCGTCCAGGGTTTGATGAAATATAAGGAAGTACTTTATAAAATGAAGTGTTTTGAAAATCGTCCAGGATTTAAAACATGGACAGTACATGGATTGGGGAATTTTGAGAAAATCGTCCAGTATTTTAGAAAATTGGGAAAAATATGGAAAATAAAAAGGAAATAACATATTCAATCAAATTCTGCATAAACAAGTATGCACAAACAGCATTCCCTAAAAGCTGACTCTAGATACATAAATTCTGAAATGGTTGTAGGACCTTAATCCTAACTCTAAGGTTCAGATCAACTGTATCCGATCCAGTTATGCCTATATACTCAAGCCAAGGCTCGATGTACGTGGCATAAAATCAATTTCTCCGGTTCTAGGTTCAAGTTTTCCAACATCCTTGAGCACCTGCCGATATACGTTGGACTATGGCCCTTGGTACGTGGCAGGGGGGTTTTCACCCAAATAAGTGGCCCAGTTGTGAGGCTTTGTCCCGAACTATGGTTCTGGAAGAGAGCCCAGCAACGTGAAGACCGGGACAATATAGGTGGGGTGGTTTTTGAAAAACATGAGCACATGCAATCAAACAGAAGGCTCTAAGTCCTAAAGAGATAGAATTTTGAAATATTTGAAAAAGCAAACATTGTTTTCATACAATTCCTAAATTGAGGAGTGTTGTATTAGACCTAAGTCTATGTGAGCATGAATAATTCTCCTCAATATGGTCCTACCAAACCATACCTAGTCTATATGCATTCCATGTCAGCTGGGTTCAAGTCTAGGCTCCTAGGTTCACATGATATCATAAAGCAAAGCTGACATTCCATGGAAATCGATTTTGACAATTTGAACTAAGTAGAGCATTAGATTGATCAGGCAAAGACAGGTCCCATCACGGTCGCCAAACCTGTTATCATCGCAAAATTTTACTTTTGCAAATCAAACTGACCTTTGAAAAGTTTTTGAAAATAACTCGCCTCCGTTTTTAAAATGCGGGAAAATTCCGTAGAATGGGACTCGCCTGTCGGTACGAGGTTCAACCGTTCCTGCCACCTTTAACAGGGTAATTGAACCAAGGATCAATCTTATGCTCTACTCCATTCAACTTGTCTAAATCATATTCTAATTTCTAAATGCACATAGAATCAGGCATGTGCTATGAATTTTCAGAAAATGCACATTTTGAAAACATGATGTTTGCTTTGAATGATTGAAATATAAAATGTGAATCTTGGAAAATCGTGAATTGGGATTTCAAATATACTTCTGAAAGAAATAAAAAACGATTTTGAGAAATCCTTGACATTTAGTGAAAATCGATTCTGAGAGACTTGGTTTCTCTGAATTCAAACTTGGAAATTGAAATTCTAACTTAGAAAATTTGAATTTGGAACTTGGGAAATACTTGAAATATCCTTTGAAATTCAATGTCTTTGGGAAAATCGATTTTGCTATAAGACTTAGGAGATTTTGAGAATATGAACTTCTTTGAATTGAAATTTGAATTGGAATTGGCAAATGCATGAAATGAATGAATATGGATTTGAGGAATTGAGAAATACTTTTTGTATTTTTGAAAAATGCAGTGCATTTTTAAGTTAGCCTAAGAGTGTAGACTGAATGTGGCTAATGTGAAGATCATAAATCTAAGTATCGTTCGTATTCTGACTATGGCCATAAATACAAATTCCACCAAGTTTATAAACTTCATAAAAGCTAGTGCATGTGCCATTCGTGTAGACCATGGTGAATTTGTAAAAATATGCATGAATCATCATTCATCACACATTA
The DNA here is from genome assembly GCF_984573655.1 of Nuphar pumila. NCBI lineage: Eukaryota > Viridiplantae > Streptophyta > Magnoliopsida > Nymphaeales > Nymphaeaceae > Nuphar > Nuphar pumila. Next base: position 105,954,847 of record NC_143252.1, on the reverse strand, counting down.
AGATTATAAAAATAAACTATATGCAATGCAACCTAAGCTATGCAGGAAATGTAAATTCTTATTCCAAAGTTTAATTACAAATTACATCACTATTGAAATTTAAATACATGAAAAATAAAGTCTTCAATGTACCTGCAAAACTAGAAAACTTGGTTAATGAAAATATGTTGGCTTTTCTAGATTTATCCAACAATATCAGGAAATTGTTGGATTTTACTAGATATAAGCCTTTTTGCCATGATTCCCTTAAATCAAAATTATAAAATATGAAATAAAATGAAATAAATAAGGAAGAGACGATATGAAATTTCGAAATTGGGGTCCAAATGACCAAAATACCCCTAATAACAAGACTATGGCCTTGAAATTAGGGTTTTTAAAAAGATATTTTGATAAAATGCAAGTTTTGAAATTTGAATGTAATAAACTAAGCTAAATATGATGTTGCATGCTTAAAAATATGAAAATTAGGGTTAGGGATTTCGAAATTTAGGTCAAATGACCAAATTGCCCCCGATAGCAAGACTATGGCCTTGAAATCAGGGTTTTTAAAAAGAGATTTTGGTAAAAACTTAGGTTTTATGCACTAAATGAAATCAAATGAGCACAAAATTAAACCTAAAGTATCCTAAGATGCTTATGAACATAATAAAACCCTAAAAATATATGCTTATGCACGAAAATCCAATAATATCACAAAAACTGTGATTTTAGCAGTGTTTTTGGATCTTTCAGGAACCCGGTTTTGCAATTTGCTTGATTCAGCCATCAAATGGATTCCAAAATCCATAAAAATTGGTACCTGCACTTTTTATAACCCTAATGTTGAATTGGAATTATAAAAATAATTTTTTGACATTAAATTAATCCGAAAATTGCATTAAACCCTAAAAATATGCTATTTTTGACCTAATTCACCAACCAGTTTCAATCCAAGACCTGAATCAGGGGTCAAATCTCCATAGAAATTTATAAAATTTTACAAAGACTAACTAGAAAGGAAAACAGAGATTTCCCAATTTACAGATCGGAAAAATCATCTCCGGTTAGGGAGAAACCCTTCCGGCAACCTGGGCTAAAATATATCACTCTTAACAGGGATTAAAACGGCTACTTCAGATTGAAAATACAGGAATAAATAGAAAACCTAAACAAAAATCTCTGAAATTTTAGTGATGAAAAGTAGACAGAAAAATAACAATACTCACTTTTTACAGATCTAAAATCGGATCTGTGGTTTGGGATTTATGACTAATACAAGTCTGATTAGGGTTTTGGTAAACCCTAACGAGTTTAAACTTTAAAAACAGATTCTCTAAAAGGGTAAAAATACTAAACAGTGATCAAAAAATCAAAAAATTTCACAGCAGACATATCTACTCAATGTGAATCCATATCACTTTACAGATCTAAAATCGGATATAAAATGAGAGAAATATCATAACAGCAAGTTACCTTCTTGATTTTAACCATGATTTTAAAGCTTTAAAAACCCGATTTGATGTCTGATTTTTTTGACAGGGTTCCCGAGATTTAAAACCTCTAATTTTTCTACAGTAACTCAATAACTCATGCATGCATCATATATAAAAAAATCAGAAATAAACAACGAGTGCTTCATTCTGAAATAACATCATCTTTACTATTCTAAACCTAGAACACACAGAAATTTAAGAAACTTGAAAAACCATGCATTAACTAATGTAAATAAATAAAATAAACAATAAAACAGTAAATAAAACTTATTTCTATGCTATAGAACGTACAACAAACATGAATAAACCATGAAAATAAATTAAAAACAGGGAATAAATGGCTGGAATTTGATATCACCTTTAAAACATAGATTTAACCCATTAAAAAGGGTAAATCATATATTTTATTGGTTAATAATGCAAAGAATCATGTTAAAATCAATTCTAATGGATTAAAATCTCTGTAAATCATCCAAAACAGGGTTAGATCACCTTCTTGGAGTGTTCTTGCTGATTCTTGATGGTTCTTGAGGTTAAATCCATGGTTTAATCCATGAAGATGATGGTGCCAATGGCTAAATCATGCTTAAAACAATGAAAAACATTAAATAAAAACTAAAAATTAAAGAAAAACATTACCTTGAGGTTGCTGCAATGGAGGAAGGGCTGGAGAGGAGAGATAAGCTCCAAGAATCCAATAGGAGAGAGATTCAAAAATCGACCCCCCTTTTGCCTCTATTTATAATAAAAAAATTAGGTTTAAAAATTGACAATTTTGAAAATTTTGGACTCTAAAGGGGGGGGGGGCGATTTTTGGGTGGAGTTACCTAACTACCCCTAGTCTAAATTATCCTAAATAATGCCTAATTAACCCCTAGCTAATCCTAAAAATCTCCCAAATATGGTGCCACTTGGCATTCTCTCACATTGGGTTTTTAAAACATTTTTAAAAACCTTTAAAAACACTAGTTTTAAAAACTAACTTTCAAAAATGAGTTTTTTTCAAAATGGTTTTGACTCTTCTAAACCTCTAACACTAACCAAGACATCAACTAACCCTAGTCTAGCCCTGACTGACTCGAATATGGCACCACCCCGAGTGGGCCCTACTTGAGTTTTTCAAAAAAAATGATTTTAAAACTTAAAATTGAAGGAGTTTTCAAAAGATTTTCAAAAGTAAACTTAAAATTAGGATTTTTGAAATGGCATAAGGTCTTAACTGAGTTAGAATTCCTCTGGATATGGTGCCAACTGAGTGGGCCCACATCGAATTTTGAACATTTTTGAAATAAACACTGAAAATGGCTTTGAAAAGGGGTTAAAATCAGTATTTGAAATTCAAGATCTTTGAAAATAGGGTCTCAAGCGAACTGGAACTCCGGGTTAGAGTCCTGAACTCTTAGGACTTTGAGATTTTAGATTTTAAAAGCCAAATGAAAGAATTTTCAAAAGATTTTATCAAGAAATGATGAAATAAGTCAGAAAACACAGTTAGGGTTAGACTCCTAACTCGACCGAACTCTAAAATAGAGTCCTGAACTAACTGGACTCTGTAAAATGACCTAAATTTTGAAAACAAACGAAAAAGATTGAGAATGGAAGTAAAACAGACTTAAAAACCAGACTTCTGACCGGATTAGGACTCTCAGACAGAGTCCTGATCGGACTGAAACTTTCAAAAATTTGAGAAATTTGATGAATAGAGGTATTCAGAAGCGACACCATCTAAATGGGTCTCATCTGTGAATTGAAATCGATTAAAGTTTGAATTTGAAAGGAATCCAGATTGTTTTCTGAGATAATATTTCGAAATACAAAGTCCTGGGGTTGGAAAATGACAGAGTATTGAATAAAAACTCAGGTTTTGAAATTGATTTTGAAATAAAGCTTTAAAATTCCAATCTGGATTGAATGTTTTGAAATAGAAGTGCTGGATCTCGAAAATGAGATGCAATGTCATACAATGCTATGCAGAATGCGTGCAATGACATGCAAAGATCTGTGATGACTTATGAAATGGACAAACACTGGATGAAGGTAAAAATTTGGTGTGTTTACAGATGCCCCTCTTTGCTGCTAAGCCGGTTGAAAGCCGAGCTTAGTGGCAAAGAAAACATACCAAATTTGGACTATAAAAATGCCCCAGTTAGATGAATCTGACTGGGTATGAAAGAATTAGTTCAAATGATGATGATAGATATGAAATGAAGATTAAGGAGAAAATTTTACTTCGAAAAGAAGTGAGATTCAGGTTTTGCCCTTAACCTGGATGGGACAGGAAATACCTCGTATGGAACAAAGCTCAGGCTTAACCCTTAACCTGAAAGGGGACGATAAATTAAATACCTCCTCAGAGTGAGGCTCACGTTTAACCCCTTGACCTGAAAGGGTACGATACCTCATGGAAAAACGAGGCTCAGGCTTAACCCTTAACCTGAAAGGGGACGATACCTCGTGGAAAAATGAGGCTCAGGCTTAACCCTTAACCTGAAAGGGGACGATACCTTGTGGAAAAACGAGGCTCAGGCTTAACCCTTAACCTGAAAGGGGACGATACCTCGTGGAAAAACGAGGCTCAGGCTTAACCCTTAACCTGAAAGGGGACGATACCTCGATGAAAAACGAGGCTCGGGCTTAACCCTTAACCTGAAAGGGGACGATACCTCGTGGAAAAATGAGGCTCAGGATTAACCCTTAACCTGATAGGGGACAATACCTCGTGGAAAAACGAGGCTCAGGCTTAACCCTTAACCTGAAAGGGGACGATACCTCGTGGAAAAACGAGGCTCAGGCTTAACCCTTAACCTGAAAGGGGACGATACCTCGTGGAAAAATGAGGCTCAGGCTTAACCCTTAACCTGAAAGGGGACGATATACGGAATCCTCAAATGAAGAAACCATGATGGGACCTTCGAATTCTGCACAATAAATCCGAGAGGGGTTTGCAAAAGGAAGAAAGGGGGTTCCCTAAAGCTTGAAAAGGGATTGATCTTGGACGTCTCATTGCTAAGACTGAATGACTTTTAAGACAGATGACCTTTTGCAGAAAATTCAGGTTTAACCCTTAACCTGAACATGAACTGTCTATGGTGGGACAGTGGGGAGCACAGGGAAGTGTGCGAATCTGAGAGCCCAGGCACTCAGATCAAAACAAGAAGGGAAGGATCTTGGACAACTCCCATCATCCGATCCTAAAAGGGATAACAACAACACCTGGATACATCAAAATAAACATCAAGTTCTCACTTCATGTGAGGATAACTTAAAAAGATTGCCAATAAGATAAAAAATTGTAGTTAATTCAAGCATGATAAGCACATATATATATGAAAAATATCCACTCTTTTCTACCTGAAGTATTACCTCCGACTGGGCTTAACTTCGTAGAATCAAGATTCGAATTCAAATTACTTGCAATTGACTTTCCTTCAAGGAGGCTATCAATTTCATTGATATGGACGAAAAAGAATGTATTCTTGATATTGCGAGAGCTATTAGCGAAAGGATATTGATAAAAGAATTTCACAAAATTAAAGAAGATTCTCGATAGATTTGGCAGTCTGATATCCTGGGATTCTCTTCTCATGATGATCTTTCTGCACTCTCTTTTTGACAGAATTGGAGCTCTCTTGGATTTTTTTGGAATTACATCATCCTTCATTTTGGAGATGTCCTGGTTTTTCTCTCTTTATTTTTTTGGGAAGGGTACGTCACAAACTCCTTCATCTCAGAGATGTTGAGATCCTTCTTTTCTCTCAGGGATTATATTGACGGTTATTGGCTCATTGGTTGGGAATCTCTTGATGATAACAGAAATTAAATATCTTTTAGGGTTTGTCGGTAGGCTCATCACACTCGCCTTCATCTCGACGGTGATCTGAATTTTCCCTGGAAGGATCCGTCACAAACTCCGTCATCTTGGAGATGATCCAAATCTTCTTTAACCCCGGGGGTCGACTCGTCTAATTCGACTTCATCTTGACGACAGTTGAGAGATCCCTTTTGCGGATATTTAATTGCAGCTTAGGTGATTGAGGAGATATGGAGATTGAGTGAATTTTTCTGTATCACCCAGGATATTTTGACTGCTTATTTTCCAAGAATGGTCTTTAAAAATATGCCATTGACTGCGATCAATATCAATCACTTTTGGCTTTGCAACAACATTGAATTTTCTTTGCTGGCCATATCGCAGATTTATTCTTCATCCTTTTGGTTGGCCAATAGAAAGATTTTGAATTTTGAATCCTTTTTCACAAAAGCTTTGTACTTTCGGAAGTAATACTAAAGGTATTCTGAGGTACAATTTTATGCAGTAAAGATTTTGAGATCAACAACTATTTTTCATGACAAATTGGCAAAATATTCCTGAAATCCTTGGTGAAAGAAATCACTTGAAATCTAAATGACACATCCGTGGCTAGATTCTTCTCTCCTTTCCCCAAAGGAGAGACTCAGGCTTAACCCTTACCTGAACGGGTAACAAAAGATACTCCTCTCTTCCCTGAAGAGGAGGTGTTTGCAAAACGAACTTTCGAAGAGAAATAGAGTTTTCGTCAAAACTCCCTATTTCTAGGCTTCTCTTATGGAAAGGGGGCCGCTAACAGAGATTGAAAGGATATCATAGAGGAACGAGTCCATCACACTCTCCCTGGAAAAAGGGTCCTCGACGATGGGGGTGGCCTAACAAAAGACTTTTAAGGTTACAAGGAGGACGAGCTTCCGTCAAAACTCTCCCTGGAAAAAGGGTTCCTTGTGTGACAATAAAGATTGTTTTGCAAACTGTTCGTGAATCATGAGTCCCTTCAAACTCTCCCTAGAAAAAGGGGTTCAACAAATGTACAATAAAGACATGCGAAAAAGAATGAGCTCCCTCGAACTCTCCCTGGAAAAAGGTCCCTCGCAAGGGAAGATGATTGAAATTGGTATTGGGTGACCCAAAAGGGTCGAAATTGGGAATGACATAGGTTTGATGGGGATTCAGCCTAAGAACGACATTGGTTCAATTAAGAACGACATTGGTTCACTAGGAACGACATGGGTTCGATAGGTATTCAGCCTACGAACGACATTGGTTCAATTTAGAACAGCATTGGTTTCGCAGGGGTTCGACCTACGAATTATCAATTCCATAGGAATTCAACTTAAGGATCATAGCTTAAGAAGGAATGATTCCAACTTGTGAGCTTTGAATGGACCAGGTGCTAAACTGGGTTTTTGAGGAAAGATTCGAATCGGAATTCAACTCTTCAAGGAAAACTAGATGAATTGGATTTTGAAAGACAATTCGAGACGGAACTCAGATCTTCTAGACCAACTCGCAGGATAGTTTGAGTAGAAGTTCAAACTTGTAAAGGAAAGCTAAGCGAATTGGATTTGAAAGAAAATTCGAGTCGGAACTCTGATTTTCTAGACCAATTCTGAATTGGATTTGGAAGAAGATTCGAATCAGAACTCGACTCTTCTAGACCAATTTTAGAATCTAGAGAAAAGAAAATTATACGAATTGGATTTGTAAGAAAATTCAAGTCGGAACTTTGATTTTTCTAGACCAATTTTGAATTGGATTTGGAAGAAGATTCGAATCGGAACTCGACTCTTCTAGACCAATTCTAGAATCTAGAGGAAAGAAAATTATACAAATTGGATTTGTAAGAAAATTCAAGTCGGGACTTGGATTTTCTATACCAATTCTGAATTGGATTTGGAAGAAGATTCGAATCGGAACTCGACTCTTCTAGACCAATTCTAGAATCTAGAGAAAAGAAAATTATACGAATTGGATTTGTAAGAAAATTCAAGTCGGGACTTGGATTTTCTAGACCAATTCTGAATTGGATTTGGAAGAAGATTCGAATCGGAACTCGACTCTTCTAGACCAATTCTAGAATCTAGAGGAAAGAAAATTATACGAATTGGATTTGTAAGAAAATTCAAGTCGGGACTTGGATTTTCTAGACAAATTCTGAATTGGATTTGGAAGAAGATTCGAATCGGAACTCGACTCTTCTAGACCAATTTAAGAATCTAGAGGAAAGAAAATTATACGAATTGGATTTGTAAGAAAATTCAAGTCGGGACTTGGATTTTCTAGACCAATTCTGAATTGGATTTGGAAGAAGATTTGAATCGAAACTCGACTCTTCTAGACCAATTCTAGAATCTAGAGGAAAGAAAATTATACGAATTGGATTTGTAAGAAAATTCAAGTCGGAACTTGGATTTTCTAGACCAATTCTGAATTGGATTTGGAAGAAGATTCGAATCGGAACTCGACTCTTCTAGACCAATTCTAGAATCTAGAGGAAAGAAAATTATAAGAATTGGATTTGTAAGAAAATTCAAGTCGGAACTTGGATTTTCTAGACCAATTCTGAATTGGATTTGGAAGAAGATTCGAATCGGAACTCGACTCTTCTAGACCAATTCAAAGCATTTAAAGGAAAGAAAAGTTGATAAGTATAAAGATGACATTTGGGACTAGTTCAACTAGTACGAGCATTAGATTTTGGAAGAGTATCAATATGAGCACTGGGTTTTAAAAGGTTACCAGTACGAGCACTGGGTTTTAAAAGGTTACCAGTACGAGCACTGGGTTTTAAAAGATTACCAGTACGAGCACTGGTATTTAAAAGATTACCAGTACGAGCACTGGATTTTGGAAGGTTACCAGTACGAGCACTAGATTTTGAAAGATTACCGGTACGAGCACTAAATTTTTAAAGGATACCAGTTCGAGCACTGGACTTTAAAAGGCTACCAGTACGAGCACTGGATTTTGGAAGGATATCAGCATGAGCACTGGATTTAAAAAAAGGTACCCGCACGAACGCTGGGCTTTGAAAAAGTCTGACCAGTGAATACTGAATTTAGAGGGTTCGACCAGTAAAAACCAGATTCAGGAAGTTCGACCAGTGAATACTGGATTCAGGAAGTTTGACTAGTAAAAACCGGATTTAGGAAGTTCGACCAGTGAATACTAGATTCAGGAAGTTCGACCAGTGAATACTGGATTCAGGAAGTTCGACCAGTAAAAACTGGATTCAAGAAGTTCGACCAGTAAAAACCGGATTTAGGAAGTTCGACCAGTAAAAACCGGATTTAGGAAGTTCGACCAGTAAAAACCGGATTTAGGAAGTTTGACCAGTGAAAACTGGATTCAGGAAGTTCGACCAGTAAAAACCGGATTTAGGAAGTTTGACCAGTGAAAACTGGATTCAGGAAGTTCGACCAGTAAAAACCGGATTTAGGAAGTTCGACCAGTGAATACTGGATTCAGGAAGTTCGACCAGTGAATACTGAATTCAGGAAGTTCGACCAGTAAAAACTAGATTCAAGAAGTTCGACCAGTAAAAACCGGATTTAGGAAGTTCGACCAGTAAAAACCGGATTTAGGAAGTTCGACCAGTAAAAACCGGATTTAGGAAGTTCGACCAGTAAAAACCGGATTTAGGAAGTTCCACCAGTAAAAACCGGATTTAGGAAGTTCGACCAGTAAAAACCGGATTTAGGAAGTTCGACCAGTAAAAACCGGATTTAAGAAGTTCGACCAGGGAAAACTGGATTTAGAAAGTTCGCTTCACCCGAAGGTTGACTGGTAAAAATGGTTTTGATAAAAACTCGGCCCGCAGGACGAACTTGAAAAAGGTTGGTGTCTAGAAAGCGCTTGATGATTGTAATGTGAGATTTTCAATCTTTTACCCTCACGCTGACCTAGACAAATGTCGGGGTCTCAGGATTTATCCCTTATCCTGAATGGGTAATCGATGCAAATGCAAATTGATGCAGATGAATGCGAATGAATGTATGCAAATGCACATGAATGTAAATGGGTGCACATGCGTGCACAAGTACGTGAAATGAGAGATTTGTTTATCCTGCCTGCATACAGAAAGTTTTGAAGATAAAATGAAAATTTTGAAAATGCCCCAGTGTAACTGGGAAAGAAGAATTTGAACAAAAGGATAAATGATTGATGTTTGAGGAGCGCTCTCTGAAGGTGACACGACAATTGGCTTTTGATTGATTCAGAAGAGACTCTGAAGAGGTCATTCCTCATAAAAGAACATTTTGCCGAGGAGAATAAAAAAAATGGCACCGAGCTTGCGAGAAAAACTGACAACTTTATTGATGTATTGAAGGAAAGGTAACAAATAGAGGAAAGACAGACGAGATTACATCATCCCTTTGAAATAATAAAAGCAAGATGAGAAATTAGGAAAGTGCTAGTGTTATCAATTTTTTGAATGATTGGGGAGAAACATGATCAGGATGAATGGTCCTCCTTTTCATCTCCAATGGTTGGACTTTTGGAGTGAATATTTTTAAACAATATTTTGCAATAAGAACATTGGAAAATCGTCAACCAAAGATTTAAAACCGACTTTCCACCGAAGTGGCGAGTACGGGTCGAATCCACAGGGAACGGGAACATTCTGAATTAATTCCAAAATAACACTTTATTAATAAAGACAAAGTTTACATCTATGTCAATGAGTACAAGTTACATTGCATAACATTCTAATTATGAAAATAAACAACAATAGGCGGCTAAGTCTTCAGCAGGTCTCCAGGGGCATTTCTATCTTTTCACATCAAGTGCAGTCGCACATCACAATTGAATTGCATCTGTTAACCTGTTCTAACTTAACAACCTACATAATAAAAACAAAAAGTCAGTAACTAAATCAAGAAATCATCTAAATTACATCTAATACTAATTCTAAACTATTTCTACATTAAACTACAGTTAATTTAAATATCTAAAACTAAAATTATACTAACTAAGTAAACTAACTAAACTAAATAACTCTAATTACTCTAAATACTGTTAATATACTAACTACTATGTGAGAGAACAGTAAAACTACACGAAATCAGACAAATAAGTAAAAGACTGTTTTGTTCCTAAAAAAGGCAAAAATGGATTCTGACAGCTTTTCGCAAAACGAATGTTTGAGGGGACAAACGAATTCCAAATTTGGTCAAATCACTTCTATTCTGTAAAAGACAGATCTGAGAAGCTGACGCATTTTAAAGAAGTGAAAAATACATTCTGGATCTCCAGAACGAAGCGTTTCAAAATCAGGATAAATTGAGAAATCGCAGGACCTGAAATTTCAAAATCAGAAAAAGCTGTTTTCATAATACGCTTAAAAACCAGACCAAATCAACTCGGATCGAGCTGAAATTTGGTCTGCAGACAGTTAACACATCAATGTGGAGAATAGAAAAATAATATCCAGAAACCTCACGAAAAATCCACATGAACTAGCTAGTTCACGATCGGGTAAAAATTAGGGTTTTGGTTCAGTGCACTATTCATCCCTTTGAATCCACATTTGACATTTGGACATTGAACCATGTACAAAAACAGTCCTAACTGAACCTAACCTACTGTTAAACTACAGCAAACAATAACAGTTAAACTAAGTTATAAAATTTAAGAAATACCTAACCTAAACTCACTAATACTCTAAATAAGATATCTAAATGAGTATAAACTATAATTAAACCTAATTTATAACATCTAATATTACTAACTAACTTAACCATCTATTATAATATTAATTCTAACTACGGTTAGGCTTACTAAGCTAATAACTAACTAGGTTAGTTATCTAGGGTTAAATATTAACTACGGTTAGTTAGGGTCGGTTAATACTAACTAGGGTTAGGCTAACTAGACTAATGACTAACTATAGTTAGTTGACTAAGGTTACTAGGTTAACCGACTAATTAACTAGAGTGTAACTACTAGGGTTGCTAACATTAACTAGGGTTAAGGGTTCACTAGGTGACGGTTTAGGATAGAGATTTGAATACACGCCAACCTAGAGTCACTAACTAACCTAACTAAGGTAGGGTCGACTAGGGTTAGATATGGTTGACTAGAGATATGACTAGGGTTAGGTTAACTAGCTAGGGTCGGTTTGGGTTAAGAGGGTGTAACTAGGGATCGGTTACTTAAGACTAACTAGGGTTAATGAATTAACTATGATTAACTATGGTTCGGTTAAGGTTAAGAGGGTGATTAGGGTACTTAACTAGGTTTAGGTAAGGGTTTACTAAGGTCAAATGAGATAAACTAGGGTAGACTAAGGCTCGGCTCAACTAACTAACTAGGTTAGTTACATGGGGTAAACTAGGGCTAACTAGTTAATTAAACTAAGGTTAGGGTTAAATATCTAACTATGGTTAGGATATATTAACTAAGGTCGACTAGGGTTTACAATGGTTGATTAGGGTTTAGCTAACTACAGTTATTAACTAACTAGGGTTAGATAAGGTCGGTTAGACTAGGGTCGGTTAGGTTTACTTAACTAGGGTTAGTCTAGGTGGCGGTTTTAGAATAGGATTCAAATGGGTTCACGCCAACCTAGCTTGATTTTAATTAGGCTAATACTAATTGATATTTCCTAAAATACTAAAGTCAATCTAAATTAAATCCTATCTTCAATATACTCTAGAGTTAGCACCTACCTAATTAAGTATACACGATTTTCTAAAATCCATACTATTACTAACTTACTAAATTAATTAACATTAATCCTATGCTACGTTAAACTAGGAAAGAATAAATAGGGCTAATAAATTTGAGAAGCACGATTTTGGTAGAAGACATCTCCTCCTCTTCTTGCCTTAATTGCACTTAGGGGAAGGCTCATCTTCAAAAACCGTCCAACCCATTGGATTTACACGTTTTTCCAAATAGGCATTAAAAACTATTGAATCCCTTTTGAAAACCTTCTAAAATCACACTACACGATTTTGACTAGTCTTAAATGAAGAAATAGCATTTAAATTCTTGCCAAAATCGAGTAAACCATTTCGGAAACCACCAAGCATTAAATCCTCTTTTTGAAAATCTTTCCCAAAGCATCCCACACGATTGTTGGGGTTGGCTTTAAATACACATTTAGAATTTCAAATCTTTCCCCAAAAAACGTGTAGACATAATTAGAAGGACCTTTGGAATTCCAAAGGTTTTCCAAAAATCGTGTAACCCTCTTAAAAAGGTCTTTGGAATTCCAAAGGGTTCCCCATTGGAAAGGAGAATGCATTAATGATTAGATTGGGAAATATAATCTTCTTAAATACTAGCCACGAATTGGGAGGAGATGTATTCATACCAAAATCGGATTTGCACTTAAAAGACCATATTGCCCTCCTAAATTTCAACTCCATCTAATTATTTTACTATGCTAAAATATAATTAATCTAACTAACGTAACATATATACAAAGCAAACAAAGGGTATAAAGGGAAAGCTACCAAAATCAAACCTATCCCTATTAACTACTACACAAAAATTAAAAACACTAAGTTAATGCTAAATTAACTACCACAAAAATCACGAATTATGCAACCTTGATGGACCTCTAATGGCCGCCCTACCTATGAGGAAGAAGAAGACACTCACACTAAAAAATTGGAAAATCTAATTTTAACTAAAAACACAATAATAATTGCAAAGCTAAATTAAACTAAACTAACAAACGATTATGACAATCTAATTTAAACTAAAAAACACACAAACTAAACAACCAACATGCTGGAAATTAAATCATAACAGAAAACGAATTCTATCAAATTACTACAATCGACTAACCTAAGAACAAAACATAAATTCATAACCTAAACTACTACACGATTTAAAATCTAGTAAAAACCTAAAGAATGATTAACAAATTGACATGAACATAACAAATAAAAGAACTACAGAAAATGCTACAAACTGCTGAACGTCCTACCTAAAAACCGGAAAAACTACACTCGACTAGACAAGTTTAGCAAAATCTAAAAATACATAAAACATGAAATCATCTAGACACTTGTCCTAAGGTACTAACTCGAACAAAAAAAGAACCATTAGACTTAGAACAACTGAAAAACGCAGACATGCAGAAATCTCATTTCAAATACACGCACATACTCAAAAAGACATTAAAAACGCCCAACGTTGGATTGAAAACCTAAAAGTAAATGACCCAAACACCTAAACATCCTACGTGCTGGCTTTTGCACGAACAAAAGCTACACTAAGGCTGACAAAAATACAGAAAAACACCCACATATTACACACGCACATGATAGGTTTTAACTAGAAGCAATGGGTGAGAAGACCTACCTTTTGGCCGATCCGAAGAATGGGGGGATGAAGAGAAGAGCGGACTTTGCTTGGCTTCGCACCGTTCAGGACCTCGTTGATGCTGGAAATACACCATGGTACCATGTCCTACAGCTGCAACACGTTGGAAATCCACCGAAGATGAAGTGTGAACCGATTCTCGATCGGGGGGCGTAGAAGACCGGATGGAGATAGAGCCGGCCCTTCTCGTTGGAGTGTTTCGCACTTCCACACGAGAATAGATGCTTCCCACCTCTGCTGCACCTGCAAAACACAGCAACAATGGAGATTAAACAACATGGAAGATAAAGAAATGAAAAGAGTTGAAAGGGAGACAAGGTAGAATGCTTGGTTCTCAAGCTTTTCTCCATGTCTTCAATGGAGATGGAAGGAGGTGGAAGATGAGAAGGGGCTGGAGCTAGAATCGTGCCCCTAGGGCACAAAAATCAAGACAAAGACCCGGTGGAATGGGCGCCCCCTCTCCATTTTGATGATTTGGCTTCTTTTGGCTATTTTACAAAAACAGGATTAAAATAAAAATATTTGCAGGGCGCCTCTTTCTGCATGGGGGTTTTTAGAAAATGTTTTTACAAAACTTAAGTGGGCTGGAGCTGCGTTAAATCCATGTAATTTGGTCCAGATCCAAAGTCCAAATGGGCGTCTGGATCCAAATCTCTCAAATCGAATCCGATATTTGACCCGTTACACTGTAAATGCCATAATTCCTTCAAAGTAACTCCGATTTTGATGAAATTAGAACCAGAGCTCTCTAACATCATTATGCACCTAAGTGTATGCTTTAAACCTATAGATGATGCATTTATGCAGTGAAAATGTATTAATAAAACATGATATTTATGCATCATCAAATACCCCCATGCTAGAATAATTGCTAGTCCCTAGCAATACACTCTAACATGCAATAAAAATATGGACTACCCAATAATCATGAAAGCTCTTATTAAATAAAAATAAAAAATACTGAAGAAATAAAAACTAACTCACTTTCGTAGGAATCACGGTTGCATTTAGCATATGCAACAAGCCCTTTAAACCCCTGGGTTACCCCAGTGGACGAGTAAGGACTCGTGAGGGTTTGCAGAGATGCTACCCACAAACATCAAAATCATGCATGAATAATTTTTCAGAAATAATAGGCAATTAAGAACTTATTGTAAACAAATATTTCATGTAATCTACATTTTCAAAACAAATTCAGAAATTTCTATGCCACCATAGTAAAAATCATTTTTCTTTCACTTCTCTAAACTTGTAAATATTTATGAATCTTTTTCAGAAAATCAAGTATTATCATGTTTTACTCATTTATCCTCACCTGTATATTTTCTGCACAGTAATTCAGTAATTATTCTTAAGCATTGAATTTCTCTCTTTAAGCTCATTCTTTTTCTTTTTATATTCAATTTTCACTCTTTTTCAATCTTCTAAATTGAGCACTATTTCGAATATCAAGTCTCATGACCCGTGTAGCGAGCTTTAGGTCAGTGACTCCCACGTCGGCCGGCCTTAGGGCACTAGATACAAAGTATCCCTCAGACTTAATTGCTCGAGTCACTAAACCTTCAATTCTAATAGTTACGTATAGTTTTCCTCTCATCACGTGCAATGTCTCTATCTCTTAGGCTTTCTATGCAGTCCATGTAACAAGTTTTTGAGTCGGTGGCTCCCAAACCAGCTGGCTTTAGGGCACCAGGTGTAAAACACCCTTCAGACTCTACTTACTCGAACCACAAAGGCCACAGATATCGACTAAATAAGAGAATGACCTCCTTCGTTATCCATTTCGTAAAAGACTCAAACATTTCAACTCGTGTCTGAGTTCTACTACTTGGATTCACGAAGACATCAACAACTAAACGTAGCTTTATACTATTAAGCTCATTTTTCAAAACATAATTCAATTGCTCACTTTTCTCATAAAACACACTGTGCATACTTATACTTAAGTGAATCAAAACTTTCTAACATATCAAATACTATCTTTTCTTTTCTATTTCATAAACCACTACTCTATTTAAATCAGATAAGAAAAAAAATATTTTACATGGGGCTTATACATTTCTAAATTGTCAGATCATGCAGAAATACAATCATAAATGCAACAAATTATTCTTAAAAGACCTACTTTTATGAGTTTTAAGCTATCAGACATGAAGAATTTTTTTTTTTTAAATTTATGCATCTAAACCATCCCCCCATGCTTGAATGACACTGTCCCTAGTGGCATACAGAATAATGTAAACATGTAATATAGATGCACACTATAGAACAATAAAATGAATAAGGAGAAAGGATTGATACAACCTGGCATACTCGACCCTCTGGAGTTGTCGATTGACTGGACTCTGCACTACCACTATGCATGTATAAATGCATAGTTTTCTGCTCATTTGGTCAATGTTCTACTCTTGAAGGCTTCTTCATATCCGATTACTTGGACTCATACATTGATGGATCGGATGTTCATACATGTACACAATGAAATTCAAATGAAATCAAAATAAAATTCAGAATAAAACAAAACACATAAACAAATACTACTTTATTATAATGTACATATGATACATCTAAATAATATAAAACATTAATATATAACCACTAACTATGTTAGAATAATCTACATCTAAATCAGTAAAACAATGAACAAAGTAGCAGCTAACCTATGTTAGAATTAAACTAAGATAATCAATCTAGTCTAAGTCAGAAAATTAGTAATTACTCTACTTTACTCTATGTCAGATTAATCTAATTACTTTACGAAATAAAAAATGCATCTACTCTAAATCAGAAAGTTAAACAACTAACTGTTTTAACTATGTTAAAGCTATCTAATTAAACCATGCAACTATGTTAACAACGTTAAACTAAGTTAATTACTCTATGAAATAAGAGATAAGCTATTCTAAATCAAAAAATCAGCAAATACAGGAATTCACAACTATTTTATCTAAGACTCACATGTTTAATATATCATTGAAGCATGAAATTCAGTGAATCTTTAAGAAAAACAGCAAATGAACCCTATATTTTTCTAACAATGTTAATTCTACAAACTAAAATGATTAAATAAACTAAGCTAAACTAAACACATATATTAATAAAATGATATCTCAGAAATATTCATAATATATCGCCGTTCCCCGGCAACGGCGCCAAAATTTGGTTGGACTTTTGGAGTGAATATTTTTAAACAATATTTTGCAATAAGAACATTGGAAAATCGTCAACCAAAGATTTAAAACCGACTTTCCACCGAAGTGGCGAGTACGGGTCGAATCCACAGGGAACGGGAACATTCTGAATTAATTCCAAAATAACACTTTATTAATAAAGACAAAGTTTACATCTATGTCAATGAGTACAAGTTACATTGCATAACATTCTAATTATGAAAATAAACAACAATAGGCGGCTAAGTCTTCAGCAGGTCTCCAGGGGCATTTCTATCTTTTCACATCAAGTGCAGTCGCACATCACAATTGAATTGCATCTGTTAACCTGTTCTAACTTAACAACCTACATAATAAAAACAAAAAGTCAGTAACTAAATCAAGAAATCATCTAAATTACATCTAATACTAATTCTAAACTATTTCTACATTAAACTACAGTTAATTTAAATATCTAAAACTAAAATTATACTAACTAAGTAAACTAACTAAACTAAATAACTCTAATTACTCTAAATACTGTTAATATACTAACTACTATGTGAGAGAACAGTAAAACTACACGAAATCAGACAAATAAGTAAAAGACTGTTTTGTTCCTAAAAAAGGCAAAAATGGATTCTGACAGCTTTTCGCAAAACGAATGTTTGAGGGGACAAACGAATTCCAAATTTGGTCAAATCACTTCTATTCTGTAAAAGACAGATCTGAGAAGCTGACGCATTTTAAAGAAGTGAAAAATACATTCTGGATCTCCAGAACGAAGCGTTTCAAAATCAGGATAAATTGAGAAATCGCAGGACCCGAAATTTCAAAATCAGAAAAAGCTGTTTTCATAATACGCTTAAAAACCAGACCAAATCAACTCGGATCGAGCTGAAATTTGGTCTGCAGACAGTTAACACATCAATGTGGAGAATAGAAAAATAATATCCAGAAACCTCACGAAAAATCCACATGAACTAGCTAGTTCACGATCGGGTAAAAATTAGGGTTTTGGTTCAGTGCACTATTCATCCCTTTGAATCCACATTTGACATTTGGACATTGAACCATGTACAAAAACAGTCCTAACTGAACCTAACCTACTGTTAAACTACAGCAAACAATAACAGTTAAACTAAGTTATAAAATTTAAGAAATACCTAACCTAAACTCACTAATACTCTAAATAAGATATCTAAATGAGTATAAACTCTAATTAAACCTAATTTATAACATCTAATATTACTAACTAACTTAACCATCTATTCTAATATTAATTCTAACTACGGTTAGGCTTACTAAGCTAATAACTAACTAGGTTAGTTATCTAGGGTTAAATATTAACTACGGTTAGTTAGGGTCGGTTAATACTAACTAGGGTTAGGCTAACTAGACTAATGACTAACTATAGTTAGTTGACTAAGGTTACTAGGTTAACCGACTAATTAACTAGAGTGTAACTACTAGGGTTGCTAACATTAACTAGGGTTAAGGGTTCACTAGGTGACGGTTTAGGATAGAGATTTGAATACACGCCAACCTAGAGTCACTAACTAACCTAACTAAGGTAGGGTCGACTAGGGTTAGATACGGTTGACTAGAGATATGACTAGGGTTAGGTTAACTAGCTAGGGTCGGTTTGGGTTAAGAGGGTGTAACTAGGGATCGGTTACTTAAGACTAACTAGGGTTAATGAATTAACTATGATTAACTATGGTTCGGTTAAGGTTAAGAGGGTGATTAGGGTACTTAACTAGGTTTAGGTAAGGGTTTACTAAGGTCAAATGAGATAAACTAGGGTAGACTAAGGCTCGGCTCAACTAACTAACTAGGTTAGTTACATGGGGTAAACTAGGGCTAACTAGTTAATTAAACTAGGGTTAGGGTTAAATATCTAACTATGGTTAGGATATATTAACTAAGGTCGACTAGGGTTTACAATGGTTGATTAGGGTTTAGCTAACTACAGTTATTAACTAACTAGGGTTAGATAAGGTCGGTTAGACTAGGGTCGGTTAGGTTTACTTAACTAGGGTTAGTCTAGGTGGCGGTTTTAGAATAGGATTCAAATGGGTTCACGCCAACCTAGCTTGATTTTAATTAGGCTAATACTAATTGATATTTCCTAAAATACTAAAGTCAATCTAAATTAAATCCTATCTTCAATATACTCTAGAGTTAGCACCTACCTAATTAAGTATACACGATTTTCTAAAATCCATACTATTACTAACTTACTAAATTAATTAACATTAATCCTATGCTACGTTAAACTAGGAAAGAATAAATAGGGCTAATAAATTTGAGAAGCACGATTTTGGTAGAGGACATCTCCTCCTCTTCTTGCCTTAATTGCACTTAGGGGAAGGCTCATCTTCAAAAACCGTCCAACCCATTGGATTTACACGTTTTTCCAAATAGGCATTAAAAACTATTGAATCCCTTTTGAAAACCTTCTAAAATCACACTACACGATTTTGACTAGTCTTAAATGAAGAAATAGCATTTAAATTCTTGCCAAAATCGAGTAAACCATTTCGGAAACCACCAAGCATTAAATCCTCTTTTTGAAAATCTTTCCCAAAGCATCCCACACGATTGTTGGGGTTGGCTTTAAATACACATTTAGAATTTCAAATCTTTCCACAAAAAACGTGTAGAGATAATTAGAAGGACCTTTGGAATTCCAAAGGTTTTCCAAAAATCGTGTAACCCTCTTAAAAAGGTCTTTGGAATTCCAAAGGGTTCCCCATTGGAAAGGAGAATGCATTAATGATTAGATTGGGAAATATAATCTTCTTAAATACTAGCCACGAATTGGGAGGAGATGTATTCATACCAAAATCGGATTTACACTTAAAAGACCATATTGCCCTCCTAAATTTCAACTCCATCTAATTATTTTACTATGCTAAAATATAATTAATCTAACTAACGTAACATATATACAAAGCAAACAAAGGGTATAAAGGGAAAGCTACCAAAATCAAACCTATCCCTATTAACTACTACACAAAAATTAAAAACACTAAGTTAATGCTAAATTAACTACCACAAAAATCACGAATTATGCAACCTTGATGGACCTCTAATGGCCGCCCTACCTATGAGGAAGAAGAAGACACTCACACTAAAAAATTGGAAAATCTAATTTTAACTAAAAACACAATAATAATTGCAAAGCTAAATTAAACTAAACTAACAAACGATTATGACAATCTAATTTAAACTAAAAAACACACAAACTAAACAACCAACATGCTGGAAATTAAATCATAACAGAAAACGAATTCTATCAAATTACTACAATCGACTAACCTAAGAACAAAACATAAATTCATAACCTAAACTACTACACGATTTAAAATCTAGTAAAAACCTAAAGAATGATTAACAAATTGACATGAACATAACAAATAAAAGAACTACAGAAAATGCTACAAACTGCTGAACGTCCTACCTAAAAACCGGAAAAACTACACTCGACTAGACAAGTTTAGCAAAATCTAAAAATACATAAAACATGAAATCATCTAGACACTTGTCCTAAGGTACTAACTCGAACAAAACAAGAACCATTAGACTTAGAACAACTGAAAAACGCAGACATGCAGAAATCTCATTTCAAATACACGCACATACTCAAAAAGACATTAAAAACGCCCAACGTTGGATTGAAAACCTAAAAGTAAATGACCCAAACACCTAAACATCCTACGTGCTGGCTTTTGCACGAACAAAAGCTACACTAAGGCTGACAAAAATACAGAAAAACACCCACATATTACACACGCACATGATAGGTTTTAACTAGAAGCAATGGGTGAGAAGACCTACCTTTTGGCCGATCCGAAGAATGGGGGGATGAAGAGAAGAGCGGACTTTGCTTGGCTTCGCACCGTTCAGGACCTCGTTGATGCTGGAAATACACCATGGTACCATGTCCTACAGCTGCAACACGTTGGAAATCCACCGAAGATGAAGTGTGAACCGATTCTCGATCGGGGGGCGTAGAAGACCGGATGGAGATAGAGCCGGCCCTTCTCGTTGGAGTGTTTCGCACTTCCACACGAGAATAGATGCTTCCCACCTCTGCTGCACCTGCAAAACACAGCAACAATGGAGATTAAACAACATGGAAGATAAAGAAATGAAAAGAGTTGAAAGGGAGACAAGGTAGAATGCTTGGTTCTCAAGCTTTTCTCCATGTCTTCAATGGAGATGGAAGGAGGTGGAAGATGAGAAGGGGCTGGAGCTAGAATCGTGCCCCTAGGGCACAAAAATCAAGACAAAGACCCGGTGGAATGGGCGCCCCCTCTCCATTTTGATGATTTGGCTTCTTTTGGCTATTTTACAAAAACAGGATTAAAATAAAAATATTTGCAGGGCGCCTCTTTCTGCATGGGGGTTTTTAGAAAATGTTTTTACAAAACTTAAGTGGGCTGGAGATGCGTTAAATCCATGTAATTTGGTCCAGATCCAAAGTCCAAATGGGCGTCTGGATCCAAATCTCTCAAATCGGATCCGATATTTGACCCGTTACACTGTAAATGCCATAATTCCTTCAAAGTAACTCCGATTTTGATGAAATTAGAACCAGAGCTCTCTAACATCATTATGCACCTAAGTGTATGCTTTAAACCTATAGATGATGCATTTATGCAGTGAAAATGTATTAATAAAACATGATATTTATGCATCATCAAATACCCCCATGCTAGAATAATTGCTAGTCCCTAGCAATACACTCTAACATGCAATAAAAATATGGACTACCCAATAATCATGAAAGCTCTTATTAAATAAAAATAAAAAATACTGAAGAAATAAAAACTAACTCACTTTCGTAGGAATCACGGTTGCATTTAGCATATGCAACAAGCCCTTTAAACCCCTGGGTTACCCCAGTGGACGAGTAAGGACTCGTGAGGGTTTGCAGAGATGCTACCCACAAACATCAAAATCATGCATGAATAATTTTTCAGAAATAATAGGCAATTAAGAACTTATTGTAAACAAATATTTCATGTAATCTACATTTTCAAAACAAATTCAGAAATTTCTATGCCACCATAGTAAAAATCATTTTTCTTTCACTTCTCTAAACTTGTAAATATTTATGAATCTTTTTCAGAAAATCAAGTATTATCATGTTTTACTCATTTATCCTCACCTGTATATTTTCTGCACAGTAATTCAGTAATTATTCTTAAGCATTGAATTTCTCTCTTTAAGCTCATTCTTTTTCTTTTTATATTCAATTTTCACTCTTTTTCAATCTTCTAAATTGAGCACTATTTCGAATATCAAGTCTCATGACCCGTGTAGCGAGCTTTAGGTCAGTGACTCCCACGTCGGCCGGCCTTAGGGCACTAGATACAAAGTATCCCTCAGACTTAATTGCTCGAGTCACTAAACCTTCAATTCTAATAGTTACGTATAGTTTTCCTCTCATCACGTGCAATGTCTCTATCTCTTAGGCTTTCTATGCAGTCCATGTAACAAGTTTTTGAGTCGGTGGCTCCCAAACCAGCTGGCTTTAGGGCACCAGGTGTAAAACACCCTTCAGACTCTACTTACTCGAACCACAAAGGCCACAGATATCGACTAAATAAGAGAATGACCTCCTTCGTTATCCATTTCGTAAAAGACTCAAACATTTCAACTCGTGTCTGAGTTCTACTACTTGGATTCACGAAGACATCAACAACTAAACGTAGCTTTATACTATTAAGCTCATTTTTCAAAACATAATTCAATTGCTCACTTTTCTCATAAAACACACTATGCATACTTATACTTAAGTGAATCAAAACTTTCTAACATATCAAATACTATCTTTTCTTTTCTATTTCATAAACCACTACTCTATTTAAATCAGATAAGAAAAAAAATATTTTACATGGGGCTTATACATTTCTAAATTGTCAGATCATGCAGAAATACAATCATAAATGCTACAAATTATTCTTAAAAGACCTACTTTTATGAGTTTTAAGCTATCAGACATGAAGAATTTTTTTTTTTAAAATTTATGCATCTAAACCATCCCCCCATGCTTGAATGACACTGTCCCTAGTGGCATACAGAATAATGTAAACATGTAATATAGATGCACACTATAGAACAATAAAATGAATAAGGAGAAAGGATTGATACAACCTGGCATACTCGACCCTCTGGAGTTGTCGATTGACTGGACTCTGCACTACCACTATGCATGTATAAATGCATAGTTTTCTGCTCATTTGGTCAATGTTCTACTCTTGAAGGCTTCTTCATATCCGATTACTTGGACTCATACATTGATGGATCGGATGTTCATACATGTACACAATGAAATTCAAATGAAATCAAAATAAAATTCAGAATAAAACAAAACACATAAACAAATACTACTTTATTATAATGTACATATGATACATCTAAATAATATAAAACATTAATATATAACCACTAACTATGTTAGAATAATCTACATCTAAATCAGTAAAACAATGAACAAAGTAGCAGCTAACCTATGTTAGAATTAAACTAAGATAATCAATCTAGTCTAAGTCAGAAAATTAGTAATTACTCTACTTTACTCTATGTCAGATTAATCTAATTACTTTACGAAATAAAAAATGCATCTACTCTAAATCAGAAAGTTAAACAACTAACTGTTTTAACTATGTTAAAGTTATCTAATTAAACCATGCAACTATGTTAACAATGTTAAACTAAGTTAATTACTCTATGAAATAAGAGATAAGCTATTCTAAATCAAAAAATCAGCAAATACAGGAATTCACAACTATTTTATCTAAGACTCACATGTTTAATATATCATTGAAGCATGAAATTCAGTGAATCTTTAAGAAAAACAGCAAATGAACCCTATATTTTTCTAACAATGTTAATTCTACAAACTAAAATGATTAAATAAACTAAGCTAAACTAAACACATATATTAATAAAATGATATCTCAGAAATATTCATAATATATCGCCGTTCCCCGGCAACGGCGCCAAAATTTGGTTGGACTTTTGGAGTGAATATTTTTAAACAATATTTTGCAATAAGAACATTGGAAAATCGTCAACCAAAGATTTAAAACCGACTTTCCACCGAAGTGGCGAGTACGGGTCGAATCCACAGGGAACGGGAACATTCTAAATTAATTCCAAAATAACACTTTATTAATAAAGACAAAGTTTACATCTATGTCAATGAGTACAAGTTACATTGCATAACATTCTAATTATGAAAATAAACAACAATAGGCGGCTAAGTCTTCAGCAGGTCTCCAGGGGCATTTCTATCTTTTCACATCAAGTGCAGTCGCACATCACAATTGAATTGCATCTGTTAACCTGTTCTAACTTAACAACCTACATAATAAAAACAAAAAGTCAGTAACTAAATCAAGAAATCATCTAAATTACATCTAATACTAATTCTAAACTATTTCTACATTAAACTACAGTTAATTTAAATATCTAAAACTAAAATTATACTAACTAAGTAAACTAACTAAACTAAATAACTCTAATTACTCTAAATACTGTTAATATACTAACTACTATGTGAGAGAACAGTAAAACTACACGAAATCAGACAAATAAGTAAAAGACTGTTTTGTTCCTAAAAAAGGCAAAAATGGATTCTGACAGCTTTTCGCAAAACGAATGTTTGAGGGGACAAACGAATTCCAAATTTGGTCAAATCACTTCTATTCTGTAAAAGACAGATCTGAGAAGCTGACGCATTTTAAAGAAGTGAAAAATACATTCTGGATCTCCAGAACGAAGCGTTTCAAAATCAGGATAAATTGAGAAATCGCAGGACCCGAAATTTCAAAATCAGAAAAAGCTGTTTTCATAATACGCTTAAAAACCAGACCAAATCAACTCGGATCGAGCTGAAATTTGGTCTGCAGACAGTTAACACATCAATGTGGAGAATAGAAAAATAATATCCAGAAACCTCACGAAAAATCCACATGAACTAGCTAGTTCATGATCGGGTAAAAATTAGGGTTTTGGTTCAGTGCACTATTCGTCCCTTTGAATCCACATTTGACATTTGGACATTGAACCATGTACAAAAACAGTCCTAACTGAACCTAACCTACTGTTAAACTACAGCAAACAATAACAGTTAAACTAAGTTATAAAATTTAAGAAATACCTAACCTAAACTCACTAATACTCTAAATAAGATATCTAAATGAGTATAAACTCTAATTAAACCTAATTTATAACATCTAATATTACTAACTAACTTAACCATCTATTCTAATATTAATTCTAACTACGGTTAGGCTTACTAAGCTAATAACTAACTAGGTTAGTTATCTAGGGTTAAATATTAACTACGGTTAGTTAGGGTCGGTTAATACTAACTAGGGTTAGGCTAACTAGACTAATGACTAACTATAGTTAGTTGACTAAGGTTACTAGGTTAACCGACTAATTAACTAGAGTGTAACTACTAGGGTTGCTAACATTAACTAGGGTTAAGGGTTCACTAGGTGACGGTTTAGGATAGAGATTTGAATACACGCCAACCTAGAGTCACTAACTAACCTAACTAAGGTAGGGTCGACTAGGGTTAGATATGGTTGACTAGAGATATGACTAGGGTTAGGTTAACTAGCTAGGGTCGGTTTGGGTTAAGAGGGTGTAACTAGGGATCGGTTACTTAAGACTAACTAGGGTTAATGAATTAACTATGATTAACTATGGTTCGGTTAAGGTTAAGAGGGTGATTAGGGTACTTAACTAGGTTTAGGTAAGGGTTTACTAAGGTCAAATGAGATAAACTAGGGTAGACTAAGGCTCGGCTCAACTAACTAACTAGGTTAGTTACATGGGGTAAACTAGGGCTAACTAGTTAATTAAACTAAGGTTAGGGTTAAATATCTAACTATGGTTAGGATATATTAACTAAGGTCGACTAGGGTTTACAATGGTTGATTAGGGTTTAGCTAACTACAGTTATTAACTAACTAGGGTTAGATAAGGTCGGTTAGACTAGGGTCGGTTAGGTTTACTTAACTAGGGTTAGTCTAGGTGGCGGTTTTAGAATAGGATTCAAATGGGTTCACGCCAACCTAGCTTGATTTTAATTAGGCTAATACTAATTGATATTTCCTAAAATACTAAAGTCAATCTAAATTAAATCCTATCTTCAATATACTCTAGAGTTAGCACCTACCTAATTAAGTATACACGATTTTCTAAAATCCATACTATTACTAACTTACTAAATTAATTAACATTAATCCTATGCTACGTTAAACTAGGAAAGAATAAATAGGGCTAATAAATTTGAGAAGCACGATTTTGGTAGAGGACATCTCCTCCTCTTCTTGCCTTAATTGCACTTAGGGGAAGGCTCATCTTCAAAAACCGTCCAACCCATTGGATTTACACGTTTTTCCAAATAGGCATTAAAAACTATTGAATCCCTTTTGAAAACCTTCTAAAATCACACTACACGATTTTGACTAGTCTTAAATGAAGAAATAGCATTTAAATTCTTGCCAAAATCGAGTAAACCATTTCGGAAACCACCAAGCATTAAATCCTCTTTTTGAAAATCTTTCCCAAAGCATCCCACACGATTGTTGGGGTTGGCTTTAAATACACATTTAGAATTTCAAATCTTTCCACAAAAAACGTGTAGAGATAATTAGAAGGACCTTTGGAATTCCAAAGGTTTTCCAAAAATCGTGTAACCCTCTTAAAAAGGTCTTTGGAATTCCAAAGGGTTCCCCATTGGAAAGGAGAATGCATTAATGATTAGATTGGGAAATATAATCTTCTTAAATACTAGCCACGAATTGGGAGGAGATGTATTCATACCAAAATCGGATTTACACTTAAAAGACCATATTGCCCTCCTAAATTTCAACTCCATCTAATTATTTTACTATGCTAAAATATAATTAATCTAACTAACGTAACATATATACAAAGCAAACAAAGGGTATAAAGGGAAAGCTACCAAAATCAAACCTATCCCTATTAACTACTACACAAAAATTAAAAACACTAAGTTAATGCTAAATTAACTACCACAAAAATCACGAATTATGCAACCTTGATGGACCTCTAATGGCCGCCCTACCTATGAGGAAGAAGAAGACACTCACACTAAAAAATTGGAAAATCTAATTTTAACTAAAAACACAATAATAATTGCAAAGCTAAATTAAACTAAACTAACAAACGATTATGACAATCTAATTTAAACTAAAAAACACACAAACTAAACAACCAACATGCTGGAAATTAAATCATAACAGAAAACGAATTCTATCAAATTACTACAATCGACTAACCTAAGAACAAAACATAAATTCATAACCTAAACTACTACACGATTTAAAATCTAGTAAAAACCTAAAGAATGATTAACAAATTGACATGAACATAACAAATAAAAGAACTACAGAAAATGCTACAAACTGCTGAACGTCCTACCTAAAAACCGGAAAAACTACACTCGACTAGACAAGTTTAGCAAAATCTAAAAATACATAAAACATGAAATCATCTAGACACTTGTCCTAAGGTACTAACTCGAACAAAACAAGAACCATTAGACTTAGAACAACTGAAAAACGCAGACATGCAGAAATCTCATTTCAAATACACGCACATACTCAAAAAGACATTAAAAACGCCCAACGTTGGATTGAAAACCTAAAAGTAAATGACCCAAACACCTAAACATCCTACGTGCTGGCTTTTGCACGAACAAAAGCTACACTAAGGCTGACAAAAATACAGAAAAACACCCACATATTACACACGCACATGATAGGTTTTAACTAGAAGCAATGGGTGAGAAGACCTACCTTTTGGCCGATCCGAAGAATGGGGGGATGAAGAGAAGAGCGGACTTTGCTTGGCTTCGCACCGTTCAG
This sequence comes from Nuphar pumila, assembly GCF_984573655.1. Taxonomy (NCBI): domain Eukaryota; kingdom Viridiplantae; phylum Streptophyta; class Magnoliopsida; order Nymphaeales; family Nymphaeaceae; genus Nuphar; species Nuphar pumila. The sequence goes on along the minus strand of NC_143252.1, from coordinate 105,927,147 downwards.
GACCTCGTTGATGCTGGAAATACACCATGGTACCATGTCCTACAGCTGCAACACGTTGGAAATCCACCGAAGATGAAGTGTGAACCGATTCTCGATCGGGGGGCGTAGAAGACCGGATGGAGATAGAGCCGGCCCTTCTCGTTGGAGTGTTTCGCACTTCCACACGAGAATAGATGCTTCCCACCTCTGCTGCACCTGCAAAACACAGCAACAATGGAGATTAAACAACATGGAAGATAAAGAAATGAAAAGAGTTGAAAGGGAGACAAGGTAGAATGCTTGGTTCTCAAGCTTTTCTCCATGTCTTCAATGGAGATGGAAGGAGGTGGAAGATGAGAAGGGGCTGGAGCTAGAATCGTGCCCCTAGGGCACAAAAATCAAGACAAAGACCCGGTGGAATGGGCGCCCCCTCTCCATTTTGATGATTTGGCTTCTTTTGGCTATTTTACAAAAACAGGATTAAAATAAAAATATTTGCAGGGCGCCTCTTTCTGCATGGGGGTTTTTAGAAAATGTTTTTACAAAACTTAAGTGGGCTGGAGCTGCGTTAAATCCATGTAATTTGGTCCAGATCCAAAGTCCAAATGGGCGTCTGGATCCAAATCTCTCAAATCGGATCCGATATTTGACCCGTTACACTGTAAATGCCATAATTCCTTCAAAGTAACTCCGATTTTGATGAAATTAGAACCAGAGCTCTCTAACATCATTATGCACCTAAGTGTATGCTTTAAACCTATAGATGATGCATTTATGCAGTGAAAATGTATTAATAAAACATGATATTTATGCATCATCATCCAACGAGAATATTCTTGTCAATGACGTCTTGGATAATATTTTTAAGGACAAAATAATGCTCGGTATCGTGACCCATTATCCGATGAAATTTGCAGAACTGATCTTTAAACCTTCCCATGGTCACATGAGGATTTGCTATCTTGGGGAGTCTAACCTTCCCTTTGGCTATCATGTATTCCAGAACTTGCTCCAGTGGCTGTTCTAAGGGAGTAAAATTGCGATTGTACCCCCAACCATCATGCTTTGGTTTTCCTTGGAATGGGACTCGCCTGTCGGTACGATGTTCAACCGTTCCTGCCACCTTTAACAGGGGTAATTGAACCAAGGATCAATCTTATGCTCTACTCTATTCAACTTGTCTAAATCATATTCTAATTTGTAAATGCACATAGAATCAGGCATGTGCTATGAATTTTCAGAAAATGCACATTTTGAAAACATGATGTTTGCTTTGAATGATTGAAATCTAAAATGTAAATCTTGGAAAATCGTGAATTGGGATTTCAAATATACTTCTGAAAGAAATAAAAATCGATTTTGAGAAATCCTTGACATTTAGTGAAAATCGATTCTGAGAGACTTGGTTTCTCTGAATTCAAACTTGGAAATTGAAATTTTAACTTAGAAAATTTGAATTTGGAACTTGGGAAATACTTGAAATATCCTTTGAAATTCAATGTCTTTGGGAAAATCAATTTTGCTATAAGACTTAGGAGATTTTGAGAAAATGAACTTCTTTGAATTGAAATTTGAATTGGAATTGACAAATGCATGAAATGAATGAATATGGATTTGAGGAATTGAGAAATACTTTTTGTATTTTTGAAAAATGCAGTGCATTTTTAAGTTAGCCTAAGAGTGTAGACTGAATGTGGCTAATGTGAAGATCATAAATCTAAGTATCGTTCATATTCTGACTATGGCCATAAATACAAATTCCACCAAGTTTATAAACTTCATAGAAGCTAGTGCATGTGCCATTCGTGTAGACCATGGTGAATTTGTAAAAATATGCATGAATCATCATTCATCACACATTAAGATTATAAAAACAAACTATATGCAATGCAACCTAAGCTAAGCAGGAAATGTAAATTCTTATTCCAAAGTTTAATTACAAATTACATCACTATTGAAATTTAAATACATGAAAAATAAAGTCTTCAATGTACCTGCAAAACTAGAAAACTTGGTTAATGAAAATATGTTGGCTTTTCTAGATTTATCCAACAATATCATGAAATTGTTGGATTTTACTAGATATAAGTCTTTTTGCCATGATTCCCTTAAATCAAAATGATAAAATATGAAATAAAATGGAATAAATAAGGAAGAGAAGATATGAAATTTCGAAATTGGGGTCCAAATGACCAAAATACCCCTAATAACAAGACTATGGCCTTGAAATTAGGGTTTTTAAAAAGATATTTTGATAAAATGCAAGTTTTGAAATTTGAATGTAATAAACTAAGCTAAATATGATGTGACATGCTTAAAAATATGAAAATTAGGGTTAGGGATTTCGAAATTTAGGTCAAATGACCAAATTGCCCCCGATAGCAAGACTATGGCCTTGAAATCAGGGTTTTTAAAAAGAGATTTTGGTAAAAACTTAGGTTTTATGCACTAAATGAAATCAAATGAGCACAAAATTAAACCTAAAGTATCCTAAGATGCTTATGAACATAATAAAACCTTAAAAATATATGCTTATGCACGAAAATCCAATAATATCACAAAAACTGTGATTTTAGCAGTGTTTTTGGATCTTTCAGGAACCCGGTTTTGCAATTTGCTTGATTCAGCCATCAAATGGATTCCAAAATCCATAAAAATTAGTATCTGCACTTGTTATAACCCTAATGTCGAATTGGAATTATAAAAATAATTTTTTGACATTAAATTAATCCAAAAATTGCATTAAACCCTAAAAATATGCTATTTTTGACCTAATTCACCAACCAGTTTCAATCCAAGACCTGAATCAGGGGTCAAATCTCCATAGAAATTTATGAAATTTTACAGAGACTAACTAGAAAAGAAAACAGAGATTTTCCAATTTACAGATCGGAAAAATCATCTCCGGTTAGGGAGAAACCCTTCCGGCAACCTGGGCTAAAATATATCACTCTTAACAGGGATTAAAACGGCTACTTCAGATTGAAAATACAGGAATAAATAGAAAACCTAAACAAAAATCTCTGAAATTTTATTGATGAACAGTAGACAGAAAAATAACAATACTCACTTTTTACAGATCTAAAATCGGATCTGTGGTTTGGGATTTATGACTAATACAAGTCTGATTAGGGTTTTGGTAAACCCTAACGAGTTTAAACTTAAAAAACAGATTCTCTAAAAGGGGAAAAATACTAAACAGTGATCAAAAAATCCGAAAATTTCACAGCAGACATATCTACTCAATGTGAATCCATAGCACTTTACAGATCTAAAATCGGATATAAGATGAGAGAAATATCATAACAGCAAGTTACCTTCTTGATTTTAACCAGGATTTTAAAGCTTTAAAAACCCGATTTGATGTCTGATTTTTTTGACAGGGTTCCCGAGATCCAAAACCTCTGATTTTTCTACAGTAACTCAATAACTCATGCATGCATCACATATAAAAAAATCAGAAATAAACAACGAGTGCTTCAATCCGAAATAACATCATCTTTACTGTTCTAAACCTAGAACACACAGAAATTTAAGAAACTTGAAAACCATGCATTAACTAATGTAAATAAAAAAATAAACCATAAAACAGTAAATAAAACTTATTTCTATGCTATAGAACGTAAAAAAAACATGAATAAACCATGAAAATAAATTAAAAACAAGGAATCAATGGCTGGAATTTGATATCACCTTTAAAACATAGATTTAACCCATTAAAAAGGGTAAATCATATATTTTATTGGTTAATAATGCAAAGAATCATGTTAAAATCTATTCTAATGGATTAAAATCTCTGTAAATCATCCAAAACAGGGTTAGATCACTTTCTTGCAGTGTTCTTGCTGATTCTTGATGGTTCTTGAGGTTAAATCCATGGTTTAATCCATGAAGATGATGGTGCCAATGGCTAAATCATGCTTAAAACAATGAAAAACATTAAATAAAAACTAAAAATTAAAGAAAAACATTACCTTGAGGTTGCTGCAATGGAGGAAGGGCTGGAGAGGAGAGAGAAGCTCCAAGAATCCAATAGGAGAGAGATTCAACGACCCCCCTTTTGCCTCTATTTATAATAAAAAAATTAGGTTTAAAAATTGACAATTTTGAAAATTTTGGACTCTAAAGGGGGGGGGCGATTTTTAGGTGGAGTTACCTAACTACCCCTAGTCTAAATTATCCTAAATAATGCCTAATTAACCCCTAGCTAATCCTAAAAATCCCCCAAATGTGGTGCCACTTGGCATTCTCTCACATTGGGTTTTTAAAACATTTTTAAAAACCTTTAAAAACACTAGTTTTAAAAACTAACTTTCAAAAATGAGTTTTTTTCAAAATGGTTTTGACTCTTCTAAACCTCTAACACTAACCAAGACATCAACTAACCCTAGTCTAGCCCTGACTGACTCGAATATGGCACCACCCCGAGTGGGCCCTACTTGAGTTTTTCAAAAAAAAATGATTTTAAAACTTAAAATTGAAGGAGTTTTCAAAAGATTTTCAAAAGTAAACTTAAAATTAGGATTTTTGAAATGGCATAAGGTCTTAACTGAGTTAGAATTCCTCTGGATATGGTGCCAACTGAGTGGGCCCACATCGAATTTTGAACATTTTTGAAATAAACACTGGAAATGGCTTTGAAAAGGGGTTAAAATCAGTATTTGAAATTCAAGATCTTTGAAAATAGGGTCTCAAGCGAACTGGAACTCCGGGTTAGAGTCCTGAACTCTTAGGACTCTGAGATTTTAGATTTTAAAAGCCAAATGAAAGAATTTTCAAAAGATTTTATCAAGAAATGATGAAATAAGTCAGAAAACACAGTCAGGGTTAGACTCCTAACTCGACCGAACTCTAAAATAGAGTCCTGAACTAACTGGACTCTGTAAAATGACCTAAATTTTGAAAACAAACGAAAAAGATTAAGAATGGAAGTAAAACAGACTTAAAAACCAGACTTCTGACCGGATTAGGACTCTGAGACAGAGTCCTGATCGGACTGAAACTTTCAAAAATTTGAGAAATTTGATGAATAGAGGCATTCAGAAGCGACACCATCTAAATGGGTCTCATCTGTGAATTGAAATCGATTAAAGTTTGAATTTGAAAGGAATCCAGGTTGTTTTCTGAGAAAATATTTCGAAATACAAAGTCCTGGGGTTGGAAAATGACAGAGTATTGAATAAAAACTCAGGTTTTGAAATTGATTTTGAAATAAAGCTTTAAAATTCCAATCTGGATTGAATGTTTTGAAATAGGAGTGTTGGATCTCGAAAATGAGATGTAATGTCATACAATGCTATGCAGAATGCGTGCAATGATCTGTGATGACTTATGAAATGGAAAAACACTGGATGAAGGTAAAAATTTGGTGTGTTTACAGATGCCCCTCTTTGCTGCTAAGCCGGTTGAAAGTCAAGCTTAGTGGCAAAGAAAACATACCAAATTTGGACTATAAAAATGCCCCAGTTAGATGAATCTGACTGGGTATGAAAGAATTAGTTCAAATGATGATGATAGATATGAAATGAAGAATAAGGAGAAAATTTTACTTCGAAAAGAAGTGAGATTCAGGTTTTGCCCTTAACCTGGATGGGACAGGAAATACCTCGTATGGAACGAAGCTCAGGCTTAACCCTTAACCTGAAAGGGGACGATAAATGAAATACCTCCTCAGAGTGAGGCTCAGGTTTAACCCCTTGACTTGAAAGGGTACGATACCTCGTGGAAAAATGAGGCTCAGGCTTAACCCTTAACCTGAAAGGGGACGATACCTCATGGAAAAACGAGGCTCAGGCTTAACCCTTAACCTGAAAGGAGACGATACCTCGTGGAAAAACGAGGCTCAGGCTTAACCCTTAACCTGAAAGGGGACGATACCTCGTGGAAAAATGAGGCTCGGGCTTAACCCTTAACCTGAAAGGGGACGATACCTCGTGGAAAAATGAGGCTCAGGATTAACCCTTAACCTGATAGGGGACAATACCTCGTGGAAAAACGAGGCTCAGGCTTAACCCTTAACCTGAAAGGGGACGATACCTCGTGGAAAAACGAGGCTCAGGCTTAACCCTTAACCTGAAAGGGGACGATACCTCGTGGAAAAACGAGGCCCAGGCTTAACCCTTAACCTGAAAGGGGACGATACCTCGTGGAAAAACGAGGCTCGGGCTTAACCCTTAACCTGAAAGGGGACAATACCTCGTGGAAAAATGAGGCTCAGGATTAACCCTTAACCTGATAGGGGACAATACCTCGTGGAAAAACGAGGCTCAGGCTTAACCCTTAACCTGAAAGGGGACGATACCTCGTGGAAAAACGAGGCTCAGGCTTAACCCTTAATCTGAAAGGGGACGATACCTCGTGGAAAAACGAGGCCCAGGCTTAACCCTTAACCTGAAAGGGGACGATACCTCGTGGAAAAACGAGGCTCAGGCTTAACCCTTAACCTGAAAGGGGACGATATACGGAATCCTCAAATGAAGAAACCATGATGGGACCTTCGAATTCTGCACAATAAATCCGAGAGGGGTTTGCAAAAGGAAGAAAGGGGGTTCCCTAAAGCTTGAAAAGGGATTGATCTTGGACGTCTCATTGCTAAGACTGAATGGCTTTTAAGACAGATGACCTTTTGCAGAAAATTCAGGTTTAACCCTTAACCTGAACGGGAACTGTCTATGGTGGGATAGTGGGGAGCACAGGGAAGTGTGCGAATCTGAGAGCCCAGGCACTCAGATCAAAACAAGAAGGGAAGGATCTTGGACAACTCCCATCATCCGATCCTAAAAGGGATAACAACAACACCTGGATACATCAAAATAAACATCAAGGTCTCACTTCATGTCAGGATAACTTAAAAAGATTGCCAATAAGATAAAAAATTGTAGTTAATTCAAGCATGATAAGCACATATATATATGAAAAATATTCTCTCTTTTCTACCTGAAGTATTATCTCCGACTGGGCTTAACTCCGTAGAATCAAGATTCGAATTCAAATTACTTGCAATTGACTTTCCTTCAAGGAGGCTATCAATTTCATTGATATGGACGGAAAAGAATGTATTCTTGATATTGCGAGAGCTATTAGCGAAAGGATATTGATAAAAGAATTTCACAAAATTAAAGAAGATTCTCGATAGATTCGGCAGTCTGATATCCTGGGATTCTCTTCTCATGATGATCTTTTTGCACTCTCTTTTTTACAGAATTGGAGCTCTCTTGGATTTTTTGGGAATTACATCATCCTTCATTTTGGAGATGTCCTGGCTTTTCTCTCTTTATTTTTTTGGAAGGGTACGTCACAAACTCCTTCATCTCAGAGATGTTCCGATCCTTCTTTTCTCTCAGGGATTATATTGACGGTTATTGGCTCATTGGTTGGGAATCTCTTGATGATAGCAGAAATTAAATATCTTTTAGGGTTTGTCGGTAGGCTCATCACACTCGCCTTCATCTCGACGGTGATCTGAACTTTCCCTGTAAGGATCCGTCACAAACTCCGTCATCTTGGAGATGATCCAAATCTTCTTTAGCCCCGGGGGTCGACTCGTCTAATTCGCCTTCATCTTGACAACAGTTGAGAGATCCCTTTTGCGGATATTTAATTGCATCTTAGGTGATTGAGGAGATATGGAGATTGAGTAGATTTTTCTGTATCACCCAGGATATTTTGACTGCTTATTTTCCAAGAATGGTCTTTAAAAATATGCCATTGACTGCGATCAATATCAATCACTTCTGGCTTTGCAACAACATTGAATTTTCTTTGCTGGCCATATCGCGGATTTATTCTTCATCCTTTTGGTTGGCCAATAGAAAGATTTTGAATTTTGAATCCTTTTTCACAAAAGCTTTGTCCTTTCGGAAGTAATACTAAAGGTATTCTGAGGTACAATTTTATGCAGTAAAGATTTTGAGATCAACAACTATTTTTCATGACAAATTGGCAAAATATTCCTGAAATCCTTGGTGAAAGAAATCACTTGAAATCTAAATGACACATCCGTGGCTAGATTCTTCTCTCCTTTCCCCAAAAAAGAGACCCAGGCTTAACCCTTACCTGAACGGGTAACAATAGATACTCCTCTCTTCCCTGAAGAGGAGGTGTTTGCAAAACGAACTTTCGAAGAGAAATAGAGTTTTCGTCAAAACTCCCTATTTCTAGGCTTCTCTTATGGAAAGGGGGCCGCTAACAGAGATTGAAAGGATATCATAGAGGAACGAGTCCATTACACTCTCCTTGGAAAAAGGGTCCTCGACGATGGGGGTGGCCTAACAAAAGACTTTTAAGGTTATAAGGAGGACGAGCTTCCGTCAAAACTCTCCCTGGAAAAAAGGTTCCTTGTGTGACAATAAAGATTGTTTTGCAAACTGTTCGTGAATCATGAGTCCCTTCAAACTCTCCCTAGAAAAAGGGGTTCAACAAACGTACAATAAAGACATGCGAAAAAGAATGAGCTCCCTCGAACTCTCCCTGGAAAAAGGGTCCCTCGCAAGAGAAGATGATTGAAATTGGTATTGGGTGACCCAAAACGGTCGAAATTGGGAATGACATAGGTTTGATGGGGATTCAGCCTAAGAACGACATTGGTTCAATTAAGAACGACATTGGTTCACTAGGAACGACATGGGTTCGATAGGTATTCAGCCTACGAACGACATTGGTTCAATTTAGAACAGCATTGGTTTCGCAGGGGTTCGACCTACGAATTATCAATTCCATAGGAATTCAACTTATGGATCATAGCTTAAGAAGGAATGATTCCAACTTGTGAGCTTTGAATGGACCATGTGCTAAACTGGGTTTTTGAGGGAAGATTCGAATCGAAATTCAACTCTTCAAGGAAAACTAGATGAATTGGATTTTGAAAGACAATTCGAGTCGGAACTCGGATCTTCTAGACCAACTCGCAGGATAGTTTGAGTAGAAGTTCAAACTTGTAAAGGAAAGCTAAGCGAATTGGATTTGAAAGAAAATTCGAGACGGAACTCTGATTTTCTAGACCAATTCTGAATTGGATTTGGAAGAAGATTCGAATCGGAACTCGACTCTTCTAGACCAATTCTAGAATCTAGAGAAAAGAAAATTATACGAATTGGATTTGTAAGAAAATTCAAGTCGGAACTTTGATTTTTCTAGACCAATTCTGAATTGGATTTGGAAGAAGATTCGAATCGGAACTCGACTCTTCTAGACCAATTCTAGAATCTAGAGAAAAGAAAATTATACGAATTAGATTTGTAACAAAATTCAAGTCGGGACTTGGATTTTCTAGACCAATTCTGAATTGGATTTGGAAGAAGATTCAAATCGGAACTCGACTCTTCTAGACCAATTCTAGAATCTAGAGGAAAAAAAATTATACGAATTGGATTTGTAAGAAAATTCAAGTCGGGACTTGGATTTTCTAGACCAATTCTGAATTAGATTTGGAAGAAGATTCGAATCGGAACTCGATTCTTCTAGACCAATTCTAGAATCTAGAGGAAAGAAAATTATACGAATTGGATTTATAAGAAAATTCAAGTCGGGACTTGGATTTTCTAGACCAATTCTGAATTGGATTTGGAAGAAGATTCGAATCGGAACTCGACTCTTCTAGACCAATTCAAGAATCTAGAGAAAAGAAAATTATACGAATTGGATTTGTAAGAAAATTCAAGTCGGGACTTGGATTTTCTAGACCAATTCTGAATTGGATTTGGAAGAAGATTCGAATCGGAACTCGACTCTTCTAGACCAATTCTAGAATCTAGAGGAAAGAAAATTATACGAATTGGATTTGTAAGAAAATTCAAGTCGGAACTTGGATTTTCTAGACCAATTCTGAATTGGATTTGGAAGAAGATTCGAATCGGAACTCGACTCTTCTAGACCAATTCTAGAATCTAGAGGAAAGAAAATTATAAGAATTGGATTTGTAAGAAAATTCAAGTCAGAACTTGGATTTTCTAGACCAATTCTGAATTGGATTTGGAAGAAGATTCGAATCGGAACTCGACTCTTCTAGACCAATTCAAAGCATTTAAAGGAAAGAAAAGTTGATAAGTATAAAGATGACATTTGGGACTGGTTCAACTAGTACGAGCATCAGATTTTGGAAGAGTACCAATATGAGCACTGGGTTTTAAAAGGTTACCAGTACGAGCACTGGGTTTTAAAAGGTTACCAGTACGAGCACTGGGTTTTAAAAGATTACCAGTACGAGCACTGGTATTTAAAAGATTACCAGTACGAGCGCTGAATTTTGGAAGGTTACCAGTACGAGCACTGGATTTTGAAACATTACCAGTACGAGCACTAAATTTTTAAAGGATACCAGTTCGAGCACTGGACTTTAAAAGGCTACCAGTACGAGCACTGGATTTTGGAAGGATATCAGCATGAGCACTGGATTTAAAAAAAGGTACCCGCACGAACGCTGGGCTTTGAAAAAGTCTGACCAGTGAATACTGAATTTAGAAGGTTCGACCAGTAAAAACCAGATTCAGGAAGTTCGACCAGTGAATACTGGATTCAGGAAGTTCGACTAGTAAAAACCGGATTTAGGAAGTTTGACCAGTGAATACTAGATTCAGGAAGTTCGACCAGTGAATACTGGATTCAGGAAGTTCGACCAGTAAAAACTGGATTCAAGAAGTTCGACCAGTAAAAACCGGATTTAGGAAGTTCGACCAGTAAAAACCGGATTTAGGAAGTTCGACCAGTAAAAACCGGATTTAGGAAGTTTGACCAGTGAAAACTGGATTCAGGAAGTTCGACCAGTAAAAACCGGATTTAGGAAGTTCGACCAGTGAATACTGGATTCAGGAAGTTCGACCAGTGAATACTGGATTCAGGAAGTTCGACCAGTAAAAACTGGATTCAAGAAGTTCGACCAGTAAAAACCGGATTTAGGAAGTTCGACCAGTAAAAACCGGATTTAGGAAGTTCGACCAGTAAAAACCGGATTTAGGAAGTTCAACTAGTAAAAACCGGATTTAGGAAGTTCGACCAGTAAAAACCGGATTTAGGAAGTTCGACCAGTAAAAACCGGATTTAAGAAGTTCGACCAGTGAAAACTGGATTTAGAAAGTTCGCTTCACCCGAAGGTTGACCGGTAAAAATGGTTTTGATAAAAACTCGGCCCGCAGAACGAACTTGAAAAAGGTTGGTGTTTAGAAAGCGCTTGATGATTGTAATGTGAGATTTTCAATCTTTTACCCTCACGCTGACCTAGACAAATGTCGGGGTCTCAGGATTTATCCCTTATCCTGAATGGGTAATCGATGCAAATACAAATTGATGCAGATGAATGCGAATGAATGTATGCAAATGCACATGAATGTAAATGGGTGCACATGCGTGCACAAGTACGTGAAATGAGAGATTTGTTTATCCTGCCTGCATACAGAAAGTTTTGAAGATAAAATGAAAATTTTGAAAATGCCCCAGTGTAACTGGAAAAGAAGAATTTGAACAAAAGGATAAATGATTGATGTTTGAGGAGCGCTCTCTGAAGGTGACACGACAATTGGCTTTTGATTGATTCAGAAGACACTCTGAAGAGGTCATTCCTCATAAAAGAACATTTTGCCGAGGAGAATAAAAAAAATGGCACCGAGCTTGCGAGAAAAACTGACAACTTTATTGATGTATTGAAGGAATGGTAACAAATAGAGGAAAGACAGACAAGATTACATCATCCCTTTGAAATAATAAAAGCAAGATGAGAAATTAGGAAAGTGCTAGTGTTATCAATTTTTTGAATGATTGGGGAGAAACATGATCAGGATGAATGGTCCTCCTTTTCATCTCCAACGAGAATATTCTTGTCAATGACGTCTTGGATAATATTTTTAAGGACAAAACAATGCTCGGTATCGTGACCCATTGCCCGATGAAATTTGCAGAACTGGTCTTTAAACCTTCCCATGGTCACAGGAGGATTTGCTATCTTGGGGAGTCTAACCTTCCCTTTGGCTATCATGTATTCCAGAACTTGCTCCAGTGGCTGTTCTAAGGGAGTAAAATTGCGATCGTACCCCCAACCATCATGCTTTGGTTTTCCTTGGAAATTTAATTCGAATTGGACACTTGAGGAAGACTTGTTATCTCGCTTGTCCATTTTATCCTTCCGTCTTGCGAGGTCATTTTTCTCTAAGTTTGGATTTTCTGAGCCTCCAGTATGATTTTTTCTACCTCCTATTTTGTTTTGTCCATTGCTACTTCTGGTAGAATTGGTAGAAAATGTGGAGTGAGCCTTCAAAGACCCAATTGTATCTTTTGTGTGCATGTATTCCAAGAAACTCTCGAGTATTTGATCTAACGGGGCCATCTTGTGGTCCTGGTTTGGATCATCACGCTGCATCTCTTGTCGAGTACTTGATTTTTGCTGAGACTTGGATAAGACAGTTGACCAGTACTCTTTCTCATTTTCAATGAAGAGATTCTTGTCGATATGATCTTGGATGATATTCTTAAAGACGAAACAATGTTCAATATCGTGCCCCGTTGTTTGGTGGAATTTGCAGAAGCGGTCTTTCCATTTCCCTAGGGCGACCAGAGGATTAGCAATTCTTGGAAGCTTAACCATTCCTTTGCTCAGCATGTATTCAAGGACCTCTTCGAGGGGCTGATCTAGAGGAGTGAATTCGCGATCGTAACCCCAACCGTCATGCTTTTTCTTCTCTTTCTGTTGACTCAATTTTTCACTCTGCTTTAAATATTTCTCTTTCTGACTTGTAAGATTGCCCTTGTTATCCTTGCACCCCTCGCGGTGGGCCTTAACAGAATTTGTCTTTTTTGAATCTTGATTACTCCTGACGGGAGTGATGCTCTTGTAGAAATCTTTGCTCCTGAAGACCTTCTTGCCCTTATGGCGGGCTTGCAAATCTTTAATCTTCTTTGCCATTTCCTTCAGCTGTATTTGAAACGGATCATCCATTGCTTGATTTTTCCCTTTATAGGTTGTCCCTTGCCTATGAGGGGATCTTTGAAGTGCTTGCCAGACTTCATACTCTTTATCAGTGCCGCCTACTGATTCTGACTCATTAGATGTATCCTTGTGTTGGATATATTTCTTGGATAGTTTTAAAACTTTCTTGGCTGACCGGCCTTTTGCCCTCTGCTTGACCTGGATCTTTTCTGTACTAGCTTCAGCTTGTTCTGTCAACATTTTGGTCATCATCTCTTTGAACATAGCATATATCTGAGGATCAACATCATCCTCTGCTTGCTGACCTTGACTTCTGACTGATCGGGGTGAATCCATTTCCTCTTCTGAAGTGACTGAGTATGCAACGCCTTTAACTGATGAGGTTTTCTTTTCGGACCTTGTCTGACCCATCGAGTATCACAAATGCTCTCCTGAATGTTACTGATGCTCTCTGCAAGGTAGAACTGATGATTAGGCTTTTGAAGGAAATTTGGTTGAAAGAAAATATCTGTTGAGAATTTTGGTAGACAATTGAAAGAGTATCCCATTACTAGGGATTGAGTCGTCGCTGGAATTACGACAATTGCGCTGCTATTCTTTGCAAAAAAAACAACTGGAAATATGCCTTGTTACCTAGGCGAGGTCGTCAAACCAAGATGAGATGTAAAATAAAGGAATTTTATTGAGGGGAAAATATGATTTTATCAATAATACTCTTGACAGAAGGGAGGGGGACAAAGAATTTTCCACCACTCTGGATAATCAGAGGACACTCGAGGACCAGGAAAAATAGTAAGATTGACAAGGAATCCCAGCCATGTCTGGCAGAATGGTATGCTCCGGACCACTGATCTGATGCGAGGTTGAATTCTGGCAGAACCCCTGCTAGTGGACAAATCTCTACGTGCTTCTGCCTCTGAGAGAACTGCCTGACACACCGCTCTGGATGATAGTATGCGCAGAAGAAGGGGCCAAGTAGTCTGAATCGCTTGCCATAAGCATAAGTGTATCTGGGAGGTGATTCCTGACGATCAAAGTAATCCCATACAACCTTTTCCTCCTGAAGGTTGTCGATCAAGAACCGGTATCGCGCAACTGGAAGTAGCTTTTCACCATTGTATCTGAAGGAACTGGCTCGGACTGGCACATGCCGGAGGAACCAACACTGCAAGGCATAGGTGCACCCTTCGACTAGGATCGACCCTCCGAGTGTGAAACGGATCAACCCTCGGAATAGAAAGGCCAGTGCGGCCATGGCAATCGAGAGGTGGCTGGTCTGTCGACTTCCCCATCTCCTTAGAAGCTGAACTATCCTGATATCTATGTAATTTCGTCCGTCGGGAAAGAAAGCTAATCCCACCGTGCACAGAACCATCGTGTGCTGAATTCTTTCTCGAGCTATCCTGGACAACGAGCTGACTTCTGCAAATGTTCCATACTGTTTATAGATTTCGAGCAGGTCCACATATTCGTTTCCATCCTCCTCTATCAATGGCCAAGACTTGCGTCCTGTCATTCAAGCTAAGGCATCCTTAGGGTCCAGACCCTTAACATTAATCAGAAACTGTTTCTCCAATGGATCTCCAGGCTGACCGGCTGGCTCGGGCAATCCCATGATCTCTGAAAATTCATCCATCAGCACTGTCATCTCGCCCCACGGGAACCAGAAGGTAGAAGTGCTCGGATTCCACCGCTCTGCTAGTGCATGGATCAAGTTGCCGTTGACTGTTTGCTTTCCCACTGCGGACGCCAGTTCCAATCCACACTCGTCTAGATGGTCCGGAAACATACGAGAGAAGTTCTTGAACCATGAATAATACCACCGGAGAAAGAAAGATCCGGTGCTGAGGACTCGATGTTCGGGAAGACTTTGTCGCACCTCGTAGGAGATGCGACCCTCAGGGAAGACTGAATCAAGCTAACTGGATGCCATCGGACTGGAAGACATGGAAATTGGAATAAGACTTGGAAAATACAGGAATTTTGAGGAAAATGCAGGTAGGATAAAGTAGGAAATTCGAGATCCAGAAGACAGGAAAGATGGGAAATCACCTGGAGTTTTGAAGGAAATGAAGGGAAATTTGGAAAATCGTCTAGGGTTTGATGAAATATAAGGAAGTACTTTATAAAATGAAGTGTTTTGAAAATCGTCCAGGATTTAAAACATGGACAGTACATGGATTGGGGAATTTTGAGAAAATCGTCTAGTATTTTAGAAAATTGGGAAAAATATGGAAAATAAAAAGGAAATAACATATTCAATCAAATTCTGCATAAACAAGTATGCACAAACAACATTCCCTAAAAGCTGACTCTAGATGCATAAATTCTGAAATGGCTGTAGGACCTTAATCCTAACTCTAAGGTTCAGATCAACTGTATCCAATCCAGTTATGCCTATATACTCAAGCCAAGGCTCGATGTACGTGGCATAAAATCAATTTCTCTGGTTCTAGGTTCAAGTTTTCCAACATCCTTGAGCACCTGCCGATATACGTTGGACTATGGCCCTTGGTACGTGGCAAGGGGGTTTTCACCCAAATAAGTGGCCCAGTTGTGAAGCTCTGTCCCGAACTATGGTTCTGGAAGAGAGCCCAGCAACGTGAAGACCGGTATAATATAGGTGGGGTGGTTTTTGAAAAACATGAGCACATGCAATCAAACAGAAGGCTCTAAGTCCTAAAGAGATAGAATTTTGAAATATTTGAAGAAGCAAACATTGTTTTCATACAATTCCTAAATTGAGGAGTGTTGTATTAGACCTAAGTCTATGTGAGCATGAATAATTCTCCTCAATATGGTCCAACCAAACCATACCTAGTCTATATGCATTCCATGTCAGCTGGGTTCAAGTCTAGGCTCCTAGGTTCACATGATATCATAAAGCAAAGCTGACATTCCATGGAAATCGATTTTGACAATTTGAACTAAGTAGAGCATTAGATTGATCAGGCAAAGACAGGTCCCATCACGGTCGCCAAACCTGTTATCATCGCAAAATTTTACTTTTGCAAATCAAACTGACCTTTGAAAAAGTTTTTGAAAATAACTCGCCTCCATTTTTAAAATGCGGGAAAATTCCGTAGAATGGGACTCGCCTGTCGGTACGAGGTTCAACCGTTCCTGCCACCTTTAACAGGGTAATTGTACCAAGGATCAATCTTATGCTCTACTCTATTCAACTTGTCTAAATCATATTCTAATTTCTAATTGCACATAGAATCAGGCATGTGCTATGAATTTTCAGAAAATGCACATTTTGAAAACATGGTGTTTGCTTTGAATGATTGAAATATAAAATGTAAATCTTGGAAAATCGTGAATTGGGATTTCAAATATACTTCTAAAAGAAATAAAAAACGATTTTGAGAAATCCTTGACATTTAGTGAAAATCGATTCTGAGAGACTTGGTTTCTCTGAATTCAAACTTGGAAATTGAAATTCTAACTTAGGAAATTTGAATTTGGAACTTGGCAAATACTTGAAATATCCTTTGAAATTCAATGTCTTTGGGAAAATCGATTTTGCTATAAGACTTAGGAGATTTTGAGAATATGAACTTCTTTGAATTGAAATTTGAATTTGAATTGGCAAATGCATGAAATGAATGAATATGGATTTGAGGAATTGAGAAATACTTTTTGTATTTTTGAAAAATGCAGTGCATTTTTAAGTTAGCCTAAGAGTGTAGACTGAATGTGGCTAATGTGAAGATCATAAATCTAAGTATCGTTCGTATTCTGACTATGGCCATAAATACAAATTCCACAAAGTTTATAAACTTCATAGAAGCTAGTGCATGTGCCATTCGTGTAGACCATGGTGAATTTGTAAAAATATGCATGAATCATCATTCATCACACATTAAGATTATAAAAATAAACTATATGCAATGCAACTTAAGCTAAGCAGGAAATGTAAATTCTTATTCCAAAGTTTAATTACAAATTACATCACTATTGAAATTTAAATACATGAAAAATAAAGTCTTCAATGTACCTGCAAAACTAGAAAACTTGGTTAATGAAAATATGTTGGCTTTTCTAGATTTATCCAACAATATCAGGAAATTGTTGGATTTTACTAGATATAAGTCTTTTTGCCATGATTCCCTTAAATCAAAATGATAAAATATGAAATAAAATGGAATAAATAAGGAAGAGAAGATATGAAATTTCGAAATTGGGGTCCAAATGACCAAAATACCCATAATAACAAGACTATGGCCTTGAAATTAGGGTTTTTAAAAAGATATTTTGATAAAATGCAAGTTTTGAAATTTGAATGTAATAAACTAAGCTAAATATGATGTGACATGCTTAAAAATATGAAAATTAGGGTTAGGGATTTCGAAATTTAGGTCAAATGACCAAATTGCCCCCGATAGCAAGACTATGGCCTTGAAATCAGGGTTTTTAAAAAGAGATTTTGGTAAAAACTTAGGTTTTATGCACTAAATGAAATCAAATGAGCACAAAATTAAACCTAAAGTATCCTAAGATGCTTATGAACATAATAAAACCCTAAAAATATATGCTTATGCACGAAAATCCAATAATATCACAAAAACTGTGATTTTAGCAGTGTTTTTGGATCTTTCAGGAACCCGGTTTTGCAATTTGCTTGATTCAGCCATCAAATGGATTCCAAAATCCATAAAAATTGGTACCTGCACTTGTTATAACCCTAATGTCGAATTGGAATTATAAAAATAATTTTTTGACATTAAATTAATCCGAAAATTGCATTAAACCCTAAAAATATGCTATTTTTGACCTAATTCACCAACCAGTTTCAATCCAAGACCTGAATTTGGGGTCAAATCTCCATAGAAATTTATGAAATTTTACAGAGACTAACTATAAAGGAAAACAGATATTTCCCAATTTACAGATCGGAAAAATCATCTCCGGTTAGGGAGAAACCCTTCCGGCAACCTGGGCTAAAATATATCACTCTTAACAGGGATTAAAACGGCTACTTCAGATTGAAAATACAGGAATAAATAGAAAACCTAAACAAAAATCTCTGAAATTTTATTGATGAATAGTAGACAGAAAAAAAACAATACTCACTTTTTACAGATCTAAAATCGGATCTGTGGTTTGGGATTTATGACTAATACAAGTCTGATTAGGGTTTTGGTAAACCCTAACGAGTTTAAACTTTAAAAACAGATTCTCTAAAAGGGGAAAAATACTAAACAGTGATCAAAAAATCCGAAAATTTCACAGCAGACATGTCTACTCAATGTGAATCCATATCACTTTACATATCTAAAATCGAATATAAGATGAGAGAAATATCATAACAGCAAGTTACCTTCTTGATTTTAAACACGATTTTAAAGCTTTAAAAAACCGATTTGATGTCTGATTTTTTTGACAGAGTTCCCGAGATCCAAAACATCTGATTTTTCTACAGTAACTCAATAACTCATGCATGCATTACATATAAAAAAATCAGAAATAAAAAACGAGTGCTTCAATCCGAAATAACATCATCTTTACTGTTCTAAACCTAGAACACACAGAAATTTAAGAAACTTGAAAAACCATGCTTTAACTAATGTAAATAAATAAAATAAACCATAAAACAGTAAATAAAACTTATTTCTATGCTATAGAACGTAAAACAAACATAAATAAACCATGAAAATAAATTAAAAACAGGGAATCAATGGCTGGAATTTGATATCACCTTTAAAACATAGATTTAACCCATTAAAAAGGGTAAATCATATATTTTATTGGTTAATAATGCAAAGAATCATGTTAAAATCAATTCTAATGGATTAAAATCTCTGTAAATCATACAAAACAGGGTTAGATCACCTTCTTGGAGTGTTCTTGCTGATTCTTGATGGTTCTTGAGGTTAAATCCATGGTTTAATCCATGAAGATGATGGTGCCAATGGCTAAATCATGCTTAAAATAATGAAAAACATTAAATAAAAACTAAAAATTAAAGAAAAACATTACCTTGAGGTTGCTGCAATGGATGAAGGGATGGATAGGAGAGAGAAGCTCCAAGAATCCAATAGGAGAGAGATTCAAAAATTGACCCCCCTTTTGCCTCTATTTATAATAAAAAAATTAGGTTTAAAAATTGACAATTTTGAAAATTAGGGTTAAACCTGAATTTTCTGCAAAAGGTCATCTGTCTTAAAAGCCATTCAGTCTTAGCAATGAGACGTCCAAGATCAATCCATTTTCAAGCTTTAGGGAACCCCCGTTAGATGAATCTGACTGGGTATGAAAGAATTAGTTCAAATGATGATGATAGATATGAAATGAAGAATAAGGAGAAAATTTTACTTCGAAAAGAAGTGAGATTCAGGTTTTGCCCTTAACCTGGATGGGACAGGAAATACCTCGTATGGAACAAAGCTCAGGCTTAACCCTTAACCTGAAAGGGGACGATAAATTAAATACCTCCTCAGAGTGAGGCTCAGGTTTAACCCCTTGACCTGAAAGGGTACGATACCTCGTGAAAAAACGAGGCTCAGGCTTAACGCTTAACCTGAAAGGGGACGATACCTCGTGGAAAAACAAGGCTCAGGCTTAACCCTTAACCTGAAAGGGGACGATACCTCGTGGAAAAATGAGGCTCAGGCTTAACCCTTAACCTGAAAGGGGACGATACCTCGTGGAAAAACGAGGCTCAGGCTTAACCCTTAACCTGAAAGGGGATGATACCTCGTGGAAAAACGAGGCTCGGGCTTAACCCTTAACCTGAAAGGGGACGATACCTCATGGAAAAACGAGGCTCAGACTTAACCCTTAACCTGAAAGGGGACAATACCTCGTGGAAAAACGAGGCTCAGGCTTCACCCTTAACCTGAAAGGGGACGATACCTCGTGGAAAAACGAGGCTCAGGCTTAACCCTTAACCTGAAAGGGGACGATACCTCGTGGAAAAATGAGGCTCAGGCTTAACCCTTAACCTGAAAGGGGACGATATACGGAATCCTCAAATGAAGAAACCATGATGGGACCTTCGAATTCTGCACAATAAATCCGAGAGGGGTTTGCAAAAGGAAGAAAGGGGGTTCCCTAAAGCTTGAAAATGGATTGATCTTGGACGTCTCATTGCTAAGACTGAATGGCTTTTAAGACAGATGACATTTTGCAGAAAATTCAGGTTTAACCCTTAACCTGAACAGGAACTGTCTATGGTGGGACAGTGGGGAGCACAAAGAAGTGTGCGAATCTGAGAGCCCAGGCACTCAGATCAAAACAAGAAGGGAAGGATCTTGGACAACTCCCATCATCCGATCCTAAAAGGGATAACAACAACACCTGGATACATCAAAATAAATATCAAGTTCTCACTTCATGTCAGGATAACTTAAAAAGATTGCCAATAAGATAAAAAATTGTAGTTAATTCAAGCATGATAAGCACATATATATATATGAAAAATATTCACTCTTTTCTACCTGAAGTATTACCTTCGACTGGGCTTAACTCCGTAGAATCAAGATTCGAATTCAAATTACTTGCAATTGACTTTCCTTCAAGGAGGCTATCAATTTCATTGATATGGACGGAAAAGAATGTATTCTTGATATTGCGAGAGCTATTAGCGAAAGGATATTGATAAAAGAATTTCACAAAATTAAAGAAGATTCTCGATAGATTCGGCAGTCTGATATCCTGGGATTCTCTTCTCATGATGATCTTTCTGCACTCTCTTTTTGACAGAATTGGAGCTCTCTTGGATTTTTTGGGAATTACATCATCCTTCATTTTGGAGATGTCCTGGCTTTTCTCTCTTTATTTTTTTTGGAAGGGTACGTCACAAACTCCTTCATCTCAGAGATGTTCCGATCCTTCTTTTCTCTCAGGTATTATATTGACGGTTATTGGCTCATTGGTTGGGAATCTCTTGATGATAGCAGAAATTAAATATCTTTTAGGGTTTGTCGGTAGGCTCATCACACTCGCCTTCATCTCGACGGTGATCTGAACTTTCCCTGGAAGGATCCGTCACAAACTCCGTCATTTTGGAGATGATCCAAATCTTCTTTAGCGCCGGGGGTCGACTCGTCTAATTCGCCTTCATCTTGACGATTTTTATTTTCCATATTTTTCCCAATTTTCTAAAATACTGGACGATTTTCTAAAAATTCCCCAATCCATGTACTATCCATGTTTTAAATCCTGGACGATTTTCAAAACACTTCATTTTATAAAGTACTTCCTTATATTTCATCAAACCCTGGACGATTTTCCAAATTTCCCTTCATTTCCTTCAAAACTCCAGGTGATTTCCCATCTTTCCTGTCTTCTGGATCTCGAATTTCCTGCTTTATCCTGCCTGCATTTTCCTCAAAATTCCTGTATTTTTCAAGTCTTATTCCAATTTCCATGTCTTCCAGTCCGATGGCATCCAGTCAGCTTGATTCAGTCTTCCCTGAGGGTCACATCTCCTACGAGGTGCGACAAAGTCTTCCCGAACATCGAGTCCTCAACACCAGATCTTTCTTTCCCTGGTGGTATTATTCATGGTTCAAGAACTTCTCTCGTATGTTTCCGGACCATCTGGACGAGTGTGGATTGGAACTGGCGTCCGCAGTGAGAAAGCAGACAGTCAACGGCAACTTGATCCATGCACTAGCAGAGCGGTGGAATCCGAGCACTTCTACCTTCTGGTTCCCGTGGGGTGAGATGACAGTGCTGATGGATGAATTTTCAGAGATCATGGGATTGCCCGAGCCAGCCGGTCAGCCTGGAGATCCATTGGAGAAACAGTTTCTGATTAATGTTAAGGGTCTGGACCCTAAGGATGCCTTAGCTCGAATGACAGGACGCAAGTCTTGGCCATTGATAAAGGAGGATGGAAACGAATATGTGGACCAGCTCGAAATCTATAGACAGTATGGAACATTTGCAGAAGTCAGCTCGTTGTCCAGGACAGCTCAAGAAAGAATTCAGCACGCGATGGTTCTGTGCACGGTGGGATTAGATTTCTTTCCCGACGGACAAAATTACATAGATATCAGAATAGTTCAGCTTCTAAGGAGATGGGGAAGTCGACAGACCAGCCGCCTCTCAATAGCCATGGCCGCACTCGCCTTTCTATACCGAGGGTTGACTCATTTTGCACTCGGAAAATCGATTCTAGTCGAAGGGTGCACCTATGCCTTGCAGTCTTGGTTCCTCCGGCATGTTCCAGTCCGAGCCAGTTCCTTCAGATACAATGGTGAAAAGCTTCTTCCAGTTGCGCGATACCGGTTCTTGATCGACAACCTTCAGGAGGAAGAGGTCGTATGGGATTACTTTGATCGTCAGGAAGAAGATTCGAATCGGAACTCGACTCTTCTAGACCAATTCAAAACATTTAAAGGAAAGAAAAGTTGATAAGTATAAAGATGACATTTGTGACTAGTTCAACTAGTACGAGCATCAGATTTTGGAAGAGTACCAATATGAGCACTGGGTTTTAAAAGGTTACCAGTACGAGCACTGGGTTTTAAAAGGTTACCAGTACGAGCACTGGGTTTTAAAAGATTACCAGTACGAGCACTGGTATTTAAAAGATTACCAGTACGAGCGCTGGATTTTGGAAGGTTACCAGTACGAGCACTGGATTTTGAAAGATTACCGGTACGAGCACTAAATTTTTAAAGGATACCAGTTCGAGCACTGGACTTTAAAAGGCTACCAGTACGAGCACTGGATTTTGGAAGGATATCAGCATGAGCACTGGATTTAAAAAAAGGTACCCGCACGAACGCTGGGCTTTGAAAAAGTCTGACCAGTGAATACTGAATTTAGAGGGTTGGACCAGTAAAAACCAGATTCAGAAAGTTCGACCAGTGAATACTAGATTCAGGAAGCTCGACTAGTAAAAACCGGATTTAGGAAGTTCGACCAGTGAATACTGGATTCAGGAAGTTCGACCAGTGAATACTGGATTCAGGAAGTTCGACCAGGAAAAACTGGATTCAAGAAGTTCGACCAGTAAAAACCGGATTTAGGAAGTTCGACCAGTAAAAACCGGATTTAGGAAGTTCGACCAGTAAAAACCGGATTTAGGAAGTTTGACCAGTGAAAACTTGATTCAGGAAGTTCGACCAGTAAAAACCGGATTTAGGAAGTTCGACCAGTGAATACTGGATTCAGGAAGTTCGACCAGTGAATATTGGATTCAGGAAGTTCGACCAGTAAAAACTGGATTCAAGAAGTTCGACCAGTAAAAACCGGATTTAGGAAGTTCGACCAGTAAAAACCGGATTTAGGAAGTTCGACCAGTAAAAACCGGATTTAGGAAGTTTGACTAGTGAAAACTGGATTCAGGAAGTTCGACCAGTAAAAACCGGATTTAGGAAGTTCGACCAGTAAAAACCGGATTTAGAAAGTTCAACCAGTAAAAACCGGATTTAGGAAGTTCGACCAGTAAAAACCGGATTTAGGAAGTTCGACTAGTAAAAACCGGATTTAAGAAGTTCGACCAGTGAAAACTGGATTTAGAAAGTTCGCTTCACCCGAAGGTTGACCGGTAAAAATGGTTTTGATAAAAACTCGGCCCGCAGGACGAACTTGAAAAAGGTTGGTGTTTAGAAAGCGCTTGATGATTGTAATGTGAGATTTTCAAACTTTTACCCTCACGCTGACATAGACAAATGTCGGGGTCTCAGGATTTATCCCTTATCCTGAATGGGTAATCGATGCAAATACAAATTGATGCAGATAAATGCGAATGAATGTATGCAAATGCACATGAATGTAAATGGGTGCACATGCGTGCACAAGTACGTGAAATGAGAGATTTGTTTATCCTGCCTGCATACAGAAAGTTTTGAAGATAAAATGAAAATTTTGAAAATGCCCCAGTGTAACTGGAAAAGAAGAATTTGAACAAAAGGATAAATGATTGATGTTTGAGGAGCACTCTCTGAAGGTGACACGACAATTGGCTTTTGATTGATTCAGAAGAGACTCTGAAGAGGTCATTCCTCATAAAAGAACATTTTGCCGAGGAGAATAAAAAAAATGGCACCGAGCTTGCGAGAAAAACTGACAACTTTATTGATGTATTGAAGGAAAGGTAACAAATAGAGGAAAGACAGACGAGATTACATCATCCCTTTGAAATAATAAAAGCAAGATGAGAAATTAGGAAAGTGCTAGTGATATCAATTTTTTGAATGATTGGGGAGAAACATGATCAGGATGAATGGTCCTCCTTTTCATCTCCAACGAGAATATTCTTGTCAATGACGTCTTGGATAATATTTTTAAGGACAAAACAATGCTCGGTATCGTGACCCATTGCCCGATGAAATTTGCAAAACTGATCTTTAAACCTTCCCATGGTCACAGGAGGATTTGCTATCTTGGGGAGTCTAACCTTCCCTTTGGCTATCATGTATTCCTGAACTTGCTCCAGTGGCTGTTCTAAGGGAGTAAAATTATGATCGTACCCCCAACCATCATGCTTTGGTTTTCCTTGGAATTTTAATTCGAATTGGACACTTGAGGAAGACTTGTCATCTCGCTTGTCCATTTTATCCTTCCGTCTTGCGAGGTCATTTTTCTCTAAGTTTGGATTTCCTGAGCCTCCAGTATGATTTTTTCTACCTCCTCTTTTGTTTTGTCCATTGCTACTTCTGGTAGAATTGGTAGAAAATGTGGAGTGAGCCTTCAGAGACCCGACTGTATCTTTTGTGTGCATGTATTCCAAGAAACTCTCGAGTATTTGATCTAATGGGGCCATCTTGTGGTCCTGGTTTGGATCATCACGCTGCATCTCTTGTCGAGTACTTGATTTTTGCTGAGACTTGGATAAGACAGTTGACCAGTACTCTTTCTCATTTTCAATGAAGAGATTCTTGTCGATATGATCTTGGATGATATTCTTAAAGACGAAACAATGTTCAATATCGTGTCCCATTGTTTGGTGGAATTTGCAGAAGCGGTCTTTCCATTTCCCTAGGGCGACCAGAGGATTAGCAATTCTTGGAAGCTTAACCATTCCTTTGCTCAGCATGTATTCAAGGACCTCTTCGAGGGGCTGATCTAGAGGAGTGAATTCACGATCGTAACCCCAACCGTCATGCTTTTTCTTCTCTTTCTGTTGACTCAATTTTTCACTCTGCTTTAAAGATTTCTCTTTCTGACTTGTATGATTGCCCTTGTTATCCTTGCACCCCTCGCGGTGGGCCTTAACAGAATTTGTCTTTTTTGAATCTTGATTACTCCTGACAGGAGTGATGCTCTTGTAGAAATCTTTGCTCCTGAAGACCTTCTTGCCCTTATGGCGGGCTTGCAAATCTTTAATCTTATTTGCCATTTCCTTCAGCTGTATTTGGAACGGATCATCCATTGCTTGATTTTTCCCTTTATAGGTTGTCCCTTGCCTATGAGGGGATCTTTGAAGTGCTTGCCAGACTTCATACTCTTTATCAGTGCCGCCTACTGATTCTGACTCATTAGATGTATCCTTGTGTTGGATATATTTCTTGGATAGTTTTAAAACTTTCTTGGCTGACCGGCCTTTTGCCCTCTGCTTGACCTGGATCTTTTCTGTACTAGCTTCAGCTTGTTCTGTCAACATTTTGGTCATCATCTCTTTGAACATAGCATATATCTGAGGATCAACATCATCCTCTGCTTGCTGACCTTGACTTCTGACTGATCGGGGTGAGTCCATTTCCTCTTCTGAAGTGACTGAGTATGCAACGCCTTTAACTGATGAGGTTTTCTTTTTGGACCTTGTCTGACCCATCGAGTATCACAAATTCTCTCCTGAATGTTACTGATGCTCTCTGCAAGGTAGAACTGATGATTAGGCTTTTGAAGGAAATTTGGTTGAAAGAAAATATTTGTTGAGAAATTTGGTGGACAATTGAAAGAGTATCCCATTACTAGGGATTGAGTCGTTGCTGGAATTACGACAATTGCGCTGCTATTCTTTGCAAAATAAACAACTGGAAATATGCCTTGTTACCTAGGCGAGGTCGTCAAACCAAGATGAGATGTAAAATAAAGGAATTTTATTGAGGGGAAAAACATGATTTTATCAATAATACTCTTGACAGAGGGGAGGGGGACAAACAATTTTCCACCACTCTGGATAATCAGAGGACACTCGAGGACCAAGAAAAATAGTAAGATTGACAAAGGAATCCCAGCCATGTCTGGCAGAATGGTATACTTCGGACCACTGATCTGATGCGAGGTTGAATTCTGGCAGAACCCCTGCTAGTGGACAAATCTCTACGCGCTTCTGCCTCTGAGAGAACTGCCTGACACACCGCTCTGGATGATAGTATGCGCAGAAGAAGGAGCCAAGTAGTCTGAATCGCTTGCCATAAGCATAAGTGTATCTGGGAGGTGATTCCTGACGATCAAAGTAATCCCATACGACCTCTTCCTCCTGAAGGTTGTCGATCAAGAACCGGTATCGCGCAACTGGAAGAAGCTTTTCACCATTGTATCTGAAGGAACTGGCTCGGACTGGAACATGCCGGAGGAACCAAGACTGCAAGGCATAGGTGCACCCTTCGACTAGAATCGATTTTCCGAGTGCAAAATGAGTCAACCCTCGGTATAGAAAGGCGAGTGCGGCCATGGCTATTGAGAGGCGGCTGGTCTGTCGACTTCCCCATCTCCTTAGAAGCTGAACTATTCTGATATCTATGTAATTTCGTCCGTCGGGAAAGAAATCTAATCCCACCGTGCACAGAACCATCGCCTGCTGAATTCTTTCTTGAGCTGTCCTGGACAACGAGCTGACTTCTGCAAATGTTCCATACTGTCTATAGATTTCGAGCTGGTCCACATATTCGTTTCCATCCTCCTTTATCAATGGCCAAGACTTGCGTCCTGTCATTCGAGCTAAGGCATCCTTAGGGTCCAGACCCTTAACATTAATCAGAAACTGTTTCTCCAATGGATCTCCAGGCTGACCGGCTGGCTCGGGCAATCCCATGATCTCTGAAAATTCATCCATCAGCACTGTCATCTCACCCCACGGGAACCAGAAGGTAGAAGTGCTCGGATTCCACCGCTCTGCTAGTGCATGGATCAAGTTGCCGTTGACTGTCTGCTTTCTCACTGCGGACGCCAGTTCCAATCCACACTCGTCCAGATGGTCCGGAAACATACGAGAGAAGTTCTTGAACCATGAATAATACCACCAGGGAAAGAAAGATCCGGTGTTGAGGACTCGATGTTCGGGAAGACTTTGTCGCACCTCGTAGGAGATGTGACCCTCAGGGAAGACTGAATCAAGCTGACTGGATGCCATCGGACTGGAAGACATGGAAATTGGAATAAGACTTGAAAAATACAGGAATTTTGAGGAAAATGCAGGCAGGATAAAGCAGGAAATTCGAGATCCAGAAGACAGGAAAGATGGGAAATCACCTGGAGTTTTGAAGGAAATGAAGGGAAATTTGGAAAATCGTCCAGGGTTTGATGAAATATAAGGAAGTACTTTATAAAATGAAGTGTTTTGAAAATCGTCCAGGATTTAAAACATGGATAGTACATGGATTGGGGAATTTTGAGAAAATCGTCCAGTATTTTAGAAAATTGGGAAAAATATGGAAAATAAAAATCGTCAAGATGAAGGCGAATTAGACGAGTCGACCCCCGGCGCTAAAGAAGATTTGGATCATCTCCAAAATGACGGAGTTTGTGACGGATCCTTCCAGGGAAAGTTCAGATCACCGTCGAGATGAAGGCGAGTGTGATGAGCCTACCGACAAACCCTAAAAGATATTTAATTTCTGCTATCATCAAGAGATTCCCAACCAATGAGCCAATAACCGTCAATATAATACCTGAGAGAAAAGAAGGATCGGAACATCTCTGAGATGAAGGAGTTTGTGACGTACCATTCCAAAAAAAATAAAGAGAGAAAAGCCAGGACATCTCCAAAATGAAGGATGATGTAATTCCCAAAAAATCCAAGAGAGCTCCAATTCTGTCAAAAAGAGAGTGCAGAAAGATCATCATGAGAAGAGAATCCCAGGATATCAGACTGCCGAATCTATCGAGAATCTTCTTTAATTTTGTGAAATTCTTTTATCAATATCCTTTCGCTAATAGCTCTCGCAATATCAAGAATACATTCTTTTCCGTCCATATCAATGAAATTGATAGCCTCCTTGAAGGAAAGTCAATTGCAAGTAATTTGAATTCGAATCTTGATTCTACGGAGTTAAGCCCAGTCGAAGGTAATACTTCAGGTAGAAAAGAGTGAATATTTTTCATATATATATATGTGCTTATCATGCTTGAATTAACTACAATTTTTTATCTTATTGGCAATCTTTTTAAGTTATCCTGACATGAAGTGAGAACTTGATATTTATTTTGATGTATCCAGGTGTTGTTGTTATCCCTTTTAGGATCGGATGATGGGAGTTGTCCAAGATCCTTCCCTTCTTGTTTTGATCTGAGTGCCTGGGCTCTCAGATTCGCACACTTCCCTGTGCTCCCCACTGTCCCACCATAGACAGTTCCTGTTCAGGTTAAGGGTTAAACCTGAATTTTCTGCAAAAGGTCATCTGTCTTAAAAGCCATTCAGTCTTAGCAATGAGACGTCCAAGATCAATCCATTTTCAAGCTTTAGGGAACCCCCTTTCCTCCCAGATACACATTTGGGGGATTACTTTGATCGTCAGGAATCACCTCCCAGATCACCTCCCTAATTAACCCCTAGTTAATCCTAAAAATCCCCCAAATGTGGTTCCACTTGGCATTCTCTCACATTGGGTTTTTAAAACATTTTTAAAAACCTTTAAAAACACTAGTTTTAAAAACTAACTTTCAAAAATGAGTTTTTTTCAAAATGGTTTTGACTCTTCTAAACCTCTAACACTAACCAAGACATCAACTAACCCTAGTCTAGCCCTGACTGACTCGAATATGGCACCACCCCGAGTGGGCCCTACTTGAGTTTTTCAAAAAAAATGATTTTAAAACTTGAAATTGAAGAAGTTTTCAAAAGATTTTCAAAAGTAAACTTAAAATTAGGATTTTTGAAATGGCATAAGGTCTTAACTGAGTTAGAATTCCTCTGGATATGGTGCCAACTGAGTGGGCCCACATCGAATTTTGAACATTTTTGAAATAAACACTGAAATGGCTTTGAAAAGGGGTTAAAATCAGTATTTGAAATTCAAGATCTTTGAAAATAGGGTCTCAAGCGAACTGGAACTCCGGGTTAGAGTCCTGAACTCTTAGGACTCTGAGATTTTAGATTTTAAAAGCCAAATGAAAGAATTTTCAAAAGATTTTATCAAGAAATGATGAAATAAGTCAGAAAACACGGTCAGGGTTAGACTCCTAACTCGACCGAACTCTAAAATAGAGTCCTGAACTAACTGGACTCTGTAAAATGACCTAAATTTTGAAAACAAACGAAAAAGATTGAGAATGGAAGTAAAACAGACTTAAAAACCAGACTTCTGACCGGATTAGGACTCTGAGACAGAGTCCTGATCGGACTGAAACTTTCAAAAATTTGAGAAATTTGATGAATAGAGGCATTCAAAAGCGACACCATCTAAATGGGTCTCATCTGTGAATTGAAATCGATTAAAGTTTGAATTTGAAAGGAATCCAGATTGTTTTCTGAGATAATATTTCGAAATACAAAGTCCTGGGGTTGGAAAATGACAGAGTATTGAATAAAAACCCAGGTTTTGAAATTGATTTTGAAATAAAGCTTTAAAATTCCAATCTGGATTGAATGTTTTGAAATAGGAGTGCTGGATCTCGAAAATGAGATGCAATGTCATACAATGCTATGCAGAATGCGTGCAATGACATGCAATGATCTGTGATGACTTATGAAATGGACAAACACTGGATGAAGGTAAAAATTTGGTGTGTTTACACATGCCCCTCTTTGCTGCTAAGCCGGTTGAAAGCCGAGCTTAGTGGCAAAGAAAACATACCAAATTTGGACTATAAAAATGCGCCAGTTAGATGAATCTGACTGGGTATGAAAGAATTAGTTCAAATGATTATGATAGATATGAAATGAAGAATAAGGAGAAAATTTTACTTCGAAAAGAAGTGAGATTCAGGTTTTGCCCATAAACTGGATGGGACAGGAAATACCTCGTATGGAACAAAGTTCAGGCTTAACCCTTAACCTGAAAGGGGACGATAAATTAAATACCTCCTCAGAGTGAGGCTCAGGTTTAACCCCTTGACCTGAAAGGGTACGATACCTCGTGGAAAAACGAGGCTCAGGCTTAACGCTTAACCTGAAAGGGGACGATACCTCGTGGAAAAACAAGGCTCAGGCTTAACCCTTAACCTGAAAGGGGACGATACCTCGTGCAAAAACGAGGCTCAAGCTTAACCCTTAACCTGAAAGGGGACGATACCTCGTGGAAAAACGAGGCTCAGGCTTAACCATTAACCTGAAAGGGGACGATACCTCATGGAAAAACGAGGCTCGGGCTTAACCCTTAACCTGAAAGGGGACGATACGCTTAACCCTTAACCTGAAAGGGGACAATACCTCGTGGAAAAACGAGGCTCAGGCTTAACCCTTAACCTGAAAGGGGACGATACCTCGTGGAAAAACGAGGCTTAGGCTTAACCCTTAACCTGAAAGGGGACGATACCTCGTGGAAAAACGAGGCTCAGGCTTAACCCTTAACCTGAAAGGGGACGATATACGGAATCCTCAAATGAAGAAACCATGATGGGACCTTCGAATTCTGCACAATAAATCCGAGAGGGGTTTGCAAAAGGAAGAAAGGGGGTTCCCTAAAGCTTGAAAAGGGATTGATCTTGGACGTCTCATTGCTAAGACTGAATGGCTTTTAAGACAGATGACCTTTTGCAGAAAATTCAGGTTTAACACTTAACCTGAACGGGAACTCTCTATGGTGGGACAGTGGGGAGCACAGGGAAGTGTGCGAATCTGAGAGCCCAGGCACTCAGATCAAAACAAGAAGGGAAGGATCTTGGACAACTCCCATCATCCGATCCTAAAAAGGATAACAACAACACCTGGATACATCAAAATAAATATCAAGTTCTCACTTCATGTCAGGATAACTTAAAAAGATTGCCAATAAGATAAAAAATTGTAGTTAATTCAAGCATGATAAGCACATATATATATGAAAAATATTCCCTCTTTTCTACCTGAAGTATTACCTCCGACTGGGCTTAACTCCGTAGAATCAAGATTCGAATTCAAATTACTTGCAATTGACTTTTCTTCAAGGAGGCTATCAATTTCATTGATATGGACGGAAAAGAATGTATTCTTGATATTGCGAGAGCTATTAGTGAAAGGATATTGATAAAAGAATTTCACAAAATTAAAGAAGATTCTCGATAGATTCGGAAGTCTGATATCTTGGGATTCTCTTCTCATGATGATCTTTCTGCACTCTCTTTTTGACAGAATTGGAGCTCTCTTGGATTTTTTGGGAATTACATCATCCTTCATTTTGGAGATGTCCTGGCTTTTCTCTCTTTATTTTTTTTGGAAGGATACGTCACAAACTTCTTTTCTCTCAGGGATTATATTGACGGTTATTGGCTCATTGGTTGGGAATCTCTTGATGATAGCAGAAATTAAATATCTTTTAGGGTTTGTCGGTAGGCTCATCACACTCACCTTCATCTCGACGGTGATCTGAACTTTCCCTGGAAGGATCCGTCACAAACTCCGTCATCTTGGAGATGATCCAAATCTTCTTTAGCCCCGGGGGTCGACTCGTCTAATTTGCCTTCATCTTGATGACAGTTGAGAGATCCCTTTTGCAGATATTTAATTGCAGCTTAGGTGATTGAGGAGATATGGAGATTGAATGGATTTTTCTGTATCACCCAGGATATTTTGACTGCTTATTTTCCAAGAATGGTCTTTAAAAATATGCCATTGACTGCGATCAATATCAATCACTTCTGGCTTTGCAACAACATTGAATTTTCTTTGTTGGCCATATCGCGGATTTATTCTTCATCCTTTTGGTTGGCCAATAGAAAGATTTTGAATTTTGAATCCTTTTTCACAAAAGCTTTGTCCTTTCGGAAGTAATACTAAAGGTATTCTGAGGTACAATTTTATGCAGTAAAGATTTTGAGATCAACAACTATTTTTCATGACAAATTGGCAAAATATTCCTGAAATCCTTGGTGAAAGAAATCACTTGAGATCTAAATGACACATCTGTGGCTAGATTCTTCTCTCCTTTCCCCAAAGGAGAGACTCAGGCTTAACCCTTACCTGAACGGGTAACAAAAGATACTCCTCTCTTCCCTGAAGAGGAGGTGTTTGCAAAACGAACTTTCGAAGAGAAGTAGAGTTTTCGTCAAAACTCCCTATTTCTAGGCTTCTCTTATGGAAAGGGGGCCGCTAACAGAGATTGAAAGGATATCATAGAGGAATGAGTCGATCACACTCTCCGTGGAAAAAGGGTCCTCGACGATGGGGGTGGCCTAACAAAAGACTTTTAAGGTTACAAGGAGGACGAGCTTCCGTCAAAACTCTTCCTGGAAAAAGGGTTCCTTGTGTGACAATAAAGATTGTTTTGCAAACTGTTCGTGAATCATGAGTCCCTTCAAACTCTCCCTAGAAAAAGGGGTTCAACAAACGTACAATAAAGACATGCGAAAAAGAATGAGCTCCCTTGAACTCTCCTTGGAAAAAGGGTCCCTCGCAAGAGAAGATGATTGAAATTGGTATTGGGTGACCCAAAAGGGTCGAAATTGGGAATGACATAGGTTTGATGGGGATTCAGCCTAAGAACGACATTGGTTCAATTAAGAACGACATTGGTTCACTAGGAACGACATGGGTTCGATAGGTATTCAGCCTACGAACGACATTGGTTCAATTTAGAACAGCATTGGTTTCGCAGGGGTTCGACCTACGAATTATCAATTCCATAGGAATTCAACTTAAGGATCATAGCTTAAGAAGGAATGATTCCAACTTGTGAGCTTTGAATGGACCAGGTGCTAAACTGGGTTTTTGAGGGAAGATTCGAATCAGAATTCAACTCTTCAAGGAAAACTAGATGAATTGGATTTTGAAAGACAATTCGAGTCGGAACTCGGATCTTCTAGACCAACTCGCAGGA
Organism: Nuphar pumila; assembly: GCF_984573655.1. NCBI lineage: Eukaryota > Viridiplantae > Streptophyta > Magnoliopsida > Nymphaeales > Nymphaeaceae > Nuphar > Nuphar pumila. The sequence continues at coordinate 105,894,174 of NC_143252.1, read as the reverse complement.
TAGTTTGAGTAGAAGTTCAAACTTGTAAAGGAAAGCTAAGCGAATTGGATTTGAAAGAAAATTCGAGTCGGAACTCTGATTTTCTAGACCAATTCTGAATTGGATTTGGAAGAAGATTCGAATCGGAACTCGACTCTTCTAGACCAATTCTAGAATCTAGAGAAAAGAAAATTATACGAATTGGATTTGTAAGAAAATTCAAGTCGGAACTTTGATTTTTCTAGACCAATTCTGAATTGGATTTGGAAGAAGATTCGAATCGGAACTCGACTCTTCTAGACCAATTCTAGAATCTAGAGGAAAGAAAATTATACGAATTGGATTTGTAAGAAAATTCAAGTCGGGACTTGGATTTTCTAGACCAATTCTGAATTGGATTTGGAAGAAGATTCGAATCGGAACTCGACTCTTCTAGACCAATTCTAGAATCTAGAGGAAAGAAAATTATACGAATTGGATTTGTAAGAAAATTCAAGTTGGGACTTGGATTTTCTAGACCAATTCTGAATTGGATTTGGAAGAAGATTTGAATCAGAACTCGACTCTTCTAGACCAATTCTAGAATCTAGAGGAAAGAAAATTATACGAATTGGATTTGTAAGAAAATTCAAGTCGGGACTTGGATTTTCTAGACCAATTCTGAATTGGATTTGGAAGAAGATTCGAATCGGAACTCGACTCTTCTTGACCAATTCAAGAATCTAGAGAAAAGAAAATTATACGAATTGGATTTGTAAGAAAATTCAAGTCGGGACTTGGATTTTCTAGACCAATTCTGAATTGTATTTGGAAGAAGATTCGAATCGGAACTCGACTCTTCTAGACCAATTCTAGAATCTAGAGGAAAGAAAATTATACGAATTGGATTTGTAAGAAAATTCAAGTCGGAACTTGGATTTTCTAGACCAATTCTGAATTGGATTTGGAAGAAGATTCGAATCGGAACTCGACTCTTCTAGACCAATTCTAGAATCTAGAGGAAAGAAAATTATATGAATTGGATTTGTAAGAAAATTCAAGTCGGAACTTGGATTTTCTAGACCAATTCTGAATTGGATTTGGAAGAAGATTCGAATCGAAACTCGACTCTTCTAGACCAATTCAAAACATTTAAAGGAAAGAAAAGTTGATAAGTATAAAGATGACATTTGGGACTAGTTCAACTAGTACGAGCATCAGATTTTGGAAGAGTACCAATATGAGCACTGGGTTTTAAAAGGTTACCAGTACGAGCACTGAGTTTTAAAAGGTTACCAGTACGAGCACTGAGTTTTAAAAGATTACCAGTACGAGCACTGGTATTTAAAAGATTACCAGTACGAGCGCTGGATTTTGGAAGGTTACCAGTACGAGCACTGGATTTTGAAAGATTACCAATACGAGCACTAAATTTTTAAAGGATACCAGTTCGAGCACTGGACTTTAAAAGGCTACCAGTACGAGCACTGGATTTTGGAAGGATATCAGCATGAGCACTGGATTTTAAAAAAGGTATCCGCACGAACGCTGGGCTTTGAAAAAGTCTGACCAGTGAATACTGAATTTAGAGGGTTCGACCAGTAAAAACCAGATTCAGGAAGTTCGACCAGTGAATACTGGATTCAGAAAGTTCGACTAGTAAAAACCGGATTTAGGAAGTTCGACCAGTGAATACTGGATTCAGGAAGTTCGACCAGTGAATACTGGATTCAGGAAGTTCGACCAGTAAAAATTGGATTCAAGAAGTTCGACCAGTAAAAACCGGATTTAGGAAGTTCGACCAGTAAAAACCGGATTTAGGAAGTTCGACTAGTAAAAACCGGATTTAGGAAGTTCGACCAGTAAAAACCGGATTTAGGAAGTTCGACCAGTAAAAACCGGATTTAGGAAGTTTGACCAGTGAAAACTGGATTCAGGAAGTTCGACCAGTAAAAACCGGATTTAGGAAGTTCGACCAGTGAATACTGGATTCAGGAAGTTCGACCAGTGAATACTGGATTCAGGAAGTTCGACCAGTAAAAACTGGATTCAAGAAGTTCGACCAGTAAAAACCGGATTTAGGAAGTTCGACCAGTAAAAACCGGATTTCGGAAGTTCGACCAGTAAAAACCGGATTTAGGAAGTTTGACTAGTGAAAACTGGATTCAGGAAGTTCGACCAGTAAAAACCGGATTTAGGAAGTTCGACCAGTAAAAACCGGATTTAGAAAGTTCAACCAGTAAAAACCGGATTTAGGAAGTTCGACCAGTAAAAACCGGATTTAGGAAGTTCGACCAGTAAAAACCGGATTTAAGAAGTTCGACCAGTGAAAACTGGATTTAGAAAGTTCGCTTCACCTGAAGGTTGACCGGTAAAAATGGTTTTGATATAAACTCGGCCCGCAGGACGAACTTGAAAAAGGTTGGTGTTTAGAAAGCGCTTGATGATTCTAATGTGAGATTTTCAATCTTTTACCCTCACGCTGACCTAGACAAATGTCGGGGTCTTAGGATTTATCCCTTATCCTGAATGGGTAATCGATGCAAATGCAAATTGATGTAGATAAATGCGAATGAATGTATGCAAATGCACATGAATGTAAATGGGTGCACATGCATGCACAAGTACGTGAAATGAGAGATTTGTTTATCCTGCCTGCATACAGAAAGTTTTGAAGATAAAATGAAAATTTTGAAAATGCCCCAGTGTAACTGGGAAAGAAGAATTTGAACAAAAGGATAAATGATTGATGTTTGAGGAGCGCTCTCTGAAGGTGACATGACAATTGGCTTTTGATTGATTCAGAAGAGACTCTGAAGAGGTCATTCCTCATAAAAGAACATTTTGCCGAGGAGAATAAAAAAAATGGCACCGAGCTTGCGAGAAAAACTGACAACTTTATTGATGTATTGAAGGAAAGGTAACAAATAGAGGAAAGACAGACGAGATTACATCATCCCTTTGAAATAATAAAAGCAAGATGAGAAATTAGGAAAGTGCTAGTGTTATCAATTTTTTGAATGATTGGGGAGAAACATGATCAGGATGAATGGTCCTCCTTTTCATCTCCAACGAGAATATTCTTGTCAATGACGTCTTGGATAATATTTTTAAGGACAAAACAATGCTCGGTATCGTGACCCATTGCCCGATGAAATTTGCAGAACTGATCTTTAAACCTTCCCATGGTCACAGGAGGATTTGCTATCTTGGGGAGTCTAACCTTCCCTTTGGCTATCATGTATTCCAGAACTTGCTCCAGTGGCTGTTCTAAGGGAGTAAAATTGCGATCGTACCCCCAACCATCATGCTTTGGTTTTTCTTGGAATTTTAATTCGAATTGGACACATGAGGAAGACTTGTCATCTCGCTTGTCCATTTTATCCTTCCGTCTTACGAGGTCATTTTTCTCTAAGTTTGGATTTCCTGAGCCTCCAGTATGATTTTTTCTACCTCCTCTTTTGTTTTGTCCATTGCTACTTCTGGTAGAATTGGTAGAAAATGTGGAGTGAGCCTTCAGAGACCCGACTGTATCTTTTGTGTGCATGTATTCCAAGAAACTCTCGAGTATTTGATCTAATGGGGCCATCTTGTGGTCCTGGTTTGGATCATCACGCTGCATCTCTTGTCGAGTACTTGATTTTTGCTGAGACTTGGATAAGACAATTGACCAGTACTCTTCTCATTTTCAATGAAGAGATTCTTGTCGATATGATCTTGGATGATATTCTTAAAGACGAAACAATGTTCAATATCGTGCCCCGTTGTTTGGTGGAATTTGCAGAAGCGGTCTTTCCATTTCCCTAGGGCGACCAGAGGATTAGCAATTCTTGGAAGCTTAACCATTCCTTTGCTCAGCATGTATTCAAGGACCTCTTCGAGGGGCTGATCTAGAAGAGTGAATTCGCGATCGTAACCCCAACCGTCATGCTTTTTCTTCTCTTTCTGTTGACTCAATTTTTCACTCTGCTTTAAAGATTTCTCTTTCTGACTTGTATGATTGCCCTTGTTATCCTTGCACCCCTCGCGGTGGGCCTTAACAGAATTTGTCTTTTTTGAATCTTGATTACTCCTGACGGGAGTGATGCTCTTGTAGAAATCTTTGCTCCTGAAGACCTTCTTGCCCTTATGGCGGGCTTGCAAATCTTTAATCTTCTTTGCCATTTCCTTCAGCTGTATTTGGAACGGATCATCCATTGCTTGATTTTTCCCTTTATAGGTTGTCCCTTGCCTATGAGGGGATCTTTGAAGTGCTTGCCAGACTTCATACTCTTTATCAGTGCCGCCTACTGATTCTGACTCATTAGATGTATCCTTGTGTTGGATATATTTCTTGGATAGTTTTAAAACTTTCTTGGCTGACCGGCCTTTTGCCCTCTGCTTGACCTGGATCTTTTCTGTACTAGCTTCAGCTTGTTCTGTCAACATTTTGGTCAACTTCTCTTTGAACATAGCATATATCTGAGGATCAACATCATCCTCTGCTTGCTGACCTTGACTTCTGACTGATCGGGGTGAGTCCATTTCCTCTTCTGAAGTGACTGAGTATGCAACGCCTTTAACTGATGAGGTTTTCTTTTCGGACCTTGTCTGACCCATCGAGTATCACAAATGCTCTCCTGAATGTTACTGATGCTCTCTGCAAGGTAGAACTGATGATTAGGCTTTTGAAGGAAATTTGGTTGAAAGAAAATATATGTTGAGAATTTTGGTAGACAATTGAAAGAGTATCCCATTACTAGGGATTGAGTCGTCGCTGGAATTACGACAATTGCGCTGCTATTCTTTGCAAAATAAACAACTAGAAATATGCCTTGTTACCTAGGCGAGGTCGTCAAACCAAGATGAGATGTAAAATAAAGGAATTTTATTGAGGGGAAAAACATGATTTTATCAATAATACTCTTGACATAGGGGAGGGGGACAAACAATTTTCCACCACTCTGGATAATCAGAGGACACTCGAGGACCAGAAAAAATAGTAAGATTGTCAAAGGAATCCCAGCCATGTCTGGCAGAATGGTATGCTCCGGACCACTGATCTGATGCGAGGTTGAATTCTGGCAGAACCCCTGCTAGTGGACAAATCTCTACGCGCTTCTGCCTCTGAGAGAACTGCCTGACACACCGTTCTGGATGATAGTATGCGTAAAAGAAGGGGCCAAGTAGTCTGAATCGCTTGCCATAAGCATAAGTGTATCTGGGAGGTGATTCCTGACGATCAAAGTAATCCCATACGACCTCTTCCTCCTGAAGGTTGTCGATCAAGAACCAGTATCGCGCAACTGGAAGAAGCTTTTCACCATTGTATCTGAAGGAACTGGCTCGGACTGGCACATGCCGGAGGAACCAAGACTGCAAGGCATAGGTGCACCCTTCGACTAGGATCGACTCTCCGAGTGTGAAACGGATCAACCCTCGGTATAGAAAGGCCAGTGCGGCCATGACAATCGAGAGGTGGCTGGTCTGTCGACTTCCCCATCTCCTTAGAAGCTGAACTATCCTGATATCTATGTAATTTCGTCCGTCGGGAAAGAAAGCTAATCCCACCGTGCACAGAACCATCGCATGCTGAATTCTTTCTCGAGCTGTCCTGGACAATGAGCTGACTTCTGCAAATGTTCCATACTGTCTATAGATTTCGAGCAGGTCCACATATTCGTTTCCATCCTCCTCTATCAATGCCCAAGACTTGCGTCCTGTCATTCGAGCTAAGGCATCCTTAGGGTCCAGACCCTTAACATTAATCAGAAACTATTTCTCCAATGGATCTCCAGGCTGACCGGCTGGCTTGGACAATCCCATGATCTCTGAAAATTCATCCATCAGCACTGTCATCTCGCCCCACGGGAACCAGAAGGTAGAAGTGCTCGGATTCCACCGCTCTGCTAGTGCATGGATCAAGTTGCCGTTGACTGTCTGCTTTCCCACTGCGGACGCCAGTTCCAATCCACACTCGTCCAGATGGTCCAGAAACATACGAGAGAAGTTCTTGAACCATGAATAATACCACCGGGGAAAGAAAGATCCGGTGCTGAGGACTCGATGTTCGGGAAGACTTTGTCGCACCTCGTAGGAGATGTGACCCTCAGGGAAGACTGAATCAAGCTAACTGGATGCCATCGGACTGGAAGACATGGAAATTGGAATAAGACTTGGAAAATACAGGAATTTTGAGGAAAATGCAGGCAGGATAAAGCAGGAAATTCGAGATCCAGAAGACAGGAAAGATGGGAAATCACCTGGAGTTTTGAAGGAAATGAAGGGAAATTTGGAAAATCGTCTAGGGTTTGATGAAATATAAGGAAGTACTTTATAAAATGAAGTGTTTTGAAAATCGTCCAGGATTTAAAACATGGACAGTACATGGATTGGGGAATTTTGAGAAAATCGTCCAGTATTTTAGAAAATTGGGAAAAATATGGAAAATAAAAAGGAAATAACATATTCAATCAAATTCTGCATAAACAAGTATGCACAAACAACATTCCCTAAAAGCTGACTCTAGATGCATAAATTCTGAAATGGCTGTAGGACCTTAATCCTAACTCTAAGGTTCAGATCAACTGTATCCAATCCAGTTATGCCTATATACTCAAGCCAAGGCTCGATGTACGTGGCATAAAATCAATTTCTCCGGTTCTAGGTTCAAGTTTTCCAACATCCTTGAGCACCTGCCGATATACGTTGGACTATGACCCTTGGTACGTGGCAGGGGGGTTTTCACCCAAATAAGTGGCCCAGTTGTGAGGCTCTATCCCGAACTATGGTTCTGGAAGAGAGCCCAGCAACGTGAAGACCGGGACAATATAGGTGGGGTGGTTTTTGAAAAACATGAGCACATGCAATCAAACAGAAGGCTCTAAGTCCTAAAGAGATAGAGTTTTGAAATATTTGAAGAAGCAAACATTGTTTTCATATAATTCCTAAATTGAGGAGTGTTGTATTAGACCTAAGTCTATGTGAGCATGAATAATTCTCCTCAATATGGTCCTACCAAACCATACCTAGTCTATATGCATTCCATGTCAGCTGGGTTAAGTCTAGGCTCCTAGGTTCACATGATATCATAAAGCAAAGCTGACATTCCATGGAAATCGATTTTGACAATTTGAACTAAGTAGAGCATTAGATTGATCAGGCAAAGACAGGTCCCATCACGGTCGCCAAACCTGTTATCATCGCAAAATTTTACTTTTGCAAATCAAACTGACCTTTGAAAAAGTTTTTGAAAATAACTCGCCTCCGTTTTTAAAATGCGGGAAAATTCCGTAGAATGGGACTCGCCTGTCGGTACGAGGTTCAACCGTTCCTGACACCTTTAACAGGGGTAATTGAACCAAGGATCAATCTTATGCTCTACTCTATTCAACTTGTCTAAATCATATTCTAATTTCTAAATGCACATAGAATCAGGCATGTGCTATGAATTTTCAGAAAATGCACATTTTGAAAACATGATGTTTGCTTTGAATGATTGAAATATAAAATGTAAATCTTGGAAAATCGTGAATTGGGATTTCAAATATACTTCTGAAAGAAATAAAAATCGATTTTGAGAAATCCTTAACATTTAGTGAAAATCGATTCTGAGAGACTTGGTTTCTCTGAATTCAAACTTGGAAATTGAAATTCTAACTTAGAAAATTTGAATTTGGAACTTGGGAAATACTTGAAATATCCTTTGAAATTCAATGTCTTTGGGAAAATCGATTTTGCTATAAGACTTAGGAGATTTTGAGAAAATGAACTTCTTTGAATTGAAATTTGAATTGGAATTGGCAAATGCATGAAATGAATGAATATGGATTTGAGGAATTGAGAAATACTTTTTGTATTTTTGAAAAATGCAGTGCATTTTTAAGTTAGCCTAAGAGTGTAGACTGAATGTGGCTAATGTGAAGATCATAAATCTAAGTATCGTTCGTATTCTGACTATGGCCATAAATACAAATTCCACCAAGTTTATAAACTTCATAGAAGCTAGTGCATGTGCCATTCGTGTAGACCATGGTGAATTTGTAAAAATATGCATGAATCATCATTCATCACACATTAAGATTATAAAAATAAACTATATGCAATGCAACCTAAGCTAAGCAGGAAATGTAAATTCTTATTCCAAAGTTTAATTACAAATTACATCACTATTGAAATTTAAATACATGAAAAATAAAGTCTTCAATGTACCTGCAAAACTAGAAAACTTGGTTAATGAAAATATGTTGGCTTTTCTAGATTTATCCAACAATATCAGGAAATTGTTGGATTTTACTAGATATAAGTCTTTTTGCCATGATTCCCTTAAATCAAAATGATAAAATATGAAATAAAATAGAATAAATAAGGAAGAGAAGATATGAAATTTCGAAATTGGGGTCCAAATGACCAAAATACCCCTAATAACAAGACTATGGCCTTGAAATTAGGGTTTTTAAAAAGATATTTTGATAAAATGCAAGTTTTAAAATTTGAATGTAATAAACTAAGATAAATATGATGTGACATGCTTAAAAATATGAAAATTAGGGTTAGGGATTTCGAAATTTAGGTCAAATGACCAAATTGCCCCCGATAGCAAGACTATGGCCTTGAAATCAGGGTTTTTAAAAAGAGATTTTGGTAAAAACTTAGGTTTTATGCACTAAATGAAATCAAATGAGCACAAAATTAAACCTAAAGTATCTTAAGATGCTTATGAACATAATAAAACCCTAAAAATATATGCTTATGCACGAAAATCCAATAATATCACAAAAACTGTGATTTTAGCAGTGTTTTTGGATCTCTCAGGAACCCGGTTTTGCAATTTGCTTGATTCAGCCATCAAATGGATTCCAAAATCCATAAAAATTGGTACCTGCACTTGTTATAACCCTAATGTCGAATTGGAATTATAAAAATAATTTTTTGACATTAAATTAATCCGAAAATTGCATTAAACCCTAAAAATATGCTATTTTTGACCTAATTCACCAACCAGTTTCAATCCAAGACCTGAATCAGGAGTCAAATCTCCATAGAAATTTATGAAATTTTACAAAGACTAACTATAAAGGAACATAGAGATTTCCCAATTTACAGATTGGAAAAATCATCTCCGTTTAGGGAGAAACCCTTCCGGCAACCTGGGCTAAAATATATCACTCTTAACAGGGATTAAAACGGCTACTTCAGATTGAAAATACAGGAATAAATAGAAAACCTAAACAAAAATCTTTGAAATTTTAGTGATGAATAGTAGACAGAAAAATAACAATACTCACATTTTACAGATCTAAAATCGAATCTGTGGTTTGGGATTTATGACTAATACAAGTCTGATTAGGGTTTTGGTAAACCCTAACGCGTTTAAACTTTAAAAACAGATTCTCTAAAAGGGGAAAAATACTAAACAGTGATAAAAAAATCCGAAAAAATCACAGAAGACATGTCTACTCAATGTGAATCCATATCACTTTACAGATCTAAAATCGATATAAGATGAGAGAAATATCATAACAGCAAGTTACCTTCTTGATTTTAACCACGATTTTAAAGCTTTAAAAAACCGATTTGATGTCTGATTTTTTTGACAAGGTTCCCGAGATCCAAAACATCTGATTTTTCTACAGTAACTCAATAACTCATGCATGCATCACATATAAAAAAATCAGAAATAAACAACGAGTGCTTCAATCCAAAATAATATCATCTTTACTGTTCTAAACCTAGAACACACAGAAATTTAAGAAACTTGAAAAACCATGCATTAACTAATGTAAATAAATAAAATAAACCATAAAACAGTAAATAAAACTTATTTCTATGCTATAGAACGTAAAACAAACATAAATAAACCATGAAAATAAATTAAAAACAGGGAATCAATGGCTGGAATTTGATATCACCTTTAAAACATAGATTTAACCCATTAAAAGGGGTAAATCATATATTTTATTGGTTAATAATGCAAAGAATCATGTTAAAATCAATTCTAATGGATTAAAATCTCTGTAAATCATACAAAACAGGGTTAGATCACCTTCTTGGAGTGTTCTTGCTGATTCTTGATGGTTCTTGAGGTTAAATCCATGGTTTAATCCATGAAGATGATGGTGCCAATGGCTAAATCATGCTTAAAATAATGAAAAACATTAAATAAAAACTAAAAATTAAAGAAAAACATTACCTTGAGGTTGCTGCAATGGATGAAGGGCTGGATAGGAGAGAGAAGCTCCAAGAATCCAATAGGAGAGAGATTAAAAAATCGACCCCCCTTTTGCCTCTATTTATAATAAAAAAATTAGGTTTAAAAATTGACAATTTTGAAAATTTTGGACTCTAAAGGGGGGGGGGGGCGATTTTTGGGTGGAGTTACCTAACTACCCCTAGTCTAAATTATCCTAAATAATGCCTAATTAACCCCTATCTAATCCTAAAAATCCCCCAAATGTGGTGCCACTTGGCATTATCTCACATTGGGTTTTTAAAACATTTTTAAAAACCTTTAAAAACACTAGTTTTAAAACTAACTTTCAAAAATGAGTTTTTTTCAAAATGGTTTTGACTCTTCTAAACCTCTAACACTAACCAAGACATCAACTAACCCTAGTCTAGTCCTGACTGACTCGAATATGGCACCACCCCGAGTGGGCCCTACTTGAGTTTTTCAAAAAAAATGATTTTAAAACTTGAAATTGAAGGAGTTTTCAAAAGATTTTCAAAAGTAAACTTAAAATTAGGATTTTTGAAATGGCATAAGGTCCTAACTGAGTTAGAATTCCTCTGGATATGGTGCCAACTGAGTGGGCCCACATCGAATTTTGAACATTTTTGAAATAAACACTGAAAATGGCTTTGAAAAGGGGTTAAAATCAGTATTTGAAAATCAAGATCTTTGAAAATAGGGTCTCAAGCGAACTGGAACTCTGGGTTAGAGTCCTGAACTCTTAGGACTCTGAGATTTTAGATTTTAAAAGCCAAATGAAAGAATTTTCAAAAGATTTTATCAAGAAATGATGAAATAAGTCAGAAAACACAGTCAGGGTTAGACTCCTAACTCGACCGAACTCTAAAATAGAGTCCTGAACTAACTGGACTCTGTAAAATGACCTAAATTTTGAAAACAAACGAAAAAGATTGAGAATGGAAGTAAAACAGACTTAAAAACCAGACTTCTGACCGGATTAGGACTCTGAGACAGAGTCCTGATCGGACTGAAACTTTCAAAAATTTGAGAAATTTGATGAATAGAGGCATTCAGAAGCGACACCATCTAAATGGGTCTCATCTGTGAATTGAAATCGATTAAAGTTTGAATTTGAAAGGAATCCAGATTGTTTTCTGAGAAAATATTTCGAAATACAAAGTCCTGGGGTTGGAAAATGACAGAGTATTGAATAAAAACCCAGGTTTTGAAATTGATTTTGAAATAAAGCTTTAAAATTCCAATCTGGATTGAATGTTTTGAAATAGGAGTGCTGGATCTCGAAAATGAGATGCAATGTCATAGAATGCTATGAAGAATGCGTGCAATGACATGCAATGATCTGTGATGACTTATGAAATGGACAAACACTGGATGAAGGTAAAAATTTGGTGTGTTTACAAGTATTGTTCTAAATTTTCTGTCAAAAACTCTTTTGCTGATAGAATGCTTTCTACTTGGTAAACTCTTGATTATTAGGAAAGTCTTTCACCTGAATGTTGAGTAATACTTTTGACAAAAGTTATAGGAAAATTTTCCTGTATCACGAGTTGAATATAGTTTGCAATTAAGATAATACTTGTTGATAAGACATGGAATTAGTTTGTATATGTGCATTGACCTATATTTTGTCGATTCCTTGATGATAGCGATCCATGGAGAAATAATCTAATCACATTAAGAGGATATCCAGCTGCTACTATTGAACAATCCGCTCTTAAGGTGACTGAGACTATGCTTTATCTAAGAACGTTTGTTTCCTGTTCTATCAGTTTAATAATGGGTCATTTTGAGATAAATGTCTAGACTTGATTCAATGACTATTGATAATAAAGAATGTCATTTTCCCTATCATAAATTCTCATGAGTTACTGATGGTTCACAGGATCTTGAATAATTTTTTTTTTTTATATATCCCCTAATGATCCCCAGCATCTGCAAATCTTTTGTAATAAGAAAAAGAAAAATCATTGTTGAACTTTGAAACCACTTGAGATGTGCTCAGAAGAAGATGTCATGTTGTTTGCAAAGGCTCAAGGTTCCAGGCCAAGCAGCAAAACTCGAGTTCTGAAGGTGTCATGACAGGTACGTTTCCAAGTTTGGTGGAGTCCCCTGGTTGCTGAAGATGTGGTCAAATACCAGCAAAGGTCCTCATAAGTGGAGTTTTAACAGGCTTTTCTTTTGTTATTACCACATCAGCTATTGAAAGTATGGATTAGTTGGCAGATTCGGTCTTGGCTCCGTCATATCAAATAATCCTTTTGGTGGCTCATTCTTTTTATTATAGCACAGCCTTCACGGCTTGTTGCTGTGACACCCTGCATATCCTTACTATAGCCCCTGCTGTGTCATTTTCACAGGTACTAAATCCCTGTACCTCACTATGGACATGCACTTACATTCAACATTTTCCATCTTACTCCTACACATTTCCTGTTGTACCATATTCACAGTTGTTACCATATATGTTCCCCTGTGTACATACTCCTCGTTTCTCTATTACCTGTATATATCTCCAGCACCATTCACTGACTGTCACTCACCTACCTGTGGTAACACACCCCATTCAGCATGTCTCCACTAGTGAACGTTCATACTGTTATTCAATGCATTTTCCTGAATATTTTTCAGTTTTGTATGTTAGCAATGTATTTAAATCCGTTGGCTGTGAAATTTCTTAGTGGACTAGTAATACATTTACATTCATTCGCTGAAATTCTCCAATCTAGCAGTGCATCTTGCTAGTCATCAATTATTTTCAGTTATATTTTTTTATACCCCTTTTGCTAATCGTTGTACCCATTGTGTTTTGGTGTGATAAATGTCCATTATATTCTTCTTCTTTTTTTTCTATGGTGGTCCATTAAGAACCCCCATAGTTGCTACATGTTTCATAGTGGTTCACCATGAACCATCATGGTCCCCTTTCATCTTATAAACAAATTTGCCAAAAACTACTACAGTAGTCATCTTTTACAATGGTTCACAAAGAACCTCTGGAATCCTTCTCGACTATGGTAGTTCATTAAGAACTACTATGGTTTTTCTTTCACAAGTGGTTCACAACGGACCACTAGATCCCTTCTTTCCTGTGGTGGATCATCATAAACTACCATATTTCATCTTGGACCATCCTGGTTCTTGACTTCACCCATTTGTATATGCCTTTCTCATTCAGCATAAACATAGCATCTGGGATTAGAATCAACACACTCATATACAATTTTGCTCTCAACAAAGTATTCTCTCTTGCGTTATGCTAACTCGTTTCTTTGCAGGGAAGTCATGGAAAATCATTTCGGATTAGAGAAGTTGCTTCAAAATTCAGTTTCAAAATATGTAATAATTAGATATGATGAGAATTCTTTACATCTCCTGCTTTTAGGTAGAATGAATGAGCATTGTAAACATCATGAATTGCTCATTTTCATGCATTTTTTTTTCTTTTATTTCTCAAATTTTTACAAATGGCAACACGAATGGCACGTGCACCATTTCGTAAGAGGTAAATTAATCCTAAGTTGATGATTTACATCAATGGCCATAGTCGGGATGTAAACAAGACTTAGTGTTTTTTTTATCTTTTATAAAATAACACTGGATCCAAACTGGATCCATTTTCAAAATTCATCATATTTTTCCTTAAATATTTTCTTCTTTTATCAGAATTTAACTTAAAATTAACTCGAAATATATACCAGTGGCCATAGTCAGGGTATATTGAGGGTTCATTTCATTTTAAATTCTATAAAAGCACCAAAATGTATTTCATTCTTCTCTTGAATTTAAATATAGATTATCATATAATACATTCAATGACCATAGTCAGGGATGTATTATATCTTCAATCTTATTTTGATTCATTTCAAGAATAAGATAGCTTTTCAAAATCTAAATTCAAACTCTTTAAATTCATTCATCATTTAGGATAGAATTGCATCATATTTTCCAAATCCTTTTTCATAAATCCAAGAGGTTCTTTCCTTCATTTCTCAGATCAAAACCTATTCAAATTCAACCCTATTTTCAAGAATTCAATTTCAAGGTCCCATTTGACTTTGAAACTTCAGAATCATCTTGTATTCCAAATTCCAAATTCTATCTCAAAATCCAATTTAACTTTGAAATTCATTTGTATATTCAAGATTCAATTTCTAAAATTCATTTTTCCAAATTCAATTCAAACTTAGAAATTCTTGATTCATCTTCTAAATTCCATATTCAAACTTCAAATTCAAAGTCCAATTTGACTCTGAAATTCATATTCAAAATCAAATTTTGAAATTCCAAATCCAAGGTTAAATCCTAAATCCAACTTGGATCCCGATTTCCAAGTACAAAAACTCTACTTTTTGGATCTCAAATTCAGATCCAAAACCCATTTTAGGATCCAGGATTCAACATTCATATTGGATCTCAGATTACAGATCCAAATTCCATTTAGGATCCAAAATCCAATTCACCTTGAATCTCAGATTACAGATCCAAATTCCATTTAGGATCCAGAATCCAATTCACTCTGGATCTTAGATTCAGATCCAAAATCCATTCTAGGATCCAGAATCCAACTATACTTTTGATCTTAGACTTCAGATCCAGATTCCATCTTAGGATCCAGGACCCAATTCCACCTTTGGATCTCAGACTTCAGATCTAATTCCATTTCAAGATCCAAATCCATTTTAGGATCCAGAACCCAATTTTATTTCGGATCTCAGACTTCAGATCTGAATCCATGTTAGGATCCAAAACCAGTTCTACTTTGGATCTCAGACTTCAGATCCAATTCTATTTAGGATGTAGTATCCAATTCCATCTCAGATCTAAAATTCCAAAATCCAATTCCACTTTCATTTCAGATTTCAAATCCAATTCCTATTTTCCAGGTTCTAAAGTCCAAAATTCAACTTCAGACTCTATTTAGAATCCAGACTTTGGATCCAAATTCCATTTGAAATTCCAACTTTCAAATCAATTCTATTTAAATTTCCCACATTTCATTCTGATTTCAAAATTCAAAAGTTAGAATTCAATTTCATTTCATCTTTATTCTAATTCAAAGTTCATTTATGACTTTGAAATTTCCTTTCTTCTTCTTTTATCTCAAACTTCAAAATCATTTCTTTCAAAATCCAGATTTATTTTTCCAAAAGTTCTGATTATTCCAAAAACTTAAAACTTTAAATCTTAAAGTTCTAAGTTAGAAATCAATTCTTCACTCTATCAGATTCATCTCAGAAACACTTGGGAATTCTTCAAAACATTTTAAAAAAGAGCATACATCTTTGCATTTGCACAAGCATGATTCTTTGTGCATTTAGACTTAGGATAAGTTCTTAGATAATTTCTTAGCAAAACAAAAGGCATAAATTCGACCCTTGGTTCGATTACCCCTGGTAAAGGCGCCAGGAACGGTCGAACCTCGTACCGACGAGCAGATCCCGTCTCCCGATTTTCCCGCAAATATTTCAAAATGGAGGTGAGTTATTGCAAATATTTTCAAAATCAAAGTCAAGTGAGACCCCGCAAAAGAGTTCCTCTTCTCTTCTTTTCTTTTCTTTTCTCTTCTCTCATTCTTTCCGTCTTTTTATTTTCTCCCTTCAAAAGGGAGGAAATAGAGGTTGGAAAGGAAAAGAGAAGGAAAAGAGAGAATATTATGAGAGGAAAAATTTTGCGATGATAAAAAATGACTATCACTTCTTGGAAGAAACACTATCAGTTTTGTGACGAACGACTATCGGTTCCTTAAGAACACTATCAATTCAATTGAGAATGACTATCAGTTTTTGGAGGAAATACTATCAGTTCGGTAACGAACGACTATCAGTTCCTTGAGAACACTATCAATTCAACGAAGAATGACTATCAATTTCTGGGATAAACACTATCAGTTCGGTGATGAATGACTATCAGTTCCTTGAGAACATTATCAATTCAACGGAGCATGACTATCAGTTCCTGGGGGAAACACTATCAGTTCGGTGACGAATGATTATCAGTTCCTTGAGAACACTATCAATTCAACGGAGAATGACTATCAGTTCCTGGGGAAAACACTATCAGTTTGGTGACGAACGACTATCAGTTCCTTGAGAACACTATCAATTCAACGGAGAATGACTATCAGTTCTTGGGGGAAACACTATCAGTTCGGCGATGAACGACTATCAGTTCCTTGAGAACACTATCAATTCAACGGAAAATGACTATCAGTTCCTAGGGAAACACTATGAGTTCGGTGACAAACAACTATCAGTTCCTTGAGAACACTATCAATTTAACGGAGAATGACTATCAGTTCCTGGCGGAACACTATCAGTTTGGTGACGAACGACTATTAGTTCCTTGAGAACACTATCAATTCAACAGAGAATGACTATCAGTTTCTGAGGGAAACACTATCAGTTCAGTGATGAACGACTATCAGTTCCATGAGGACACTATCAATTCAACGGAGAATGACTATCAGTTTAGTGATGAACGACTATCAGTTACTTGAGAACACTATCAATTCAACAGAGAATGACTATCAGTTCCTAGGAGAACACTATTAGTTTGGTGATGAACGACTATCAGTTTCTTGAGAACACTATCAATTCAACGGAGAATAACTATGAGTTTCTGGGCGGAATACTATCAGTTCGGTGGCAAACGACTATCAGTTCTTTGAGAACACTATCAATTCAACAGAGAATGACTATCAGTTCCTAGGGGAAACATTATTAGTTCAGTGATGACCTACTATCAGTTCCTTGAAAACACTATCAATTCAAAGAAGAATGACTATCAGTTCCTGGGAGAAATATTGTCAGTTTGGTGATGAATGACTATCAGTTCCTGGGGGAAACATTATCAGTTTGGTGACGAACGACTATCAGTTCCTTGAGAACACTATCAATTCAATAGAGAATGACTATCAGTTCTTGGGGAAACACTATCAGTTCGGTGATGAACGACTATCAGTTTCTTGAGAACACTATCAATTCAACAGAGAATGACTATCAGTTCTTGGGGGAACACTATCAATTCGGTGACGAACGAGGACTATTATAGAGGGTTGATGTTGCTTCCATGAATGACTTCAGGATTATCCCTTATCTTGAATGGGAAACTGTGGTCATCGCAAAATTTTTCCTCTCTCGTTGGTTTCTCTCTCTTCCTTCTCTTTCCCTTTTCTAACCTCTATTCTCCTCCTTTTTGAAGAGAGAAGGATAAAAGAAAGAAAAGAAAGAGAGAAGAGAAAAGAAAGAAGGAAAAAGAGAGAGAAGAACTATTTTGCGTGGTTTTCACTTGACCTTTATTTGAAAACATTTAGAAAATTTACTCGCCTCCATTTTGAAAAATTCGCGGGAAAAATGGAGAGACGGGATTCACTCGTCGGTACGAGGTTCGACCGTTCCTGGCGCCTTTACCAGGGGTAATCGAACCAAGGATCGAATCTATGCCTTTTGCTTTGCCTAAATATAATCTAAGAATTTATTCTAACTCTAAATGCACAAAGAATCATGCTTGTGCAATGCAAGGATGTATGCTTTTTTGAAAAGAAGGTTTTGGAGATTTCCAAGTATTCTGAGATGAACTTGGTAAAGGAGTAAAGAAAAATGATTTGAATCTAACTTTAGAACTTGAGATAGATCAAAGAAATTCTAAGTTTTTGAAATAAATCAGAGTTGGGAGAAATAAATGAGAAAGAATGACTTGAGGCTTTAAAATGAAAGGAAATGAAGTTTCAAAGTCAAAATCGACCTTGAATTTGAATTTGAATGAAAGGAAATGAATACTTGAATTTAGATTTTGAAGTTTTAAGTTGCAATAGATTGAGGAAATCAAATGATATTTAAGAATAGAAATTGATTTAGGGAGTTCAGATGAGATCTGAAAAATGGAATTGGATTTGAAATGTAGAATTGAGAATGGAGTCGGATCTAAAGATGGATTTAAGATCTGAGATCCGAGATAAAATTAGGTTCTGGATCCTAAGGTGGATTTGGATCAGAAGTCTAAGACCCAACATGTGATTGAGTTCTGGATCCTAAAATGGAACTGGATCTGAAGTCTGAGATCCAATGTAGAGTTGGATTCTGGATCCTAAAGGGGATTTGGATCTAAAGTCTAAGATCCGATGTAGAGTTGGACTCTGGATCCTAGAATGAAAAATTAGATCTGAAGTCTAAGATCCAAAATGAAATTGGTTCTGGATCCTATAAGTAAATTGGATCTGAAGTCTAAGATCCAAAATGAAATTGGTTCTGGATCCTATAAGTAAATTGGATTTGAAGTCTGAGATCCAATATGAGTGTTGAATTTTGGATCTTAAAATGGATTTGGAGTTAAATTCAGAAGAGGAATCAAGAATTTCTAAGTCTGTTTTGAATTTTGGGAAAAGGAATTTTAGACATTGAATTTTGAATATACAGATGAATCCCAAAGTCAATTTAGACCTGGGATTTGAAGCTTTGAAATGAATCAAGAATCTCAAAGTTAAATTGAACTTTGAGTTTGTTTGGAGCTTTTGAAAAAAATTGAACTTTGAAAATGAATTGGAAATTTTGAATATGAAATGAAATTGAAATCTCAAAGTTAAATTGGACTCTGAGATGGAAAATGAAATAGAATTGAAAAAGATGAATAGGATTGAAGATTTGATTGAAGAAGATATCACTTGGAGTTTTGAAAAAGAAATTTTGAAAATATGATGTAGTTTTATGATGAATGAATTAAAAGAATTTTGAAATTGGATTTTGAAAAGCTATTTCATTCTTTGGATGAATTAAAGTAAGATTGAAGATATAATACATCCTTGACTATGGTCATTGAATGTATTATATAATAATCTATATTTAAATTCAGGTGAAGAATAAAACACATTTGGTGCTTTTATAGAATTTAAAATGAAATTAACTCTCAATATACCCTGACTATGGCCATTGGTATATATTTTGAATTAATTTTAAGTTAAATTCTAATAAAAGAAGAAGATATTTAAGGAAAATATGATGAATTTTGAAAACGGGTCTAGTGTGGATCCAGTGTTATTTCGTAAAAGATAAAAATCTTAAGTTTTGTTTACATCCTGACTATGGCCATTGATGTAAATCATCAACTTAGGATTGATTATCTCTTACTAAATGGTGCACGTGCCATTCGTGTTTCACCATTTGTGAGAATTTGAGAAATAAAGGAAAAAATGCATGAAAACAAGTAATTCATGGTATTTTACAATGCTCATTCATTCTATCTAGAAACTGGAAATGTAAATTCTCATTAAGACCTAATTTATTACAATATGTAAAATTGAAAATACAATTCCCAAGAAATGGCATTTTCCATATATTCCCTACAAAAACATTTAGTTAGTATGAATATAGAAAAGAATTACTCATATCATATAGATTCCAAAAAAGCCAATGATGAAATGCTCATATGCCAAGATATACATGATGAAAAAGATGGGAAATAACATACATACCTATATATACGTGCATGCCTATATATAAATATATATATATATATATAGGTATATACACATATATGTATATATTTATATATTTATATATACATATATATACATATATATATATATCACATGCGACATGCATTTAATATAGGTAGATGAGAGTGATGCTGATGAAGGTTGTTAACAATGTAACAGGTGTCATTGTGAGAGTCACACCGGGTGATGGCAATGGTATGGTGAAAGTGTTAGAGAAACATGTACAGGTGAGAAAAGTGCCTTAAAACATGCAGTGAGCATACTGTAGATAGGAGTGAAGACACAGGAGTGAAGACACTAGACAATGGTCATGCTGTAGGTAGGGCCTGTCTACTGAATATGTATATAGGTAGGGGAAATAATTTGAGAATGAACTCAGGTGGAGGTCTGTAAGATGTTGTATGTGACTGAAACAATATGAGTGCTATAGAGGTGATGCAGCAAATATTGACAGTATACTCTCTGGCTTCCAGATTTTGCCACTATCTTTCTTCTTTTTCATGAAGTCTGCACTCAGCCTCCTTGTGGGGTTGACCTCAATACAATGGGTATAATGCAATGGAGAAGGGTACAAAAGGGTGCAGGGGTAAGATGAAACTTAAATGGAGCTGGAAGAGACCACTGGTGCAAGCACAAGAGATGACTGGGGACTGGGCACAGGCAGTGCACAATGGATATGAAGGGATAAAAAAAAAAGGGGTTACGGAGGATGAATAGTGTGATTTTGCAGGTGACTGCAAGTTCTGAAGCTGAAGCAGGTGTAGGTGATATGTTACGGGTGATAGGGGAAATGCTAGAGATGCACAACACCTGCAGCCGTTTGACGATGCTATGAATAACTCAAAACAAAATGGGGGGGGGTTGCAAGGGACTGATTTGCAGCAGTTCCTAAAGGTAGTGGGTGAGTGAATAGGTGTGTGTGTGTGCGGAATCAATTCCTGTAACTGGTGATATACTTAAGTAAAACATATTTGAATTAACCTGCATTAAGTCAGAAGCAACAGGATGAGATACTCTAAAATCAAGGAAACCAACAGGAGGGATTGATGGAGCAACAGCCGTGGCTTTTGAGCCTTTGATTTGTCTGGTTTTGTTGCAGCAGCCGAGCAACATCCTCATGTACTTGTTGTTATTCAACAGACAAATGATCAGGTTTTGGATGAGTTGTCTTTGGCGATATGGTGTAACACTATCCCCACTAACTTTCTTCTGTACAAGAGACAACTTCAGATGGGATTACACACATCTATCTTCAATTCCAGTATCACCAAGGGGACCAACATGACAGAGTAACAATCCCACCGAGATGCATACCAAGTCCACCCAAACATAATGACCAACATTGTGAAACTCCTCAAATAAGACTAAATCCATGAAAAATTTATACAAGGTGACGATGAAGAATGATAACCACCACACTCTTAACAATACTGGAAACCCAGCAACTACACACCAAGCCGTAATTTGCACCAGAAAAATCAACTTGGGTCATGATGCTCTCAAATGACCGTGCATCCCAAAACTTCAAATAATTGAAAATACTCACAAAATAAAACAAACCATACAAACCTATGCTGCAGACCAAGTTCAGTCTAAACAAGAATCAGAAAGAGGGTATTCAAGCATCTCTGTGACACAATTTGGAATGAACTGGTCTATGATGAAATCTAATGCAGGCCTCGATGACAGACATATATATAAAAAAAAGAAAATTAAAATAGAATCATACAAAAGCTATCACTCATAAAAAAAAAATCATGTTCCTGCTCATCCTCCATGAAGAACCTACAAAAACATGCACTATCAGCTCGTGTCCCTCATGATTTAAATAATCGGACAAACATGCTTTTGCAGAAGCCTTCCCACCCCCCCCATTCACCATCTTAACGATATCAGCTTGAAGGTTTGGGAGTTCTGAATTAACACTTCAATAACCAGTCTATCAAGGTGTGAAGGATGGGTTCTAGAGAATGAATCCCAGATCAAGCAGGAATCCCACATGCCTTCAAGTCATAGGTTTCAGCTCGCCATGTAATTAGAGGCATAATATAAGAAATTAACCATGTAACTAATTTATGCCTTGACGCACATTTGTGGTGAGATCTTCCGCGTGAAGGTAAACAAATAAAACTCAGTAGAGCAACAAAGCGTGAAATATTTCTTAACTGATATACGGTTTAATCATGAGACCCAGCATAAGAAGACAAGTGATTATCATATTAATAACACAAAAACAGAAAAAAAATAAATAAATAAAGGCCACCATGCCATTACAACAGGAAATGAAACAAGTGATTTTTAATCATTACACATTTCCTGAATGTATCCCTTGGAGAAAGTGAAAAGATCTAAACCATAGCAGCAACACTGATTGGGCATTCATGAGCAACACTTATGCTAATGTAAAAAAAATATGTTTGAGCCACATGGTGTGATGCTGCAGTAAAAACGATATGATGGTGCCAGGGTCAGGGAGATGAAGATGCAGAGGATATATCATGAATCAAATGCATGGATGAAGGTGATGAATAGCGATGGTGCAACGGTAACCATGTTGCCGTGTGTAAACAGAGAGAAGCAGAGATACACGAATGCAGGGGAACATGATGTCGGCCTGGGATTCTTCCGACCAAAAAAAAAAAAAAAGGGTTCAATGATGTAAAGAAGAAAATCACGCTATACAGGACAATCAAAACTGATGATGCGTGGTGCTGAATTGAAATAATGAAACAAGGATGAAAATAAAAGGTTGATGAAGATACGAATCGTGAGATAAAAGGAAAAACGGGAATGAACAACATTGCAAACCAAGCTGAGAATGGCATATTAACCTGACATAATAATAGAAATGGATAATAATAAAAAAAAAGAAAAAAAAAAGAAAGTGTAGGAATCATAATCGTTCCTTCTATATCGCACTGTGTAAACCGATCTCGCTATGAGCGAATCGGGATTACATGGTGTGCGTTGATGGGGCAAAGTAAAGAAGGTCTAAGGAAATGTATGTGTAGAAAACAATAGAGAGGATGAAGGGAATTTACAGAAAAAAAAAAGGGAAAGTGCGATGAACGCGAAAACCCACCAAAATAAAATCAGAAATCAAAGGGAGAGGGAGATGATCACTCACCTGTGATTCGGCTGAAGCTCGTAGATTGAGGGAATCCTCCCTTGCTTTGCTGCCGAATCCCTCTACTGATAGCAGAAGAAGATGAGAGGTCCAACTTCCTTGTTTTGCAGAGCTTTTGATGGAGAGAGCTCGGATGAAAAATGGTGAAAATGTGATCTGCCGTGGGGGTCCTCTCAGAACTGAACTGAAGAGAAAGGGGTGTTTTAAAAGAGAAGTCGATGATCGATGACCTAAAGGAAAGACCGATAATGATCGAAGGAGGAAAAAGGGATGCCTCGAGGGTTGCCGCGTGAGAGTGGGTGCACTGCGGTGGATAAAAAAATGAACAATGCCCAGAAGTGATCGATATTCGGGAGGAAAAGGGGGAGATGTAATGTTATCCCAGGGAAAAACCAATGTCCCTTTCATGGATGAGAACCCCCTTTTTAACGAAGCAGTGGAGGCTTCGAGAATCGGCAGGTGGTTGAAGATGAAAGGTGGAGAATGAGGGGAAGTCCCTGATGATCGACGGTTGTGGACGAAGAAGAAGATTCGCAGAATCGATGGGAGTTCGTTAGGGATGAGTGGAGGAGGAAGGGTGGAAGGCGATGGAAGGTGGAAATCGGGTGCATGTGAAGTTGTGGATGATGAACGCAGGAGAAGGGAAATCTCCGATCGATCGAGGGCTGGGATGGCGACGCCATTGATCCCTGGGCGATGGAGGGGAGATTGCACATGGGGGACATCTCCAGAGTCTTCTGAAGAAGGGGAAAGAAGAGACGCCTTCGTAACCCTAAAAAAATGAATTTTCGTTTAAAAGTGTTTTTTTTATAAAAAATTTCAAAAGCTGGTCCCTTTTAAAGATTTTTTGCAAAAAAAAAAAAAAAACTGGTTTTTGTTAAAAAGATTGTTTTCAAAAAGAGTTTTTTTTTTTTCAAAATCCGATTTTTGTTTCTTTTCTTTTATATATTTTTTTGTTCTTTTCTTAATTTTATATATCTTTTTGATATTTTTGGAATAAAATCTTAAAATTTACGGAAAAACAAGGATTTCAACTAATTTTTTTTTTGTATTTTTGAGAAATATTTACAAAAGTATTTTTCTGAGAATCTCGGACCATTTTGGGGAAATTTCTTCAGAAGAATGGGTTTGGATCCAAGTTTTGAGAAAACATTCAAGTTTTAAACCTCGATTTGAGGACTATAATACGATGGATCCAAACGGATACCGGACGAAGTGTCTGAGCTTTTCAAAAAGTTATATTTGATAATTTTGAGAATTTGATTTAAAATTGGATAATGAAGCTCAGATTTTGATTTTGATGTAGATCCGGATCCGAAATTGAGTCAGATATGTAAAATGAATTTAATTTCAACAAAATTTGAGAAACAAAAAATAGAATTTGGATTTAAAACCGACTCAATTACCCAAAGATGGGGGAAAAAGCAAAAAAAAAAGGATATTTACAACATTTTGAAAAATTTGGGGTGTTCACAGAAACTCAGGTTTTTTCCTTAACCTGAAGGGGGAAAGAATATTAAAGAGAATAAACCTAAAGCTTGAATTGGGAAAATGGAAATGTTTTAATGAAGGATTCTTGATTTAAAGGGGCCATAATAGTTAGTTGCATGTGGTCTGATTTCAGGATTAACCCCTTATCCTGAATGGGAAATAGAATAGACATTGATGAGAATTTAGGAAATCATGAAAAAAATTATTCAGGTTTATCCCTTAACCTGAAAGGGGAAAAGAATACCTCGAAGGTTGAGGTCCAGGTTTTATGCTTTAACCTAAAAAAAAAAGAATAAAATTTATAAAAGTAAATAAAAAATAAATTTATGAAAATTTGTTTTTGAAAAGAATTCTCATAGGTAGCCTTGTTGCTCCTGTGAGGGGTCTCAGGATTATCCCTTATCCTGAACGGAAACACCTCAAAGAAACGAGGGCCAGGTTTATCCCTTAACCTGAGCGGGAAGAAGGAGAAAGGAATACTTCATGGGAAAAGAGGCACCAAGTTTATCCCTTAACCTGTAAGGGTAAAAGAAAGGATAGAATTGATAAAAATTGAAAGAATTGAAAAATCGATAAAATTAATAAAGGAGGATAAAAATTTGATAAGATTGACAAAAGATTAAATGAAAATTGATAAAAATTGAGAAAAGAAAAGAGTTTATTTGATCCTGCCTGCATGTGGGATCTTTAAAGTGAGAGGAAAATGTTCATTTGAAAAATAAACAAGAAAATCATTTTTTTGAGAAGAGGATCAACTGCGAGGTTGATTTTGAGAAGAGATCAACATGAGGGTTGATTTTTGAAGACAATGGTTTGAAAACCAATCTTGGAAAAGGATGATCAACGCGATGGTTGATTTTGAAAAAGATTGAACCAAAGTATTGAACTTTTGTTATTCATGATGAAGATTTTGCAAAAATTTTCAGAATCTCACGATTTTGAAAAACCCTCATAGGTAATATCATTTCTCTCATGAATGATGTCAGGATTTGTCCCTCGTCCTGAAAAGAATAGAAATTTGATGCTTAATAGAAGCCAATGATGATGAAAATACAATTTTTCAAAAATAAATGCCCAGTATGGCAAAAAGAGAGAAGTATTTGATATCAAAGATATGAAGAAAATTGACATTGCATTGATAAGCAAAATTGATAACAAAGACTGAAATATTTACAGATTTTTGACCAAGGGTCATGAAAGACTGGGCTGACATGCCTCCATAAGACGACTGACATAAAGGAGGAAAGCAGAAAACACTTTATCACTCTCTTGTATGATTCAGAAAAAGCTTGGTTGGTACGGCTAATTATTCTTCTTTGTCACCCTCCACCAGAAGATCTTTGTCAATGTAATCCTGAATGATATGTTTTAGGACAAAGCAATTTTTTGTATCATGCCCCACTGCTCGGTGAAATTTGCAAAATTGTTCTTTGAATCTTCCCATAATCGTCGAGGGATCAACAACTTTTGGCAGACGGACCATTCCTTTTGTGAGCAAATATTCCAGAACAATCTCGAGTTTTTGGTCCAGTGGGGTGAACTTTCGATCAGTACTCCAGTTCTTGTGTTTCGATTTCTCCTTATTTTTTCCTTTATGCTGAGGGCTGGATTGAGGGGCTTGTCATGGTTGAAGATCTTTTCCTTGGAGCCTTTGAATGCTTCTGGAATGTTATCATTGTTACCCTTATTGTTGTTAGAGGAACTAGCAGGGGAGTTGCTTTTCTTTTTTGTATCTGGGCTGCCTCTTGCCAGGGTGATGTCGTCATAGGTTCCGTTTTCTAATCCCATTTCGAGCCATTCAACTCGCTCTATCAATTTGATGAAGGATTTAGTTGAAGAAGTGAACATCAGAGCTTTTAGAGGTTGAGAGAAGTTATTCAGGATGATTGACAGTGCATTTCCCTCTGAGATCAGCTCCTTCGTCCTGTTGCAAGTGGATCTCCATCTATGAATGAAATTGCTTGCTTTTTCATTGTCATTTTGCCTCAGATTGAATAGATGGTTGAGGGTGGGCGGAGCCTTGATATTGAAAAGCAGTCTTTTGATGAACAGGTTGATGACTTTGTCGAAGTCTCGCAGTTCAATCGAGTTGATATGGTCGGCATACCATCTTGCTGCAATTCCCTCCAGACTGTGCAGAAAGCATAGGAATAGAGCCATATTCTTCCTTCTGAATCAATTGCATTCTGCGAAAAATATGGCGAGATGAGCCTTGGGGTTGCCAGTCCCATTAAATTTTCTGAATTTGCGAGGAAGATCCTCCCAGTTGTTATCCCCTTCTAAGCCGTCATAAAAGTCTGCATCAGTGTAGGTCTTTTTACCTTTGTTTTAAGCTTGTAAGTCTTTGACTGTGCGGGCTACTTCTCTTAGTTGTTCGTACATCGGATCTTCTGCTAGGATCTGAAGCTTGGTTTTGCTTGCTGACTCGTGCCCCTTATTGATTTTCTTAGGCTGATACAAGGGGTTATGAAAATATGCCAGCTGCTCTTCCTCTGAGTCTTCCTCTACTGACTCTGAAGTGCTATCATACTGGACTTGCTTTTTGTTGACTTTTCCCTTGGTTTTGCTTTTGGAAGATATTTTCTCCAGATTTTCCTCAGCCTATTCAGACATCACCTTGGCCATCATCCTCTGAAACAACTTATATGTAGCTGGATCAATGTCGCTTTCTGCTTCTTGGCCCTGCTGCCTGGATGATCTGGAGAAGTTCCTTTCCTCTGCTTCACTGTCGCTTTGTTGTGGAGCTGTCTCCTTTCCAGTCCTTGTCTGAACCATGATGAAATATCAATGTTCTCTATATAGGATAAAATGAGATATTTAGAAAAACTTTGGAGGAAATTTTGATTAAAGAAGAAATCAAATTGACAAAAGATATCCTATTACTAGGGATTGGGTTATCACAAGAATTGTGATAATCACATGGTTTCTTTATACGAAGGGATAAAAAAATATGAATAAATGCTTTTTTAAAAAAAAACATCTCTTGACAAAAGAGATTTTATTGTAAAGAAACAAAGAATAGAATCAGAAGATATACCAAAAGATAGGAAAAAAGAAAAAGGTTAAAAAATAGATGATAAAATTTGAAAAAATTGCAGGCAGAATCAAAAGAATTGAAGAAATCAGGAGAAGAGAAGAAAAATACACCTGGGTTTTGAAAACAAAGAAAATTTTTTGAATAATATACTCAGGGCAGATATAGGAAAATATATAAGAAGTAAATAGACATCACATAATCACAACTATACAAACAAGGATGCACATACAACACTCCCTAAAACTGACTCTAAATGCAATATTTGAAATGACTTGTAAGACCTTAATCCTAACTCTATGGTTCAGATCATCTGCTTCCAATCAAAGTATGCCAATATACCCAAGCTGAAGCTCGAAGTACATGGTATATAAAATATTTCTCCGGTTCTAAGGTAATGACTTCCCAACATCCATGAGCACCTACCGATATACCTCATACTATGTCCCTTAGGTACGTGATAGGGGGTATTAACCTAAATAAGTGGTCCAGTTGTGAGGCTCTCTCCCGAACTATGGTTCAAAGAGACAGCCTAGCAACGTGAAGACCGGGACAATATAGATAGGGATGTTTTCAAAAACATGCTCAACATGCAATAAAACCAGAAAGCTCTGATGCAAGTCCTAAAAGAATTTAAATGAAAAGAAGCATACACTTGCATACAATGTTTACATTCAATCTCTAGAATTGAGAAGAGTTGTATTTCAGACCTAAGTCTAAGTGAGCATGAAGAAATTCTCCTCAATATGGTCCTACCAAACCATACTTAGATCCTATATGCAATGATGTCAGCTAGGACAAAGTCTAGGCTCCTAAGTTTTTGCATGAAAATGAAGCTGACATTTAGAGAATAAAGACTTAGATAATATCAAAGCAAAGCGAAAGGCACAAATTTGACCGGACGGAGACGAGTCCCATCATGGTCGTCAACTCTTGTGATCATCGCAAAATTTTTCCTCTCGGTTTCTTTCGCTTCCTTCTCTTTTTCTTTTTAACCTCTATTTCCCTTTTTGATAGGAAAATAAAAGACAGAAAAGAAGAGAGAAAAGGAAAGAAATAAGAGAGAAGAATTCTTTTGCGAAGGTCTCATCTGACCAAAATTTTGAAAATATTTTGAAATTACTCTCCTCTATTTTGAAAATTTATGAAAAAATGGAGAGACAGGATTCGCTCGTCGGTACGAGGTTCGATCGTTCCTGGCGCCTTTACCAGGGGTAATCGAACCAAGGATCGAATTCATGCCTTTTTGCTTTGCTAAAATATTATCTAAGAATTTATTCTGTCTAAAATGCATAAATAATCATGCTTGTACGAATGCAAGGATGTATGCTCTTTTGAGAAAAATAGTTTGGAAATTTGGGACTTTCCAAGTGATTTTGAAATAAATATGATAATGGAGCAAATAGATGATTCAAATATTTAAAATTGGTTTGAAAAAGTTAGATTTTGAATCTAACTTAGAATTTGAAATAGATCTGGAAGGAGAGACTTGAAATTCCAAGTCTAGGAATAATCAGAGTTTGGAAAATGGATTTCAAATTTGAAGAAATAAGGAGAAAAGGAGATTTTGGAACTTGAGATATAATCTTTGAAAAAAATAGAGTTTCAAAGTCAAAATGGACTTTGAATTTGAATGTATCGATTTTGAAAAAGGAATTTTTAATTTCAGAACATGAAAAGGAATTAAATTTGGATTTAAGAAATAGATTTGAAAATAGTTTTGGAAATAGGAATTGGAAATGGAAATGGAACTAGATTTGAAATCTAGAATCCCAGATGGAATTGAATCCGAAATCTGGAATCCTAAATGGAATTGGATCCAAAGTTTGTAATCTAAGGTGGAATTGAATCCGAAATCTGGAATCCAAAATGGAGTTGGATTCAAAGTCTGAAATCCTAAATGGAATTGGATCCGAAGTCTGGAATCCAAAATGTAGATTGGAAATCTGAATCCAAGGTGGAACTGGGTTCTAAATCTATAATCCAAGATAGAATTGGATTTTGAAAATCCAAATGGGACTTTTGAAGATGGGTATGGATTTTGGAAATCTAGATTTGAATTCAAAAGAGAAAATCGAATTTTGAGATTCAGAATCAATCTCAAAAACCTTGATTGAGAATCAAGACTCAATCTTTAGATAGAATTTTGAAAAATAAAGGACGAACTTGATTTAAAGCTTGAGTTTTGAAATCAGAAGATGAATCAAGAATTTTAAAGTTAAATTGAACTTTGAAATTTGATCTGAAATGCTAAATTGAATTTGAAATTGAACCCTAGAAATGAAAAATGAATTTGAATTTTCAAAGTTGAATTGAACTTTAAAATTAGATTTGGAGTATGAAATTGGAAATGAATTTTAAAATTTCAAAGTCAAATTGGACTTTGAAATTGAAGTTTAAATTTTTGAAATAAGATAGAAGGATGAATTGAAATAGGAATTAAAGATTGAAGAGGATACTTGAAAATATATCTCAAAATCACTTGAATTTTGTAAAAAAAAGAATGTTTGAAAATATGATGTAATTCTAGCCTAAATGATGAAATGAATTAAAGAATTTGAAATTGAATTTGAAAAGCATATTTCATTCTTTAAATGAATTGAAATAAGATTGAAGATATAATACATTTCTGATTATGGTCATAAAATGTATTATATAATAATAATATTTAAATTCAAATGAAGAATAAAACATATTTTGGTGCCTTTATAGAGTTTAAAAATGAAATTAATTCTCAATATATCCTGACTATGGCCATTGATATATATTTTGAGTTAATTTCAAGTTAAACTTTGATAAAAGAAGAAAAGATTTAGAAAATATGATGATTTTTGAAAGAAGATCCAGTGTAGATCCAATGTTATTTCATAAAAGATGAAAATCCTAAGTTTTGTTTGCACCTTGACTATGGCTATTGATGCAAATCGTCAACTTAGTATTTTATCACCTTTTATTAGAATGGTGAAAGTGCCATTCATGTTCCCATTCATGATTTTTCAAAATAAGTGAGGAAAATGATATGAAAACAAGAAATTTCTAAGATATGGGCATGCTCATACATTCAATGCTAGTGCTAAAAGTGTAAGGAAATCTCATTATCATCTAGCCTATTACAAATTTTGAATTGAATTGGAAATTCCCTACTCTAGAAAGGCAATGATTTTCCTGCCAAGGAATGGGTTAGCATAAGATAGAAAAATATAAAGTGAAAATATCATGTTTACACTAAAACACACATGATTAGGCCTAAACTATGGTGGAAACACACACGAAGATGTAATACCTAAAATATTGAATGGAATGCATGCTGTAAAAGATGTTGCATAGGTGTGCAGAAGAATGGGATGTCATGCTATCATATAATATGATGCTATGCTAGCGATGAGATATAAAATATGAAGAGCAAAGTCCTATTGATTGCGTTTATGGGAAATGAAAATGAGTGATGACCATGTAACATAAATTACATCTGCTTCTGGATGGTCAATTTGTGATCAAATTAATTTACCACACCGCAACGAACCTGTGAATCACTTTTAATCACTCGCGAACCGACTTACCACAGCTTTGGCAAAGCAAACTGCGAATGGTATTAACAGGTGGATCCTAAACTGATGAATCAAAATATTTTACAGTAACTCATTCTCGCTCCCTTAACAAAATGTAATTTCGGGTTATTATGCCACTATCACAGTAGGTTGAACTGAAGCGACTGCCATTGAGGTTGCAAAACAATTGGAACAACCCGGACAATCAGAACACACAATAATTGTTCAGGGCAGCAAGGCCCTGGCTCGAATATGTGAATGCACACATAGGCATTGATTAATGCAATTTGACGCCGAAGAAATAAATTATTGCAATTGATGAGGCATCACTTAGATTGATTTCAGCAGAAATTAATGCTACCGATGATGGTCAGTTTATGACAGAGATCTGATTCAATCTCTGTTCAGCCTGTAGTCACAAATTAAAGCAAACAGATGCACACATTAAGATAAAAAGATGTATATAACACGAGTTTGAATGCAATATCAGCCAGCAATGTGCTTTTACAGTAAATCAAGACAATTTGAATTATTGCTAACCTTTATGATTGTCCTACTTGCACAAAAGGGGATGCTACTGCATCATGATGTACTGAAGTGGCTGAGGTATGCTGTAGATTATGAGCAAAGTCAGTTTGCTAACTTGTAAATCCTTTACCAGAACATTTAACATATATACTTCTTCATCTTGATAGCCTAGCTATCTCAGTAGTTTGAAACTATAATGAGGAATATTGAAAGCATCTTGATCAATTCCAAACACAGCGTCAACTCATCAAAATCCATTACGGTGAAACCTATACCTCTTTCAGAGGATTTTGTCTATAGAGCAGAGAGCCTGAGCATTTAGCTGTAAGAGCAACAGGGTCTCTTGACACAGGAATCTCCTGTTCATTTACACCCTTGAATTGGTATTTCAGAAGCATTACTGGAAACAGGGAAATCACAACCCCGACTGTGGGCTGAGCTAGAGATGTGTCATAATAATGCAGAAAATTTATATGCTAAAAACTAATAGAACAAAATTCCAGAAGTGTTGATGACACAGAACATGCAAAATACGAGGGAATAACTAATATAATGAAATCAATGAGAGAGAGAGAGAACGGATAAAGAGAACAAAATTCAAATTACAATAGTAAATGAATTCGATGTTGGGAGCCTAGACTAAAATCATGGGAATTTAGAATAGAAGATTGTATGGCTAGGTAATGGATGTACAGGGGAATCACACAAAAATGGCTTTGATCCATCACAATGGGGCACTGTATGAGCCAGATGACCTTTCCCAATAAGTCCACTCTTGATATATTTCTCCAACAGTTGATCATCAAAATAAGTCTCTATGATATTTTATACCAAGAATGATATAGTGAAGTAGTGCAAGGGGTGGCATGTGAACAAAGTGCAGTAAGATGGAGCATGGTGAGATGGGTGTTGTAGGAGTGGGTGAAAATGGACATGCAGCCAGATTAATGCAATAACAATAATACTAATAGTGTCATCTACTACATCTAGTGGAACCACCATCGTGGTAATCCTCTTCTTCATTTCTTTTTTTTCTTTTTTCTTTTACAAAGGTGCTGAATGAACATTCAAACTTACAGCTAGCCCTGTCACGCATAGGAGCATATACATGTACATAAAGGCATCAAAAACTGGATGGTCTTGTAATTGCAGTATTGAATTTAATGGTGTTAATCATACAATGATCAACTACATTGAACCTGATATAGGATGTATATGCACGCTGGACTATATGCCTAAATGCAGTTACCTGATGATACATAGCATAAAGCTAAATTAGCAAATTAACAAGTTTGATGTTGAAAAGGGAGAACTATGTGATGAAGGCAATTCTGATATGTCATAGATGAATGTGTTACCTTATTTGTAGGCCTTCTAAAACTAGAGCTTGAGGATCCTGGGCACCTAAAAGAAAGAGGGTAGGTGCTTTCACATTGGTCTTTCTAACTTTGCCTCCACCACCATCATTTTCATCAGCAGTCTTTGCAAAACACAGGGGACAGAGGAGTAAAAAAAAGTCATTGGAAATAGATGCATCAAAACCTAAAGGGGAACCAGTGGACTCATTGGTGGTTTACATGCAGCAACGTAAACTTTAAAGAAAATGGGGGAGGGGGGGGGGGGGGGGGGTAAAGCACCTTGAGGGTTATGGAATGGATGTCGGATTCATCAGATTCTGCCAAGGATTGACCATTCTTGAAGTTTATAATAGATCTTACCTTGAATCATGCTCAATTGCTGGTGAGACCTGTGGAGGCTTATACAATGTTTTCTTGGGAGAGATAATATCAAAACAGAAAACTAATGGTAAAACCCACTATAATATAACCAATATAGCACATGAATTTGATAAACTACAACTGCTCCTTTTTTTTTGTAATTCAAGTGAAATCAAGTATGAAAGAATTATTGTCTGGCCCCAGAATCTGGTTGCTTTTAGCGAATCAAATGGGGATTCCTCATTTTTTTTAGCAGACGATTTTCCCATGTATATCTCAGCAATTTCATCAAAATAGCTCAGATTCATATGTTACTGGTATTTCACTTCCCCAATTGGCTCAATATGTTCACTGAAGTCCTTATCAACATGCCTTGAGACTTGCTTCCACCCAAGGAAATGGTTCAAGGCATAAGGATCAAGTTGTCAATCAAGTCCCAACTTCTCCACAGCTACACAATGCTTCTCAAATTCGTCCAACAGTCATTTAATGGCGCCGAGGGCAGTATGGAGATCTATATACCATGACAGATGATCAATACCAACTAATCATGAAAATAAAATATACAGGAGATGGCAACGATGAACAAAATTAATAATAAACCAGAAAGGGATAAGAAATCCATGGTCCAAAAGAGCGGAAGATACAGGTTCCTGTTACAACAAGACTTTTCCATAATGAAGTATTCTAGGGGAATTACAATATTTGCCCAACCCAAATGCAGTGGACAAATAGAATCAGGAAATCGAGTTCCCAGAACAAAGGTAATAATATCAACAGGAAATTGAAAATTCACAAAGAAGAAAAGAAATAAATAAACAAAATAAAATAAAAAGAATGATGAAAGCAAAAATTGAGAATCAGCAAGAAAATGGAATGAGGATTCTGATGAACTACGTAAATCCACCGAATCTGATAGCACAAACATGAAGAAATAAATAACACAAAAGAAAATGTTGGAACACCTCCGTTCCTTTTGATGTTGCATATTTACATAGATCGATACTTGCAATATGCAAGATCGATGCTATGTGGATGCTTTAATGGGGGCAAGAACAGAAGAACTAAAAAAAAAATAAGGAGATCATAAGTTATAGAGGGAAAAGGTAGAGAATGCAAAAATTAAACTGAAGTTCAAGAAAACGGGATGAATCGGCGATGCCATTGCAAGGCATCGTCGATTATCAATACGTAAGAGAAGATATTAAACAAAGTTGAAGACTCGTCATGAATTTAAATCAGGAATAGATATCAGGAATAAGAAAAAAGGCAGATGAAGATATATAAGCGAACAAACAATGACAGATGGAGATAGAAGAGATTGAATTCTAAAGATGTGTTAAAACTCTGTAAAAATTAAAGAAATCCAAGGATAAAATGATGAGTGATAGGGATTCTTACCTTACTTCGCAGGAACTCTGAAAGAGGGAAGAGGGCCTTCTCGTTATGGTGTTGCAGGCTCAATCCAGTCTGGGATACTAGGAATAGGCTTCCTTCACTAGATCGGCAGGAAAACCCGAAGAACAGCGAAAAGGGCAAAAGAGAAGGGGAAAGGAGGGAAGGGAAGCCTATCAAAGAAGAGGAAGAAGGGAAGAAGAGGGGTAGAGAATGGATCATATAGAGGAAGAGAGGAAGAAGAAAAGAATGCAGAAGAAGAAGATGGGGAAAGGGTGAAGGCGATTCTGGAGGAAAAGAGGGGTGCTGGGGTGAGGAGGCGATCCTCGACCCCTTCTCCTGTGCCCATTTTTATAAAAGGGGAACAAACATCGAGAAGAGGGTCTTTTTTTCAAAAATGGTCTGAGAAGCTTTAATAAAAATCAAGAAATGACTCCTCTATAAGAAATTTTCTAAAAAGGGTCCTCACTAAAAACAATTTTTATAAAAAGGGGCTTACTCAAGCAAATTTTTGTATTTTTCTTTTTTTTGCTCTTTTCTTTGTGGTTTCTATATTTTTTGGTGTAAACTCTAAAACTTATGGGATTTCTAAACTATTTTTGTAAAAATTTGGAAATATTTACAAAAGAAGGGTTTTCTGAGAATTTGGTTTTGAATTTTGAAAATTTCTTCAGAAAACTAGTTTTTGATCTGGGTTTTGAAAAAATATTCAAGGTTTTGAACCTCGAATTGAGAAATACAGAGCAGTGGATCCAACTGGACATCGGATGGACTGTTTGAGCATTTCAAAATTTATTTTTGGCATTTTTGTAAATTTTGATCAAAAATTGGATAACGAGGCTCAGATTTGGATTTTGGCAGTGAATCCAGATCCGAAATTGAGTCAGGTATAGAAAATGGATTTGATTCCAGTAAATCCGAGAAATAAACTGGAATTTTGAGTAAAAATGATTCAATTTACTTAGAAAAGGAGGGCCAGGGGAAAAAGGGAATATTTACAAAATTTTAAAAAAATTGGGGTGTTCACACGACTCCTATCATTTTTTCTGGTAATATGTCTGCTCTGCATATGACAGTCAACCCCATCTTTCATCAGCGCAGCAAGCACATTGAGGTGGAGTGTCATTTTGTCCATGAAAAAGTGGCCCAACAATAGCTTGAAACTCGATTTGTGTCCTTTGATCGTCAGGTTGCAGATATTCTCACGAAGCCCTTGACCAAGGCCAACTTTTCTCCTCTACGCATCAAGCTTTGCTTGTGTCTTCCCCCCGCACTAAGCTTGATAGGGGGTAATAACCGACACTCCACAGATCATAGTGAAGCTAACAAA
Organism: Nuphar pumila; assembly: GCF_984573655.1. Lineage (NCBI taxonomy): Eukaryota > Viridiplantae > Streptophyta > Magnoliopsida > Nymphaeales > Nymphaeaceae > Nuphar > Nuphar pumila. The sequence goes on along the minus strand of NC_143252.1, from coordinate 105,858,363 downwards.
GCAGATCACGCTAATAGCTGGCCTTCCCATGCAGATAATAGCAAGACCAATATTCATGTTGATCCTCACATATACATAGGAGAGATTCTGGGCAAAGATAAAGCCTATTGTACAACAAAAACTTAAGAGAAATATGTAAACTCTTATCTCAACAAAAATAGAGTTGAAAAATATGTCAATGACTCTATAAAATGTACAAGGCGTTCACATGATAATATCACGTAAATGAGAGATTGTTGATCATTCACGTAGGCTGTAACAACCGAACCACGTAACTCTCTGTGCCTATCCTCTTCCTTCTTTTCTCATAGGGCTCACTTTTCCAATGATTAATGACTCCTACTTCATGCTTGTCAATGCAACAATCTTAAGGTTAAAATAATGAGGAATATGGGGTTCATTGTGAACACAAAGGTGAATTGATGAACCAGACTATCTAATAATCAAGCATGTAAGTACACAAGCATCACCGCTGTCATGGGGTTGGGAACACAACCCATCAGGGTGTACCCAAACCTGCCCAAATAACAGGTAAATGGATTCGGATTCAGGTTGTCAGGGTCGAGAAAATGGAAGCCCAAAGCCATACCGTATAACCTTTTTTATGATGAAGAAACCCTCACTGACAACGGGGTCACTTAATGGGTCTGCCTCCCATGCGAGGTTAAACTCCAGGTTGAGGACACCATCACCCAACCTTATGTGCTCTAATCGTGATAAAGCAACGACAACCCCCATGTGCCAGCATGATTCGATCCTGGGCCTTTGACATAGGACCCCGCTGACCACGTGGGTGACCACTACGGTGGTACCCACACCTTATAACTTAAATAGTATTTAGGATATACTTTTTACATTAAAATACATGAGAGTCGTGTTAGAATGGATATCTGACAAAAAATCACAGGTCAAACCACATGCACATGTTACTCGGGTTTGGTTTAGGTCGACCTGAGTAATATTCAAGTAAGCATTTTTTATGCCCATACCTGGATTTCTGGATTTGAGTCTGGTTGGGCACTGGCGCAATTGACAGTCCTACAGCCACGACCATTCAGGCTTGAAGAAAGGTCTATTTAACCTGGCTTGACCCGGTTTTTATTGAGGTTGGACATAGGCCATGGTCCTATGTAGCCCATTCTCAGAATTGGGCACAAGCTACTTGTATTGCTTGCCAACCATGCTGGGTTAGGCAGACCCCTACCAGTTATATAACTATACCATTGGATTTTGAACTTGCAACGTCCCAACACAAGGTGAGGTGCACTAGCTGCGGAGCCCCCCCCCCCTTGGTATTTATGATGTTACTATTCATGGTTTCCCAATGGCACCACTAGGGCTTGTAAAGATTAAATTATGCCTTCTTACTTTAATTCTTTTATTGCCATTGTGTTGATTTTGACATGACTGGCAAAAATGGCTTCAATAAAAGACTCGACTCGAAGGTCGAATTTGAAAAGGACTGGTGTTTTGAAAGCGCTTGATGATTATGATGAGAGATTTTTAATCTTCACCCTTACAATGTCTTGGACAACTATCAGGGTCTCAGGATTATCCCTTATCCTGAATGGGTAATGAATTCAATGCAAATAAATGCAAATGGATGGTGAGAGATTTTGTTTGATCCTGCTTGCATATAGGATGTTTTAAGGTAAAGACAAATTTTAAAAAAATGCTCCAGTGTAACTAGGGAGTAAGATATTGGACAAGAGGATTAATGTTTAAAGAATGTTCTCCAAAGATAACAAAAGAAAGATTGGTAATGAGCTTCTTGATTGATTCGGGAGGCACTCTGAAAGAGGTTGCTCCTCACAAAAGACATATTGCAAAAGTTCAAAGAACAACAATATATAAAGAAGATGGCACCAACTATGAGGAAAATTGATGTCTTATTAAAGCATTGGAAGAGAGACAACCAATCGAGGAAAGAATTGGGACTACATCGTCCCTTCAAAATGACAGGCATCATCATTCTTCTTCACATCCAGAAAAGGTATCGACGAGATAGCTGGTTGATCCTCCCCCTTGTCTCGCACATGAAGTCCTTTGTCGATGCAATCATGCACAATGTTCTTGAAGTCAAAACAATGTTCTAAGTCATGCCCCATTATTCGGTGATACTTGCAGAATCGATCCTTCCATTTTCCTAGGGCGACTTGAGGATCGGTAACGCTTGAAAGTTTGATCATATCTTTTGCGAGCAGGTGTTCAAGAATTTTCTCGAGTGGCTGATCTAAAAGAGTGAACTCGCGGTCATAACCTCAATCATTGCGCTTTATCTTCTCTCGAGTGCTTGGTTTATGTGGGAAGCCAGAAGACTTGATAAGTATAATCGATTGGTCATCTTTTTTGTTCTCAACGAAGAGATTTTTGTTGATGCAGTTTTGGATGATATTCTTCAGAACAAAGCAATGCTTAGTGTCATGTCCCATTGCTCGATAAAACTTGCAGAATTGATCTTTGAATCTTTCCATGACCGTGGGATGATCCGAGACTCTTGGGAGCCTAGCCAATCCCTTAGTCAATATGTATTCAAGAACTTTTTCTTGCGGCTGATCCAGGAGAGTGAACTCGCGGTTATAACCCTAACTGTCATGCTTTATCTTTTCTTTCTGTAGGTATTTTTGGTGAGAGATCGACTGGAATGACTTGTTGTCTTGCTTAAAGGTGTTTCTCCTTTTGCTTTTAACATTGCTTCTATCAGGCTTAGAACCTCCTGAGCCGTTGCCGTTGTTGTTGTGAGTGATGTTCATGGAGAAGATGACAGGTGCCTTATTCTCGATAAGAACCTTTCTGGAACTGGCTTCAGCTTGCTCAGACATCATTTTAATCATCATTTTCTGAAACAACTGATATACGGCAGGATCGATGTCATCCCTATCTGTCTAACCCTGTCTTCTGGCAGATCTTGGAGAATCTATCTCTTACTTGCTACTATTGCTCTAACTGACATGCTGAGATGATGCATTCTTCTAGTCGAATCATGTCTGAACCACTCGGGAATACTGATGCTCTCTACAGAATGAGGTGGATGGTTAGAATTTGAGAATGACAATTTGGATGAAAATAAATAGAGGAAAAATATTCAGTGAGAATCAGGTTGACAATTTGAAGGATATCGCATTACCAGGGATTGGGTCATCAACTATGAAGAAAACACCATTTTAAAGGAAAAGAGACATCTCTTGACAAAGCGATCTACAAAAGGATTCTTCTGAATAAAATCAAGGGCAAAAAGGAAGGTGGGCGGATAATTTCCCACTGCAATGATCAGAGAATTTACTGGAAAATACGAGAAAAATAAGGTGAAGAGATTTGAAAATAGGTAACATGATTAAAATCTAGGAGAAAAATACATTATTTTTTTGAGAAAAATAATAGGCAGAATCCAATAAAGCCAGAAATTCAAGATCCAGAAGAAAGGAAGAAAAAGAAAAATCACCTAGAGTTTTTAAAGAAAAACAAAGTGTTTGAAAAATCGTCCAGGGTTTGAAAGAAATAAAAGAGAATATAAGGTAATAAAGAAAAAATAAAAGGAAAATAGTGAAGATACATTCACACATCCTACACAAATAAGCATGTGCATACAACACTCCCTAAAAGGCTGACTCTAAATGCACAAGTTTTAAAATAGTTGTAGAACCTTAACCCTAACTCTAGGCTTAGGTCATATGTGTTCAATCATGCTATGCTGATATACTCAGGCTGAAACCCGATGTACGTGGCATAAAATATTTTCTTCGATTCTAAGCTCATAATTTCCAACATCCTTGAGCGTCTACCAATATACTTTGGACTATAGCCCTCGATACGTGGCAGGAGGGTCGACCCAAATAGGTGGCTTAGTTGTGAGGCTTTATCCCAAACTATGGTTCTAGAAGAAAGCCCAACAACGTGGTGGATAGGTAAAAATAGGTGAGGATGTTTTTAAAAAATGATCAACATGCAAGAAAATAGAAGGCTCTAATGACCTAAAGAAGTAGAATTTTGAAAATTGTGAGAAGCAAACAATGTTTTCAATCAGATCTAAGATTGAGGAGGATTTTATGAGACCTAAGTCTATGTGAGCATGAATAATGCCTCCTCAATCGGTCCTACCAAACCATGCCTAAGTCTACATGCAATCCATGTAAGCTGAATTTGATTCTAAGCTCCTAGGTTCACATGAAATAAAATTGACATTGTAGAACACAATTTTGACAAGTTGAATAGAGCAAGGTACAAGATTGATCTGGTGAAGACATGTCTAATCTTGGTTGCCAAACCAGTTATCATTGCAAAATTTTACTTTCGCAAGTCAATTGACATTTTTGAAAAAGTTTTGAAAATAACTCGCCTCCATTTTAAAATGTGGGAAAATTCTATAGAATGGTACTCACTAGTGGGTACGAGGTTCAACCATTCCTAGCATCATAACCAGGGGTAATCGAACCAAGGATCAATCATATGTTTTGCTTTGCTCAACTGTCTAAATCATTATTCTATTCTTAAATACATAAAGAATCAGGTATATGCTATGACTTTAAAAAATGCAGATTGAAAATAAGATATATGCTTTAAATTTAAAAATATCAGGAAAAAGGAGATAATTGGAAAATCATTTTTCAAACTTGAAAACACTTTTAAAGAAAGAAAACTTTGGAAAATCATCAGCCAAACTTAGAGATTTTTTTGAAGGAAAGAAAACTTAGAAGTTGTGAGCCAGACTTGGAAAATATTTGAAGAAAAGGAAACTTGGAAAATTGTAAATTGGACTTAGAAAATTGAAAGTTTCTTGAAAATTGAGGATTGTTGAGAAAATCGATTTTGAGGAAAAGATGGCTTAGAAAATGATGTTGACTAGCTTATATGATGAATGAGAAAAATCTGGGGTGTTTACTACAACTCATGAGGTGGAAGCTCTATAACCTTAGAAGGAACCTTATTTAGAATATATATGGTAGTACTTATTGTTTTTCCCTAGAATCTATTAAGAAGATTTGCATGTACCAACATGAATCTTATCATATTTATTAGAGTTTTATTCCTTCTTTCTGCTACACTATTATGTTGAAGTATATAAAGCATAGTTGTATGAAGAGTTATATTATTACCAATGCATGAGGTCTTAAAATCATTTGGGTTATATTCACCTCCTCTATGAGATCTAATAACTTGAGAGCTTCAAATTTTCTAGATATTAGGTAGATGTATTCATAACTAGAGTAGTTATCTATAAATGTCATGAAATATGATTTGTTTTCATGTGTTTCTACTGTTAAGAGTCCACATATATCTATATGTACTAGAACTAGTAAGTCACATGCCCTGTGTGATTGTTGCAAAAAACTTTCCTTTTTTTTTAGGGAAAGGGAAACTCTCACAAGGTCCACTTGATCTTTTGAAAAATTACTCGCCTCCATTTTTAGAAAATGCGGAAAATTGGGGAGACATAGCTCGCTCATCGGTACCAGGTTAAACCATTCCTAGTGCCTTTACCAAGGGTAGGGTAATTGAACCAAGGATCAAATTTATGTCTTTACTTTGCTCAATGTTTCGCATAAACATCAACACATTTTTTCTTGTGCTTTGGCTGCCTTTTCGTTGAGTTTTATGGGTTCTTTTTCTCTTCTGTCATTCATTAAATGATTTGTTGACATATTTGATGATTTGCATTATATATGTTTATAGACATTTGGAATTGTTGATAGCCTTCCTGACACACTCGGCATCGATGACACATCGACTTCTTGGCCTGAAGATGACAAGAAACCCAGTTCCTCAACAAATTCGGGCACTTCCTCAGGTCATTAGCTGCATCTTGGTGCTGTGGAAGCAAAGCTTCAAGCAAATATCATGTACCTCTTCTAACTTCAGGTCCACTCCCGTTTCACAAGGGAATTGAATTGTGTCAATAAGAAGAAAAAGTGTTACCCCTGTACCCTGTAATTTTCTTACAAAAGCATGTGAGAATCAGGTCCATCAGTTGTATAATGATCATATCAGTTGTTAAGTGTCATTACTCTCAAAATGCTGCAAACTATAATATATTGTTTGATCAAATTTCTGGGAGCCTCTTCTTGTTTGATAATTTGATATGCTAACTGTAAAAACTGTGAATAACCTATAAAAGTAACAGGAAAATATATTTTAAAAAAAAATAGTTTTTACTGACGCACAAACTTCGTCAGTAAAAAGCTCTGCCTGTGTGGACTTTTGATGGCGCACTATTGCGCCAACAAAAGTCCTTAGGTTATGGGACAAGATCCTTACTGGCGCAATATTGTGCTGGTAAAGATATTTTACCGGCACAATTTTGTGCCAATAAAGATCCTTCAATTTTATAAAATATCTTTACTGGTGCACAACTACACCTGTATTAATTTTTTGCTGGTGGTGTAAAGTTGCGTCAGCAAAAGCATTACTGGCAACATTTTGCCTGATGCTACTGCTGGAGCAATATTGCGCCAGTAAAGGCATGATTTCTTGTATTGCTGGATCAGACCCATTCACCCAGGCCTTACAAACCATTTGAAGGGCCAAGGAAACTTGAATCCCAAATCTCCAGGGGGTTGGCTCAAGGTGTAGTCTCCATGTCTTGATCTGTGTGTTCGTGGATCTCTTTAAATATCCACAGACCTTTACCACTAATAGGAGTCTGTCCATGAATGGAGGCTTACTTTCAATCAAGGCACCCAACATAATGGTTTGTTAAGAGGTAGGGTTGGGTAACAAACCAAGCCACCCATGGCTCGGCTCATGAAGCACTCATTCAAACTCAAAATAAGCTTGGCAAACTGAATATGAACAATAGATACTCAGCTCAGCCCAACTCATATAAGTTCATTAGGTAGTAAGAAATATACTTCATATATATCTTATGTCTTCTTTTATAATCTTATTTTTTCTGTTGTAAAACAATGTATTTTTTCTATAAACAAGCCAACTCGAACTCAGCTCATTTAACTTGGACTGATTATGAGCTTTAACTCAGCTTAACCCGATACAAGAATGAGCCAAGCTTGAACACTTTAAGCTCGTCTCATTTGGCTCATTTCTCAACCTACTAAGAGCGTATACTTATCAATATTTGAGCATCAAATTGGGCACCAAGGGTGATAAAAGTTCCAAGCAACCAATCGGCCCCACAAGACTAGATGTGGCCCACTTTGGTAGTCACATAATGAAGCAATCAAGAGGCTGATATGACCAATCATGGGCAAACATAGGTAATTGCACAAGCAAACATGAGAAAAAGCAGCAGTCAAGTGCTTGAAAGTAACAAGATAAAAAAAGTTTAGTGCTCATTTCATTATGATAAAGCAAATTAATCAACTAATTTTACAACTATACATTATCATATATCAAGTAGGCTTAACACTATAATGTGTAAAGGATATCTACAGTCCCCCAACAAGGGTTACAGTCCATTTGATAGAGATCACTAGTGAACATCACCAAAGTTGATGAGACATTACAAGTTCAAAACTCACGAGTGTGCATTTCTAACTTGGCACTATAAGAATGAGGGTCAATAGTGGTGACTCTTTAATGGTAACATAAAAAGTCATCACTATTGATTAAGCAATAACGACGACTTTAGATATCCCCATGAATACCTTAGCCTCAAACAAATGTCGCCATCATAGACATGTCTATAGCGGTGCTTTAAGATATTACTGTTATAGGTATGCTTATAATGGTGACATTATATGGGTGTTCACTATGTCGTCGTTATAAACATACCTATACTGGCGACCTTAGTTATCATCGTTAGAGGTATGTTTATAACGGTGACAATATATGGCCACTATGAGGATGAGGGTCAATAGCGGCAACACTTTAACAACGATAATAAAAGTCACTGTGATTGATCAACTACGGCACACATGTCGCTGTTATAAACATACTTATAATAGTGATTTTATATATCCCATTAAAGATATGTCTTTAACGACGATATTATTTGACCATTAAATATTGTCGTCAAAAATACTTTAGCGGAAATATTTAACGGCCAATAATCTCATCATTAAAGATGAATAATGACCATTATAAGGTTTTACTCAATAACGGTGACCTTGTATATTGCCGTTATATGATATACTTATAGACTCTATAATGGCGACATTTATATCGTTGCTATAAATTACTCTGTAGTGGCAACATAAATATCATCATTATTGAGTCTATAATTAGGGTCTAACAGACCCTTTTGATTTTTTTCACTCTCTCTCTCTCTCCTCCCTCCCTCCTCCCTCCTCCTTGCTCGATTGATGCCGCCAGACTCCGGCTTGTCTATCTTCTTTTTTTTCTTCTTCTTCTTTTCGTTGCCACAGGTGTCAAACCCAACCCAGACTGGGTTTGGCTCTATTGTGGGGAGACAACCATTTGCTTGTTTTCACCCATAGAGGCCCTGTTATGTCTCAGTTGGCTCTGTTGTTGATATTTCCAAAACACCAATGATTTAAAAGGGTCAAAAGTGTTTCTTAAATTCCTCTATTTTAATGTCTCCTTTTGCCTTTATTTTGAAACGGTGTTATCTTCGAATTTGAGGGGCCCCATGATTTCTGGGTAGTATGCAGTGCCAACATATTTTCCTGTGGTTATTTGTTTGGGCAATGCATGGGCCCAACTTGTTGCTTGAAAGATTTCACATTTGCATGGCTAAATTTCTGGTATCATTTAACAGTTTTAGTGCTAGAGTTATTCACATTGGGATTATTTTAGGTTTTCCACTATCATCACTAAGCATAGCAATTTGGGATCCATCTTCTTGTTTTCATCTTTGTTCATGATAATATATGTTAAAACTTGTTCTTATGTTTTGACTTTCAAATGATAAAGTTTTTGGTTTGGCTTGGATTTGCAATAGATGGTCACAATACAAGTGGATACACTACAAGAAATCTATGGATTCGTGATGGATGTAATCCATCACTAATCCATTGCAAATCTATCGCTAAACAGTTTAGCGATAGACTAGCAACGGATAACTTTCATCTCAATTTCCTAGTCGCTAATTAGCGACAGAACATATTTGTCGCTACTTCCATCGCTAATTTGTGATGAATTAGCGAATGCCATGATCCGTCGTGAGGTCGTCGCTAATCTGCAAAGATTTGGTTTTGCGACAGATACACATTTGTCTCTAATTTCGTCGCTATTGTAGCGACAAATTACAATCCATCACAAAACATCGACTGATTCAGTTTTGCGATGGATAAATATCCGTCCCTAATCCGTCGCTAAATTAGAGGCCGATACTAATTAGCGATGAATATTATTTGTCGTTAATCCATCGCAAAAATTAAAAAAAAAAATTGTTTGAAATATAAATATCGAGAAAAAAATTTCTTGTTATACAATTTATATATCCCGTGTATAAAAAACAAAGTACACATAAAAAATACATACCATACGCAGAAAAGTTACTAATTGTCCATAGAACAACAACCTTCATATTGAAGTTTTATTTTTTGTGGGCATCGTACGTGAGAACACCGCCATCCCACAGTATTTTCAGCTCATCAATCAATGACCTTAAATATACATCAAGATTTTAGCCCAGAGAGGTCAGACCAGGGATCAATAGAGACAATAAAAGATTTTGACGCTTCATACACAAGCTTAAATGAGGGTTGTATGGGGTGACAAATATTGGTCAACACGAGTATGGGGTTGATCTACCCCCAAATGAATTAAATTCATCTATACATAAACCGAGCCTAACATTTCTCACTTCCATTGCGAAGGTCTGATGAGTATGATCAAAGTGATTCCAAGCTTTCGCATCAACAGAATGTGTGATCTTGTCTTCATCATGTCGAACTTTATTTACATGCCATCTCGTGTGTTTAACTGTCCTCAAAGACATATATAGTTATTGCAATCTAGGAGTGAGAGAAAAGTAGTGGAGTGACTTGTATGACACTTCTTTTGACCTCGTGCTACCATTGCCCATTGTCTTTGGGTTGAACCGAGGATGCTCACATGATGGACATGATCTGCTATTTTCTTGATCTTTGAAATACAACATGCAGTGATTTGGACAAGCATCTATCTTTTGATACCTCATACCTAGAGCGTTGACCATAACCTTCGCACGATAGAAATTTTTGTGGCAATTTCTCATCTTTGGGCAACATACTCTTCACAATAGAGCACAAACAGTCAAAACATGATTGACTCAAACTATACTCTAACTTTAAATTCAGTAGTTAAAGAACTGTAGACAAGATAGTGTGACTCTCACAACTATTCCATAGTGGCTCATCAACATCTCTAAGTAAGTCATGAAATCTACTAGTTGTATCGTTTGGTGCTTCTTCCTCTACCCCAGTTAGTACATCACTAGGACCCATAGCAAAACCCAATTCTTATCTTGCAACATCAAATATCAAATCTACATATAAATTATCATGCACCACATCCACCTGTACGTTAAAATTATTCCAAAATTCTTCACCATGAAGCATCCAATTTTGATAACCACTCACAAAACCCTTCATGTATAGGTGATGTCTAATGCCATGAGGTTCTATAAATTGTTTGTTTTTACATATCATGCAGAGGTACCTGATTTGACCGATGGGATCCACTGTATTGACATTTGCCATTGCAAATTCAATAAAACTGTCAACACCATTCATATATTCGAGCGACACCTTATTATAACTATCATATGGTACATCCATTCATGGTTTGCAGCCATTTTATCCTATGATGTTACAGATATTATCTTCACCAGTTAAAAGGGATTCATAATAATATTATGATGAAGAAAATATTTAATTTATTATGCATTGATGGTGGATGTAATGATTTGATATATCACACACACACACACACATATATATATATATATATATATATATATGGTGTCATTCAATCATAAGAACTATGATGCATGCATTGATAACTTAATATTTTCATGTGCAAAACCATCACATCATATTTACACTCATCACAAGGATATTTAGAATGATGAAATCACATTCATCAACACGATACATTCATTTGAAGCATATTTTCATGATACAATTTCACATGAAAGGCATAATCAAATTGAAAATAACTTCATGAGAGCATGGATACAGTCACATCAAACATGACAATACAATCACTCATTCATACCACAATAATGTCAAACATGTACATACAGCAAACACACTCCAATATCCCGCTAACTACTACCATGACTAGCATGGAATCTAAACTCCAAAAATAAGAGCACTTCTATTTTCATACATTCAAATCATGCTCAACATGATCTCTGAACTCCAACAAAGCAGTCCTAGATATCCACAACTAAGTGTGTGAGTGAACAGAAAAGTGTTGCATCCAAGAAAGCAAATAACATATGATGCGCCTGAATTACTTACTCACCATGGGTATTTACCCGATTTGCATGCTTTTGCCTTTGCATTTTTCTTATTTCTTTTTGCATGACATTTTTAGCCGCATGCGATGCTTAGCACTAAGCATCACGCAATTAGCTCAGCTACGCACCTACAAAGCACATATATATAAACGAAAACTTGGTTTCTCCAAATCAAATAGGAAATCGATTCAATAAATCAAAGGAGAACAGTGACTTTGTTTAAAGACAGGAAGGGGGGCAAGCACCTCGTGGCAAAAGCACAACGCATAGCCATGACGGCGTTGGGTACCAAAGCCAACCCCACTCATGCAAAAAGCATGCACAACATGCCTAAAGCTCCCCCCACTAGCCGGCACAATCGCCGAACAAGTGAGCAAGCAAGATGGTGGCATAGGCACGCTGAACGCGAGAGAGGGGGAGCGCAAGGAGCAGGAAGGGTCTCGCCCTCCCCTGCCGCAACAGGGAGACCGAGAATACTGGCAGGGGCTTTAGCCCCTACCGAACTGCCATGGCTGCCGACTTGATGGAATATTGGCAGGGGCTTCAGCCCCTGCGGTCTGCAGGAAAGAAAAAGGAAGACAAGAAGAAGAAGACACGCAAACACCACAACAAAGCAGTGGATTAGCGACGACCTCATTCCGTCGCTAACCGGCTTAGCGACAAAGAGGCGACGGACAACTTACGTTGCAAATTTTTTGACGCTAACTGGCGACGAAATAAATCCATTGCCAGTTCCATCGCTAATTGCGATGGAATAACGAACGACGGATTCTGTCACAAATCCGTCGGTACTAAACGGCGACCTCGGCTTGGCGACAGATTTACATCCATCGCTAAGCCGTCGCTAAATTATATGTATAGCGATGGATATATCCATCGCTAATCCGTCGCGAACAAGGAAAAAAATAAAAAAATTTATTTGAAAATTAAATATCGAGAACGCTACAATTTATATTTCCTGTACAATTTATATTTCCTGTAAATAAAAAACAAAGTACACATAAAATTTCATATAAAAGGAATCTACAACAATTAATTGTTCCACTTTAAAATTAACAAGTTTAATTATTTACAATTCAATAATTATAATTTCAAAACAAAAAAAATAGAACTTCTTCAACACATTAATCTAATCATCGCCAAGATTGTGTGCATCTTCTTGTTCATTGCCTTGATATGTCCCTTCAGCTCCTCTACGCTGATTATCGCTAGCAACCTACACAAGAAAGGAACAATCAGTATTGATAAACAAAATATATTGAAATAAATTATACACTATATGTGATTCTATCATGCTCTCATATGTGTTCTAAGGCAGTAAAAAAACTTTATATGTGATTTTATCATGCTCATATGTGCTCTAAGGCAGGCAAAAAACTCTATATGTGATTCTATCATGAATGATATGTGTTCTAAGGCAGTAAAAAACTCTATATGTGATTATATCATGCTCATATGTGTTCTAAGGCAGCTAGAAAAACTCTATATGTGATTCTACCATGCTCATATGTGCTCTAAGGCAGACAAAAAGCTATATATGTGATTCGATCATGCTCATATGTGTGCTAAGGCAGTCAAAAAATTGAATATGTGATTATTGCATGCTCATATGTGTTCTAAGGCAGTCAGAAAAACTCTATATGTGATTCTATCATGCTCATATGTGCTCTAAGACAGGCAAAGCAAAAAACTTTATATATGATTCTATCATGAATGATATGTGTTCTAAGTCAGTAAAAAAACTGAATGTGTGATTCTAGCATGCTCATATATGCTTTAAGGTAGTCAAAAACTGAATGTGTGATTATAGCATGCTCACATGTGTTCTAAGGCAGTTAAAAAACTGCATACGTGATTATAGCATGCTCATATGTGTTCTAAGGCAGTCAAAAAAACTTTATATGTGATTCTATCATGCTCATATGTGCTCTAAGGCAGACAAAAAACTTTATATGTGATTATAGCATGCTCATATGTGCTCTAAGGCAGGCAAAAAACTCTATATGTGATTCTACTATGCTCATATGTGCGCTAAGGCAGGCAAAAAGTTATATATGTGATTCGATTATGCTCATATGTGTTCTAAGGCAGTCAAAAAACCTGAATATGTGATTATAGCATGCTCATATGTGTTCTAAGGCAGTCAGAAAAACTCTATATGTGATTCTACCATGCTCATATGTGCTCTAAGGCATATAAAACTTTCATACCTAAGAGGGACCTGTAATCGAAGTTCCCCTGTTCAGCAAAAAAATATTGAACTCAGCTCGGAGAACATCGACGACGGTTTCATGGAAGTAGTCACGCATTGTGTCCTCAACGATCTGGCGTACATTTTCATCAGAAAGAATAGGCTGCTGCTTGGAGCTTATGTCGGTGGAAGAAGTCTGTGAGCTGTAACCGGAAGAAGCAATAACAGGTGAAGTGTTCATATTACTCCCAAACCCGAACACACAACCTTTTTGGGGTTCACCTGCTGCAGTCACCCATGTTGCAGGATCAAATGATGTATGCTGAGTAGCGTCATCGCCATATCTCTCTACCATTTGTTGCTTATATGGCTCCTACAAAATAATGTTTAAAGTATGCATTAATAATTAATGATAACATTATGATAACTTGCATATTGCAATAATTATTAATAGAATAAATACATACCGTTGTCGTTCTCGCCTTTTCTGATACGAAGTCTTTCGTGGTCTTCCGTTTATGTGTTTCAACAAACACATCCTTATATGGTACAATGCCTCCTTTTTCTGCTTCCTGCGAAGTTAAATGATAAAAGATTTAGTTAACAAGTTTGCAACAATACTTATAAAACTAATATTATATATTGATGAGTTACCTTTTCTTCAGGTGGCTCTCAAATGTCTTAGATCCACCTGTGTGTAGATGGGACTCAGGCATTTTTGCTCGATTTTGTGCAGCCTTCGCAGAGCGATTTTGAAATGCATCTCCCGCCCACTTATCACACATTCCATCCCAATAATCTCTTCTGATAGTAATAGGGCAATGGCCCTTCCACTGTAGTAGATCATCTATTTTGCCAGATACTTTTTTTGCTGCAGTCTTTATATTGTGCAGCATGTCTGCTAATCGATTGGCAGCCACCTTCTGCCACACCTTCCTTGCATCATTTTCCTCCACCGTAGTTACGAAGCGATTCGAAGCCTATAAATATTTTCAGAAAGTTAGTAGACATGACTAAAAATTTTTTAATAGGAAACACATTAACTATGAGAAACAACTGTATACCGTGAATGCGGACCACAATCTATCTATCACCTCTTTTGCATACTCTTTCCATTGAGCGACTGGTCCTGGTAAATGTTGAAGAAGTGAATTTCTAATCTCGCGTACTACTTCTTGTGGCTCAAACCTCATGCTGCACATAAATTTATACACAGTAAATATCAATATAAAATATTTATAAGATATGCAATAATTGAAAACGAAATACTTACGGTCGATTATCGATATACACTATTCGAATGAGTCTTCTTGTGCCAGACTGAGAAGACCCTGCTTCCTGTGTTGGCTCCTGACTTATGTGATCAACTAGTGTAGGTGGGTCGTGTACAGGCTAAACATCATCTGTAAAAAATACATTAAAAATTCTCAGAATGCGTATTTTAACTAATCAAGTATTCAATTAGTTAAATGATATACCTATCACAGTAGCCCGTGAAGATGAAGGCTGGGTCTGGCTACTACTGGAAGAGCGACCACTGTAACCTCCATGAACCATATTCTAACAAATAACATATGTCATACAATACATTCAAATAATTTGCATCATGTATTACAATACATTCAAATCATTCGCATCAAGTATTGCAATACATTCAAATGATTCGCAACAAGTATTACAATACATTCAAATAATTCAAATCATTCACATCAAGTACAATACAACTCATTCACTTGCATCAAGTATTACAATACATTCAAGTCATTCACATCAAGTATTACAATAATTCAAGTCATTCACATCAAGTATTACAATACATTTAATTCATTAACATTAAGTATTGCAATGCATTCAAATAATTCATATGAGGTACTGCAATGCATTCAAATCATTCACATCAAGCATTGCAATGCTTTCAAATCATTCGCATCAAGTATTACAATATATTCAAATAATTTAAATCATTCACATCAAGTATTACAATACATTCGAATAATTCAAATCGTTCACATCAAGTATTGCAATGTATTCAAATCATTCATATCAAGTACTGCAATGCATTCAAATCATTCACATCAAGCATTGCAATGTATTCAAATCATTCGCATCAAGTATTACAATACATTCAAATAATTCAAATCATTCACATTAAGTATTACAATATATTCAAATAATTCAAATCATTCACATCAAGTATTGCAATGCATTCAAATAATTCGTATCAAGTATTCAAATAATTCAAATCATTCACATCAAGTATTGCAATACAACTTATTCATTCGCATCAAGTATTACAATACATTCAAATAATTCAAATCATTCACATCAAGTATTGTAATGCATTCAAATCATTCGTATCAAGTATTACAATACATTCAAATAATTTAAATCATTCATATCAAGTATTGTAATAGAACTCATTCATTTGCATCAAGTATTACAATACATTCAAATAATTCAAATTATTCACATCAAGTATTGCAATGCATTCAAATAGAGGTTTTTATTACAAGATTTTGCTCACTAGCTTGAGAATTCTTCTTCGTCACTTGTTTGACTTTCATATTCTTCTTCTTCTTCTTCTTCTTCTTCTTCTTCATTGTTTACCCATCTACTTGGTATATCATTTGGATCATATTCTTCTATGAATGTTTTATCAGCCAATGGAGATATGACATGCATATCATGCACAACATCGTGACCATAAGTGAAGTCACAGATATCATCTGATTGATAGTAATCACTGTCTTCAGCTAACTTGTCTTATTGTAACTGATCATACTCAGAGTATAGTTTGGACTTCACCTTGCAAACTACCCACCATTTATTTCTATTTGACTTTTTTATACTCGGATATGAAGTATAATAAACTTGTTGAGCTTGCGAGGCTAATATGAATGGTTCATATGTTCCAAACCTTGATTTATGATTCACCTCCACAATGCCTGAAGCTTTGTTGAGTCTTGTTGCAGTTGGATCAAACCAATGACACTTGAATAAAGTTACCCTATTATTTATGCCTAAGTAAGTCAACTCCATTATTTCCTCTATAACACCGTAGTAATCATGTTCATTTTCACCGTAGTTGCTACCCTTGACACACACACCACTATTCATCATTGATTTGTTTATACCGTAATCTTTTGTATGTAATCGATAACCATTTACGATGTACCCGTTGTAGCATTGCACAACTTTGGTCGAACCATTTTCTAAATCACATATTCTTTTATCTTTAACATCACCATGGTACAAAATTTATGTTAGCGTCTTTACCAACTGTTTCAACCACTCCACAAACTTAGTTTGACGTTCTTTTTGTACTTCTGTATCAGTGAGATATGAAACTTCTCTTTGCAACTCCAGATCAAATCGTCTGCAAACCACAAATACTTATATTTCCGAGCCATGTATGCACATATAGAGCATAAAAGGATTTATAATTGTGTTGTGTTTACATATACTTACTTGATGTACGGGTCGATCGTTGAGCAATTAAAAAGAATATAGATGTGTGTTGCGTCTTGCTCTCGATATGTCAAGAGCCTTGATCGGCAACTACCAAATGCATGCCCAAGTGGTTGAAATATCGACAGCTTTTCAGCTATAATTACTTGTTCTCCATCATCGTTACGGGGCGGGCATGTGTAACGTGTTGGAATGTGAGGTTCAAAGTACATAGATGAGAAATTTGAAATATCTTCTAAAGTGTACGCCTCACAAATAGAGCCTTCTACTCTTGCTTTATTACGAACCTTTTTTTTTAGGTCGAACATGCATCTGACAAAAATATACATTTCAAATTTTAAATATCTGTCATTAAAGAGACAAATATAAAAAAACATATACCTTTCAAATGGGTACATCCATCGATATTGCATAGGGCCACCAACCCTTAGTTCATATGGCAAATGTATGATCAAATGTTCCATAACATCGAAAAATGCTGGCAGAAATATCTTTTCTAACAAACAAACAGTGGTGATGACAGAGTCCTCGAGATTCTTTACATCAGATACTACGACTTTTGATGCGCACAATGTTCTAAAAAATCCACTCAACTCAGACAATACCCCCCATATAGGTTTGTCTAACATATCATGGAATGCTAGGGGTATCAATCGTTGCATAAAGATATGACAATCATGGCTCTTCAACCCATATAACTGTCCATCGTCAATCTTCACAGCCTGAGCAATGTTAGAGACATATCCATCTGGAAATCTCAATTGTCTCAACCATTGACATACATGTTTTATTTGATCAGGTCCAAGCACGTACTTTGCCTTTGGTTTCAGTACTTTGCCATTATACTCTTTGAGTTCCAATTCTGTCTTTTACATATTACTTTTAAATTCATACGAGCCTTCGGATTATCCTTCATTTTCTCTTTAACATTCATTACTGTATTGAACACATTATCAAACACATTTTTCTCCACATGCATCACATCTAAATTATGTCGTATCAATAGAGTCGGTCAATACGGTAGTTCCCAAAAAATAGATTTCTTCGTCCAATTATGATCCTTCCTAAATCCACGAAAGGGTGTAGGACTGCAGGCATCTGTTAATACATCTGGAAAGTATTGCAATCTTCTTAGAATCTCTATGTCAGACAATCTTGTGGATGAACCTTTCATTTCAGTTGTGTCTGCTTTAAATGCATTCTTTTGTCGTCGAAACGGATGGTCGCTGGGTAGAAATCGACGATGGCACTCAAACCAACAAGGCTTCCTTCCATGCGTCAATCTAAAAGCTTTGGAATCCTCCATGCAGTACGGACATGCCAACCTCCCATGTGTGCTCCAACCAGATAGCATACCATATGCAAGGAAGTCACTGATTGTCCATAGAACAATGACCTTCATGTTGAAATTTTGTTTTTTGTGGGCATCATACGTGGTAACACCGTCATCCCACAGTACTTTTAATTTATCAATCAATGACCTTAAATATACATCAAGATTTTGGCCAGGTGAGGTCGGACCAAGGATCAACAGAGACAATAAAAGATTTAGACGTTTCATACACAAGCTTGGTGGAAGGTTGTATGGAGTTACAAATACTGGCCAACATGAGTATGGAGTTGATCTACCCCCAAATAGATTAAATTCATCTGTATATAGACCAAGTCTAACCTTTCGCACTTTCATTGCAAAGTTTTGATGAGTATGATCAAAGTGCTTCCAAGCTTCAACATCAACAGGATGTGTGATCTTGTTTTCATCGTGTCGAACTTTATTTGCATGTCATCTCATGTGTTTGGCTGTCCTTGAAGACATATACAATCGTTGTAATCTAGGAGTGATAGGAAAGTAGCGAAGCGACTTGTATGAAACTTCTTTTGATCTCGTGCTACCATTGCCTCTTGTCTTTGGCTTTAACCAAGGATGCCCACATGACGGACATGATATGTTGTTTTCTTGCTCCTTGAAATACAACATGCAGTGATTTGGACAAGCATCCATTTTTTTGTACCCCATACCTAGAGCGTTGACCATAACTTTCGCATGATAGAAATTTTGTGGCAATTTTTCATCTTTGGGCAACATACTCTTCACAATCATGCACAAATGGTCAAAACATGATTGACTCAAATTATACTCGGACTTCAAATTCATTAGTTGAAGAACTGCATATAAGATAGTGTGACTCTCACAACCGTTCCAAAGTGGCTCATCAGTATCTCTAAGTAAATCATAAAATCTACTAGCTGCATCGTTTGGTGATTCTTCATCTACGGCAGTTCTTACATCACTAGAACTTATAGCAGAACCCAGTTATGTTCCTGTGACATCAAATATCAAATCCATATATGGATTATCGTGCACCACATTCACCCGTGCATCAAAATTGTTTCTAAATTCTTCTCCATGAAACATCTAATTCTGATAATCACTCACAAAACCTTTCCTGTATAGGTGATGTCTAACGCCATGAGGTTCTACAAATTGATTATTCTTACAAATCTTGCAGGGACACCTAATCCGACCTGTGGGATCCACTGTACTCACACTTGCAGTTGCAAATTCAATAAAACTTACAACATCATCCATATATTCATGTGATAATTCATTGTTCACTATCCTACAGTACATTCATTCACGGTTTACAGTCATTTTCTTATGATATTACGAATAATAACCTAACCAATTAAAAGAGAACCATCAGAATGCTATGATAAAGAAAATATCAAATTTATCAAGCAATATATGATGTCATACAATAACAAGAATTATAATGCATGTATTGATAACTTAATATTTTCATGTGCAAACTATTAATGACATGATACAATCATTTGAAGCATGCTTTCATTATACAATTTCACATCGAAGTCATAATCAAATTGAAAGTAACTACATGCAAGCATGAATATACTTACATCAAACATTGCAATACATAGTAATCATTTATATCAAACAAATGACAAACATGTACCTGCAACAAACACACTTCAATATTCCACTAACTACTACCATGCCTAGCATAGAATCCGTACTCCAAAAATAAGAACACTTCCATATTCATACATTAAAATCATGCTCAGCATGATCTCCGAACTCCAACAAAGTAACCCTAAATATCAACAACTAAGTGAGTGTGTGAACAATAAAGTGTTACATCTAATAAATTAAATAACATGTGATACGCTTGCATCACTTACTCACCACGGGTATTTACCCGATTTGCATTATTTTTGTCACTTACTTACCACAGGTGACTGAGCACAAGCGGGTTCCGTTGAGAAATCTGCAAAAAACAATGTTTTAAAATAAAATCACAAAAAAAAAATGAGACAAAGGAAAATATTTTGCATAGGCCTTGAGAAGCCCAATATCCAATGACCTACCAAAACCGCAGGGGGTCGACCCCCTGCAGGAACACAGGGGGTCGACTCCCTGCCGGAAATTGCAGGGGGTTGACCCCCTGCCAGAAACCGCAAGGGGTTGACCCCCTACCTGTTCCGGCAGGGGGTCGACCCCTTGCTGTTCCGGCAGAGGGTTGACCCCCTTCCGGAACATAGGGGTCAACCCCCTCCTTTTCGACAGGGGGTCAACCCCCTGCCAGAAAACGCGATCCCCTTTATACCTGTCTCCGGGCGGCAGCGAACAGTGGGGCCAATGAACGGCGGGAGCGGGAGCAGTGAAAGAAGAAAAGGAAAAAAGGTCTGGGATTAGGTTTATCGATAATTCACGATAGCTTAGCGACGGATTACCGTCGCTAAGCTGTCGTAAATTAAATTTACGAAAATAGCGAAGGAATATATTCCGTCGCTAAATAGCGATGGAAAATTGATCATCGCCAGTTCCGTCGCTAAATGGTGCATCCATTACGAAAAAATGTTCTGTAGCAAAATTTGTCGCTAATTAGCGACGGATTTTGCGACGAGATATATTTCGTTGCTATTTTCATAAATTTCATTGATTATAGCGACGGATGTGATTCTCTCGTTAATTCGTCGCTAACTAGCGATGGAATAATTCCGTCGCTAATCACCTATTTTCTTGTACTGAAAGGGGAAAGAGGTTACCTGTGGAGGCAGCTGGTGTCGCGGGTTACTCGGCAAGGATCGCCAGTGAGAGCACATGAGGGAGGCAAGGAGGTAGCCAACAAGGTTGCCTACGTCGATCCTGGTAAATAGAGGAAGAGGATGAAGGAGCGGGAAGCAGTGGTGGTGGCGTTGTCGCCTAGCGGAGGTGCTCACTGACGATGATGGGTCAGGAAAGGTGACGAGAGGGAGAGTGCTCGAGGGTCATTGGCAGTGGCACACAGTGGTGAGAGAGATGGAGTGAGGGAAGAAGGAGGAGGTGAAGGAGAGGGCGGCAGGTGACAGGCGGCGGGCGACGAGATGAAACAGAAAGGGAAAAGAAAGGGGCTCATATTAGGGTTTTATGGGAAATTGACGGAGTTTGAGACATAATTTTTTCGTCACTAATTCTGTAACTAATTCTAAATTTAGGGATGGATACTTTTCTCTTGCTAATCTGTCGCAACTTTGCGATGGATTATTTTCGTCGCAAATTTTCGTCGCTAAATAACATTTTTCTTATAGTGATAATAGTGATCTTTATCCCCATGGTCTTGAGATTTAGAATAAGGTGGTGATTAAAACCTCATGTTTCAGAAAACTGCAATCCATGTTTAAGTGATGTTTCTGGGGAATAGTGTTTGCATGATTTTGAGTTGTCTTGTGTGTTAAAATGTCATTTTTAGTAGAATATATTTTATATTTTTATTGAGTAGAATAAGTGTAGCATGCAGTCATTTAGTTTCTGTGTTAGATGGGTAGAAGATCATGTTTGAGTTGAGTTACAGGAGAAAAGTATAGGTTATTGTTCCTAAATGAAGCAGAGCAGTGGTCTTGTAACCTTGAGAAGGTTCTCCTCTGAGACATAACAATTCTCCAGCTCATAGGTTGGTTGGGTTGTTTTAGCCCACAAGGGTCTTTGGAGCTAAACAGACTCTTTATGAACAAAGGTGGTCAAGTCTATGCCAGAAGGTACTAAGGCAAACCCCATATGTGTAGATTACAATGTGTTACCCTATGTTGCCTTTGCCTCAGAGTTTGGTTGTTGGTTGAATGAGTTTCACTAAGCTTATTGCAACTGTATTTAAAGTCAGTTTATTGTATGGTGTTCTCCAGCAAAATGATGCTTCATTTAGAGCTAGAACTGTCAACTGCAAGTGGAAGAGATCATTCTTCTCTTTCATGGGAGATTGCCTAAAGAATAAAATGTGACAGTAAGTTTTTATACTAGTAAAATAAGGTTATCAAGGAATATAAGAGGTCATTCTTCTCTTTCATTGGAGAATGCACAAAGAATAAAATATGACAGTAAGTTTTGATACTAGTAAAAGAAGGTTATCAAGGAATATGGACAATATGTGTATAGCTAAGTCTAAGTCTAATCCATCTGATATTAAGGACACAAGTGGTTACCAAGAAAGGCAATTCACTTTTTTGGGTGTGTTTGCATCCTGCAGAAGAGGGCTATTTGTGCAAACAACTAGAGGAAAATACAAGGATTGGGTTGATGCTTGGTCATTGTGGCTTTTATTAGTTGGGTTCAGATTAGGCTAAATCTAGATAATTAGACTAGTTGTAGAGAAGAAAATAGGTAGAACAGGGCTCTGGTTGTACTACACCTGATACCACATTCAAATTCTGCAAAAGAGGTCTGGTTATATATCAAATTCAACTTTGATCTCATAAAGCTCAGGTCTAAAAGTTCAGACAACAAAATAAAAAACTTGCTTGGTATTCTATAGATGAAGGCAAAGCATGTATCTCATACCTTAAGTTGGATTTCAGATGCTATAAGCGAGTCATTGATCACCTAAATGTATATCGATTATTGTAGCATGTCTACATCATAAGCGGAGAAGGAAAACACTTTATTGCCAGAAAGTTCTAATTGGTTGGTGGACTCATATCTAGAACTAGAATTTGATATAAATGCAGTTAAACATCTATCTATTAAAGCATTAACAAAGCATCTAGGGTCACAAAGAAAGTGTATTATAAGTGCATATGGTATTGCTCTGTCTTCTACCTTTGTGTTCTTTTTTCCTATTGAAAATAAGTTAAAACTTTTATATTGGTTCTTTGTAATATATACCAAATTTAATGTTTTTCAATTTGATCTAATATTATTTATATGAAATTAATAGATGTCGATATATAGTCATTCACGATGAGGACGTGCACGTTCTTCTTCCTTGTGTAACGGTTCACCACCCGCCAGCTAAGTGAACAACTAAACCAGATCTACTTTATATCACATGTGGGTGATCCTTCAAGGGAGGAAGAAATGCCCTCCAAACACCACATGCCTCAAGTAAATATTAATCTAGTATTTCTTTTGTATAAATAAAAGTTTATTATTGTTATTTTTATTAATATATATTTGTTTCTTACAACAATTTAACAATTGTAGAATCTTCTTAGCGCAAATATGAAAAGAACAAATGTATAGCCCACCAGAAGCAAACCAAGCAACAAAAGGCTTCAGTAAGCATCAAGCATGTGATGCAAGAAGTCATGGGTAAAAATGCTTTTGTATTCTCTAAGAGACTTTTATGCATCGTCAGGGAGCGAGTCAACATGACTCACAAGTCATGAATAAAGGTCACAGAGGATGAGAAGATGGTGTTGCATGAGGCAATTTATGTAAGTATATTGTTTAACTATATTTTGATAAATAAATTAATCCATAAAAAAGTCTTACTAACTATATTATGATAATTTGGTGCAGACAGAGTTTGATTTAGACAAAGATATAGCATGCTACTATGAATAAGAAACTTCAACTATCATATTCAAGGGTGCGAAAAAGTTTTTACAAGCTTTACAAGAGGTTTGAAAACCACGATGAAGCAGCAAAACATCCTTCCGGGGGAGCCGACTCTGAATTGTGGAAAGGTATTTGTAACTTTTTCACCAGAAACTATTGAATGGTAAATATTAGATATATAATCATAAGTAAATAAATGTTTAAATTTTTAGATTTTCATGAACTAATTGATCTTTTTTTGGTTACCAACGGACATTGAAAAAATATTACAAATAGAGCAAAACAGACGGTCCAAGATACCAGTGAATCATCTTCGTACATCCATAGGTTTTATACGAGGGTAAGTTTCTTATTCTCTAACTTTATTTATTTTTATATAATAGTATAATGTTAAATATATTACTTAATATATTCTAAATTTGTTATTTGCAAACTAAAATAGATAGGCAGAAATCGATGATGAGTGCATTCTATAAAGAGACATATACCATTCAGATCGCACGACATTCATCTGCAGTGAAGCAGAAGACAACTTTGTAAGTATCTCACACATTGTAGCAATGAAAGAGAATCCACATTCATTCATTCTATTTTATACATTATCATTACTTACTTATGACTAAATATTAACGGCATGTAGAATAAGCTGCTCTCTGTGAAGATTAAAAGTGATGAAATATGTTCTTCACAAGGAGGCATGTCGATGTTACAATGAGAGGTCTTTGCCAAAGTCCTCAGAGAGTGATCGGGACATGTTAGAGGGATGGGTGCATTTGTCACTCTATCCAAAGGCAAAACCCATATTTTAAAGTTATCTTCTCAATCAGAGGAGACACAGTTAGAGCTCCAACAATTAAGAGAATAACTAGAGCGAGAAAGAAGACCGAAAGCGAGAAAGAGAAGAAAATAAGAAGTTCAGAGAGCAGGTGCAGACTTTCATAGATTCTCTCAGACAAAACCCTTCATCATAAACCTCTCTTATTTTCTTGTAGATAATACCACGAGATGCATATTTGTTGGATGAACATGTCATAGTTTTTTATGTCATATTATATTTTAAGGATACATGTATGTTTATAGTCTCTTTTTATGTTTGGCCTATATTAAATCTTTTTATGTTGTAGTTAGTGTGAAACTATATATATTGAATTAAAGTTGATATCTGCTTGAATGTGAAAAAAATATTTTGTTAATGTTATCTTTGTGTTTTTTTAGATTCTAATATAAATGTAGAAAAAGATAAATTATTGAGCCTTCAATCGTAATGTGATTAAAATATTTGTAAGTTATCAGACTCAATTTTTATATTGCTATCATCATCATTAACATTGTCATAATTAAATTGTGAGATTGTAATAATTCTTGAAGTATGTTTGTTGCAGATTTTGAGAGGATGTAAGGGAGGAGTTTGAAAATGATGTATATTTTTTAAAGTGTATGTTTATATTTGAATTTATGTTTGAAGTTAAATGTTTGAGGGGGTTAAAGTGGATGAATGTTTGAAGAGGTTGGAGAAGTGTGTTTGGTTTTTAAAGTGTATGTTTATATTTGAATGCATGTTTAAAGTTGAATGTTTGTGGGAGTTGGAGATGATGAATGTTTGAGGGGGTTGGAGAGGATGAATGTTTAAAGAGGTTGGAGAAGTGTGTTTGTTTTTTGAAGTGTATATTTATATTTGAATGTATGATTGAAGTTGAATGTTTGAGGGGGTTAGAGAGGATGAATGTTTGAGGAGGTTGGAAAAGTGTGTTTATTTTTTGAAGTGTATGTTTATATTTGAATGTATGTTTGAAGTTGAATGTTTGAGGAGTTTGGAGAAGTATATGTTTATATTTGAATGAATGTATGTTTTAGAATATTTGAAGTGTATATTTGAATTGTATTTCTTATTTTGTTTAATATAAAAAAAAATCTAATATAAAAGTTTATTTTTGAAAGTTTAAGGCCTATAACGATGACATTTTTGTGTCATCGTTATAGGCCTTAACACTATGTCGTCATTACAATCTATAACAGTGATGTAATTATCGTCGTCATAGCCTAAAAAGATGACTTACTTCTTGTTGTTATAGACTATAACAACGAGTTAATTCAAATCATTACAACCTAAAACGATGACACAAAAATGTCATCATGATAGGGTGGGTCGCCACTAGTGGTGTTTTCAATTCCGGCAAGATTTGTCACCGGTGTTGGGTTACACATTAACGACTTATAAATGTTGTTGTTATTACTCAACTAAGGAAAAAAATTGACACCCATTATTTGTCGTTGTTATAGACCTATAACATCGCTAAATAGCCTGATATTGATGAAAAATGTCATCACTATTGACTCTCATCCTTGTAGTGTGGGCATACTCTGAGGTGAGCAAGGGAGACTTAGAGTTTGCAAGTGATTTTCTCTAGTTATTTGAAGAAAAAAAAGGATAGTTGAGGCCACCATAGCCTCCTTCTATAGATACAAGTATGATCATCTCCCTTCTCAAGACAATTTCATTTCCGGGTATTGCAGGCCCCCCATGCTTTTACTCTAGCATGTGGTGCCTGCAAAAACAGAAAAGGCAATTTTTTTGTGTTGATCAAGTACACTTTTAGCCACCAGGGCCTCCGCTTGTCTGGCAGGAGCAGTTAATGCATGTCACCTTGTGTTGGGATGTTGCAAGTTCAAACCCCAAATGGTATGATTGTAGAACTTGCAGGGGTCTGCCTAACCCCAACTTTCTCTGTCGAAAAAAGTACCCTTTAAGCCCTTCTTGAGCTGAAGATGAGCCAAGCCATTAGTAGCTCGTCTAGTTCCCCAGCCCTACTTATAGGGTTAAAAGGAAAATGATGCTTAGAAACATGAAGATCATGTTCATTCCGTTTGCCCAGAATTTGAAGTTGGATCAAGGATGTGAATGTATGTAGGGGCAGTTCACAACATGATCGGATACTAATAGTTGCATGCACTATCCAAATGCTTCAATTGATTTTTTTTTTATATTTACTCGGAGAAACCATCCCCAAGATCAAAGAATTAGCTGTTACTATCACTGTCCTGACAGCATAAAACTCTGTGGGCTTGCCCCTTGAATGCTTCAATTGATTAGATTGAGAGTTAATTAAAGGCGAAATGAATGCACAGATTGTCTGTGCCGATGCGCATCTCTCTCCTGAGTCTTAGAGGAACACTAACAGTTTACCCACACACAAGTTGTACCACAGTAAAAAAAAACTCTCTCTCAACCTGTTTTTCCACAGAAAAAATTTACGGCAGTAAAAAAAAAAAAAACTCTCCATCTCTCAATTAGTGAGGGCAAATTCCTGCTTCTTAGCCAAGGGTGAATACGTACTAAAGTTACTTTTTTATTTTCCATTTATGAAGGTGATTTCTTCCAATATTATGTTCTTAATAATTTTTTTTTTCAAATCATTATTGTGATATAACATCTGCCATAAACCCAAAACATCAAGCTGCTGCTTATGAATAAAAAGACGTGAGAACTAGCATAGGGATTCAAGAGACTCTTGGAACAGGGGTCCAACTGAATACAGTTTGATCTGCTGAAAGGATGGA
The DNA here is from genome assembly GCF_984573655.1 of Nuphar pumila. Classification (NCBI taxonomy): domain Eukaryota; kingdom Viridiplantae; phylum Streptophyta; class Magnoliopsida; order Nymphaeales; family Nymphaeaceae; genus Nuphar; species Nuphar pumila. The sequence continues at coordinate 105,830,952 of NC_143252.1, read as the reverse complement.
TTATTACATAGTCAAGTGACTCACTCAATAAAAAACGGGGGCTCCGCTTGTCTGGTAGGAGCAGCTAGTGGACGTCACCCTGTGTTGGGACGTTGCAAGTTCAAATCCCAATGGTATCGTTGTATAACTGATAGGGATCTGCCTAACCCCAGCTTGCCTTTAAAAAACAAAAAGTGACTCAATTAAGTTGTAAAACTGGTCATGTTGCTAGGGTTATCAACCACTTCTGAGTCTCAAGCCAAGGGAGTTGCTGAGTTTGGACTGGACCATGGTTGCTGATCATGATCACTTAGGGAAATAAGCCACTTGGCAACTCTAATGAGAATCTTGGGCCCATACGCAATAAAAACACACAATGGCGCATCCTCAAGTAGCACAAGTATCACTAAGATAGTGTTAATATGTTAATTTTTTTTATTGAAAAAGTGGTTGATCATAATTGGAACCTAGGTCAAACCCAGATTTAGTATGAAATTTAACAAACCATATCTGACTCCATATATTAACACTACAAGAAAAATGCTAATTAGCGACAGAACTTTGCGACAGATTTTTTTTGTCGCAAAGTTGCAATGGATTGGCGAGAGAAAACCATCTACCGTAAACACTCAAAATATGCACGAACTTAGCGACAAAAAAAATATTGTCGTCAAATCTGTCGCTAATTAGCGACGGAAACTTTATGTCGCAAAACCCGGCGCACGTAGCGACAGATGTGGTGACAGAATTTTTTCATCGCTAGTTAGCGACAGCGTTTGGGACGAAAATATTTCGTCGTTAATTGTGCTCGCTAGGTAGCAATGGAGTAGCAACAGAATGTTTTTGTCGCCTATCTATCGCTAAATGTCGATATAAAACACTCATCTATGGCAAAAAAATGATCTTTTCCTCTCTCACTGGCGCCGCTCTCCGTCGACTGCCCCCTCCCTCTCTTCGGCTACCGCCTCCCTCTTTCTCTTCGTCGACCGCCTCCTCCCCTCGGCCCCCGGTCGGCCTCCTGTTGCCCCTTGCCCGTCGCCCCCCTGCCCACCGATATCGACCCCCCCCCCCCCCCCTGCCCCTTCCTGCCTCCTGTTGCCCCACGGCCAGCCGACTGTCAACCCCCTTCCCGCCTCCTCTCACCCCCCAGCCCACCTTTCCTTGGCCCCCCTTCCCGCCGCCTGTCGACCCCCGGCTCGCCGCCCCCCTTCCCGCCTCCTCTCGCCCCCCATTCCCCCCTCCTCTTACACCCCAGCCCGCTACCCCCTTCCCACCTCCTCTTGCCCTTCCGCTCGTCGTCCGTCGCCCCCCTTCCCGCCGCCGATCGCCCCCCTTTCCGCCGCCTATCGACCCCCGGCTCGCAGCCCCCCTTCCCGCCTCCTCTTGCCCCCCCCCCCCCCCTCTTCGGCAGCCTTGCCAAGCCCCTTTCATCGTTCACCCGACTTAGGCCGACACCCCCGTTCGGACATCCCCTTTCCTCCTCTTTTTTGCTCGTGTTCCGGATATCCCTGACGCTTTTATCCCATCTTCGGCGACCTCGCAGGTAACCCTCTAGCCCACCTCCTTGTATTGTATTGTATATTTGTGCTTCGCAGGTACTTTGTTGAGACAAAGACACGCAATGCTTAGTGCTAAGCATTGCATGTGGCTAAAAATGCAATGCAAAATCGGGTAAATACCCGTGGTGAGTAAGTGATGCAATCACATCACATGTTATTTAACTTATTGGATGCAACACTTTTTTATTCACACACTCACATAGTTGTGGATATCTAGAACTGTTTTGATGGAGTTTGGAGATCATACTGAGCATGATTTTAATATATGAGTAGAAGTGTTCTTATTTTTTTAGTACGGATTCCATGCTCAGCATGGTAGTAGTTAGTGGGATATTGAAGTGTGTTTGTTGCAGGTACATGATTGATATATGTTTTGACATGAATGATTTGAATGTATTGCAATGTTTGATGTTTCTATATCCATGCTTTCACGAAGTTATTTTTCATTTGATTATGCCTTCCATGTGAAATTGTATCATGAATTTTTTGTTCAAATGAATATATTTGTGTTATCATAGCATTATTAAGATTTTTTTTTAACTGGTGATGAAAATATTTATAATATTTTAGGGCAAAATGACTACAAACCGTGAATGAATGTATCGTAGGATAGTTGATAATGAGGTGTCGCATGAATATATGGATGGTGTTGACAGTTTTATTGAATTCGCAATGGCAAGTGTCAGTATAGTGGATCCTACCGGTCAGATCAGATGCCTCTGCACGATGTGTAAGAACAATCAATTTGTAGAACCTCATGGCGTTAGACATCACCTATACAAGAAGGGTTTTGTTAGTGATTATCAAAATTGGATGCTTCATGGTGAAGAATTTTGAAATAATTATGATGCAAGGGTGGATGTGGTGCACAATAATCTATATGTGGACCTGATATTTGATGTCCCAGGACCAGAAATGGGTTCTGCTTTGGAACATAGTGATGCACCAACTGGGATAGAGGAAGAAGCAACAAACGATGCAGCTAGTACATTCTATGACTTACTTAGAGATGTTGATGAACCACTGCGGAATGGTTGCGAGAGTCACACTATCTTGTCTGTAGTTCTTCAACTACTGAATTTGAAGTGCGAGTTTAATTTGAGTCAATTATGTTTTGACTGTCTGTACTCTATTGTGAAGAGTATGTTTAGATTGACATATAGAAGGAAGTCATGCTTGTTTGATTGTCACCATCGATTTCTACCCAACGATCATCTGTTCCGATGACAAGAAAATGTGTTTCGAACAGGCACAACTAAAATGGAAGGTCCACCAACAAGGTTGTCTGACATAGAGATTTTAAGAAGATTGTGATACTTTTCATATAGACTGACAGATGCTAGTAGGGTAACGCCCTTTATTGGATTTGGGAAGGATCACAATTGGACAAAAAAATCTATATTTTGGGAACTACCATATTGGCCAACCTTATTGATACAACATAATTTGGATGTCATGCATATGGAGAAAAATGTGTTTGATAATATATTTAATACAGTAATAAACGTGAAAGAAAAAATGAAGGATAATCCGAAGGCACGTATGAATTTAAAAGTGGTATGTAAAAGATCAGAATTGGAACTCAAAGAGTACAATGGCAAAGTACTGAAACCAAAGGCAAGGTATGTGCTTGGTATAGATCAAGTAAAGCTGGTATGTCAATGGTTGAGACAGTTGAGATTTCCAGACAGCTATGTTTCTAACATTGCTTTGGCTGTGAAGATAGACGAGGGACAGTTATATGGGTTGAAGAGCTATGATTGTCATGTCATTATACCACGGTTGATACCCCTAGCATTCCATGATATGTTAGACAAATCTATATGGGGGGGTATTGTTCGAGTTGAGTAGATTTTTTAGAACATTGTGCGCAACTGAAGTTGTAGTATCTAAGGTAAAGAATCTAGAGGAATCTGTCGTAACTACTATTTGTTAGCTAGAGAAGATATTTCCACCACACATTTTTTGATGTTATGGAAAATGTGGTCATATATTTGCCATATGAACTTAGGGTTGGTGGACCTGTGCAATTTCTGTGGATGTACCCATTTGAAAGGTATATGTTTATTTAAATTTTTCTTTTCAATACTATTGAGAAATTTATTATAATCCGAGATGTATATTGTTGACAAATGCATGTCTGACCTAAAAAAAAAGGTTCAGAATAAAGTAAGAGTAGAGGGCTCTATTTGTGAGGCATACACCTTGGAAGAGATTTCAAATTTCTCATCTATGTACTTTGAACCTCATATTCAAACACGTTACACATGCCCACCTCGTAATGATGATGAAGAACAATTAACTGGAACTGACAAATTATCTATATTTCAACCACTTGGACATGTATTTGGCAGTTGTCGGTCAAGACTCTTTGAAGATCGAGGGCAAGACACAACACAAATATATATCCTTTTCAATTGCTCAGCAATCGACCCATACATTGAGTAAGTATAGTTAATATGTAACATTAAGTTCTATATGTGTATACATGGTTCGGTAAAATAAGTTTATGTTAAGTGTAGACGATTTGATCTGGAGTTGCAAAGAAAACTTCCACAACTCACTGATGCAGAAGTACATAAAGAACGTGAAAATAAATTTATGGCATGGTTGAAAGAGTTGGTAAGGACAATTGTATACATTTTTTTCCTTTATACAACAATAAGATACTTATTGTGATCATAGTCCTTGTTTGTGCTTGTAGGTCAACCATGGTAATGTTAAAGATCAAGGAATATGTGATTTACAAAATAGTCCGTCTAAAGTTGTGCAGTGTTACAACGAGTACATCGTAAATGGTTATCGTTTCTATACAAAAGACTATGGTGTCAACAAGTCAACGATGAATAGTGGCGTGTGCGTCAAGGGTAACAGCTATGGTGAAAATGAATATGACTACTATGGTGTTATAGAAGAAATAATGGAGTTGACTTATTTAGGCATAAATAATAGCTTAACTTTATTCAAGTGTCAATGATTTGATCCCATGGCAACTAGAGTCGACAAAGTCTCAGGCATTGTGGAGGTGAACGGTAAGTCAAGGTTTGGAACATATGAACCATTCATATTAGCCTCACAAGCTCAACAAGTGTACTATACATCATATCCGACTATAAGGAAGTCAGATAGAAATGAATTGTGGGCAGTTTGTAAGGTGAAGTCTAAACTATACCTCGAGTATGATCAGTTACAGGAAGACAAGATTGATGAAGAGAATGAATACTATCAATCAAATGATATGTATGACTTCTCTTATGGTCACGATGTCGCACATGGTATGCATGTCATATCTCCATTGGCTGATAGCACATGCATGGAAGAATGTGTTCCAAATGATATACGAAGTGGATGGACGCTAAATGAAGAAGAAGAAGATGATGATGATGAAGAGGAGGAGGAGGAAGAAGACTATGAAAGTCAACCAAGTGATGATGAGTCATTCACGAGCTAGTGAAATACAGGTTGTAATACAATTTGATCTGAATGATCTAAATGATTAGAATAATTTGAATGTATTAAAATGTATTGTATTGATTTAAATATATTGAAATATGATGTTTGAATATCTTGCATGAAGTTTTTTTCAATTTGATCTGAATGATTAGAATGATTTGAATATATTGAAATGTATTGTAATGTTTGAATGTCTTTCATGAAGGTTTTTTCAATTTGATCTGAATGATTAGAATGATTTGAATGTATTGAAATGTACTGTATTGATTTGAATATATTAAAATGTGTTGCAATGTTTGAATGTCTTGCATGCAGTGTTTTTCTATTTTATATGAATGATCTGAATGATTAGAATGATTTGAATGTATTGAAATATATTATATTGATTTGAATATATTGAAATGTGTTGCAATATTTGAATGTCTTGCATGAAGTTTTTTTCAATTTGATCTGAATGATTTGAATGTATTAAAATGTATTGTATTGTTTTGAATATATTGAAATGTGTTACAATGTTTGAATGTCTTGCATTAGGTTTTTTCAATTTGATCTGAATGATTAGAATGATTTGAATATATTGAAATGTGTTGTAATGTTTGAATGTCTTACATGAAGTTTTTTTCAATTTGATCTGAATGATTTGAATGTATTGAAATGTATTGTATTGATTTGAATATATTGAAATGTGTTGCAATGTTTGAATGTCTTGCATGAAGGTTTTTTCAATTTGATCTTAATGATTAGAATGATTTGAATATATTAAAATGTAATGCAATGTTTGAAAGTATTGCCAGTATATTTTAATTTGTTAAAATATGGTTTGTGGAGGACACAGTCGTTGAGCACCCAATGGTAGCCAGTCTGAGCCTTCATCTTCACAGGCTACTTTGATAGGTATATCATTTAAATAATTGTATATTTGATTAGTTGAAATTTACATTATATGAATTTTTAACTCATTGTTTTTTAGGTGTTGTTTCGCCTACACATGACCCATATACGCCGGATGCAAGGTCTTCTCCGTGTGACCCACGACAAGTAATTCAAATAGTGTATATTGATGGTCGACCGTAAGTATTTCATTGTCACTTGTTCAATATTTAACTTATAAAAAATGTATATTGACGGTTGATTGTTAATGTGTATCTTTTCATGTGCAGTGTGAGGTTTGAGCAGCAACAAGTAATACGAGGAATTACAAAGTCATTATTGCATCATCTTCCAGAACCGGTAGCGCAATAGAAAGAGTACCCGAGAGAAGTGTTGGACAACTTAATTTCCTCATTCATGGTATATAATCATTTATCATTATAAGCAATGTTTTATTGAAATGTGTGCTAATATTCTGAAAGTATTTATAGGCCTCACATCGCTTCGCGAGTGCAAACGAGGAGAAGGATGCAAGGGTAGTGTGACAGAAGGTGGTTGCCAATCAATTTACCGACATGCTACATAATATGAAGATTACAGCAAAAAAAACAGCTGGTGGGATAGATGATCCACTGCAGTGGAAGGGCCATGGGCCGACTACTGTCAGGAGAGATTATTGGGAGGGCATGTGCGACAAGTGGGCGAGCAATGATTTTTGAAACTGCTCAGCAAAGGCTGCACAAAACCGAGCAACGATGCCCAATGCACATCTACACACAGATGGATCTAGGACTTTTGGGAGTCACCTAAAGAAAATAATAAGTCGTCAATATATATATATAGTCAAATTTGTGAGTATTTCTGCATACTTATTAATCAATTTTTTATATCATGTCACATTGCAGGAAGCAGAAAAAGGAAGCATTGTGCCTTATAAGGATGTGTTTGTTGAAACACATAAACGTAAGAGCATGGGAGATTTTATATCAGAAAAGGCGAGAGTGACAACAGTATGTATTTATTATATTAATAAACATTGTAATATATAAGTTACTTTGAATTATGTTATTATAAACATTGTAATTCTTAATTATTAATTCATATTCTAATTATTACTTTGTAGGAGTCATACGAGCAGTAAATGATACAACGATATGGTGATGACTCCACTCAGCATCCGTCTTTTGATCCTGCAGCATGGGTGACTACTACAGGTGAACCCAAAAAGGGTCATGTGTTCAGGTTTGGGAGTAACATGAACACTACACCAGTCGTTGCTTCCTGCAGCCCGGGCTCACAGAGTTCTCCCGCCAGCACCAACTCCCAACGTCCTATTGACCCTGTTGTGTCTTGGGATGGTGTTTATCAGCGTCTTGAGGGCAAAATGCAACACTTTTTAAATAAAGTCATTCACAACCTTGTCCGTAATGAGTTGTGCAACTTTTTTCAGGACAGTAGAACTTCATCTACATTCAATATGAGCTTAGGTACCCGTTAGGTATGCATGATTGAATTGCTATAAATTTTTTCTTATAATTTTGTTAATGTCCTTCAGTTTATTACTAGTCTATTTGTCATTCAGCCATTTACTTTGTTGCATTAGATTAGATGGATTGCATATAATTTATTTTATTATATTTTGTTTATAAATACTAATATTTTTGTTCTCTTTTGTAGGATGATGGAGATGATCAGCGTAGAGGAACTGATGGAGGCATGGAGGAAGAGGCAGATCGAGAAAATGAAGAGGATGATGCCCAAAATCTTGGTGAGGATTAGATTTTTTTGTTTAAATTGTTTGACAAACTTGTAACTAATTATAACTTCGCAAGGACTGTACTTGATAGTTAAAGTTTGCTTAACTTAGCATTTTTGTTTAATTTGTATGCATTTTTTATTTGTATTGTTTTTTTATAAGCAGGATATATGAATTGTACGAGAAATTTTCTTGATTTTCAAAATATTCCAAAAGAAAATGTTTATTACAAATTAGCGACGGATAATATTCGTCGCTATTCCGTTGCCAATTTAAGGTAGTTGTCGGTTTGCAACGGACATTAGCGACGGATATTCAGTCGTCGATGAATGGTAGCGATGGAAATAGTGACAAATTAAATTTTGTCGCTTAACCAAATCGGTCATCGTTTAACGATGAATTTGTGACGTACATGATCTGTCGCTAAGTCGTCGCAACATAGCAACGGATTGGCGGCAGATAAATTCCATCGTAATTTAGCGACTAGGGTTATGCGACAGATGATATTCGTCGCTAGTCCATCGCAAAATCCATCGTAAACATGTATAGTGACGAATTAGCAACGGATAGTATTTGTCGCCATTACGCATTTTTCTTATAGTGTAATTGGACTGTTTGGGTTCCACCAAAATTCGAGTTAGTCTTCCTTTGTTACCAAACCCTCACCCAATAGAGTTTGGTATGAAAACGATTGATACCCAACTCATCATAGTCCTACTCATATTATTATTTAAAAGTTTGCTACTGGAGAGGGAGAGAGAGTAAATAATCACCTTGGGACTTTAAAGTGGTTCTACCGGTAGAAGCCCTCCCAAATGGATAATCTCTATCGGTGGTGGCGGTAGCGATATATTTGTTACTAATGAAGGTACAAAATTAATGCGCTAGAAATCATAGGTGCAAGTTGTATCAACTCAATCTAACCACATAGATGTGTTCAACATGGTTTGTTGGCTAAGGATCAAGCTTTGGACCATGCTTTTCTTATGTAAAAATGCAATCTTTTGAGTTATGAAATTTTGTTACATTATGAACCATTGATTTTTTAACCCCTTTAAAAACTTAATTACTTGTCATAATCACATGATTCAAAATAAGTTTTCTACTAAAAAAAACCATGTAGATCATATCAGTAACATTTGTTCTGAATTTTTTTAAGAAAAGAGTGATTTCTACTAATTAGTTCCCTACCTTCATTAGTAGCCAATGTTTACCCATATATACACACACATAAAGTGACAGTTGCCTACCACTTTTAATGCCTGAAAGGATCCTTTAACTAGAGTGTCTGTGTTGAGCTGCTCAACACACATCTACTAGCATCTAGTTAGTTGGGTGGTAGGCAACTACCACCAACTGCATATATATATGCACACACTACAAGGATGAGGGTCAATAGCGATGACTCTTTAATGATGACATAAAAAATCGCCGCTATTGACAGAGCAGATATCTTCGTGAATACCTTAGGCCTGATTCTCAACTAATTATATATATATATATATAGATATATATTAAATTAAAATTGATATCCTCTTGAATGTGAAAAGATGTTTTGTTAATGTTATCTTTATGGTTTTCCAGATTCTCATGTAAGTGCAGGAAAAGGTGAAAGCATTTTTGAGTCTTCAATCGTAATGTGATTAAAATATTTGTAAGTTATCAGGCTGAATTCGTATACTGCTATCATTATCATTAACATTGTTATAATTGAATTGTTAGATTATAGTCATTCTTGAAATTTGTTTATTGTAAGTTTGAAGATGATGTAAGGAAGGGGTTTGAAGAGGATGTGTGTTTTATGAAGTGCATGTTTATATTTGAATGTATGTTTGAGAGGGTTGTTGAGGATAAATGTTTGAGGATGTTGGAGAAGTATGTTTGTTTTTTAAAATGTATATTTATATTTGAATGTATGTTTGAGGGGGTTGGAGAAAATGAATATTTGGATGTATTTTTGAAGTGTATATTTATATTTAAATATATGTTTGAAGTTAAATATTTGAGGAGGTGTAAACACCTCAAATTTCACCCTTATTCAGTGTTTGCATTTCATATGCCATTGCATATCACTGCATGCATTTGGCATATCATTTCATTGCATTGCATCACCTCTCGTTATTGAGATCGAGCACTCTTGTTTTCAAAATCTTTCAATCCAGATTTGATTTTAAAACTCATCTTTTAAGATCAATTTCACAAACATGGGTTTTTGCTTCAATATTTCCTAATTATTAACCCCCAGGATCTTGTTTTCTTCAGAAAAACAATCTGGATTTTTTTTAAACTCAATTTCAATTGATTTTAATCCTCAGATGAGACCCACTTAGGTGGTGTCGCTTCTGGATTTCTTTATTTATCAAAATTTCTCAAAAATCTCAAAATCCTAGTTGAATCAGGACTCTATCTTTTCTTCTTTTTGAATCTTCTCAAAACTCCAATTTGATTCTTCTCAAAACTCCATTTTGATTCTAAACCAGATGTAGTCATATCCCTTGCCCATTCTTTTCATTTTTGGCCAAAATCTTAGAATCTCAGTCCGATTAGGACTCTTTTTCTAGAGTCCTAGTTAGATCAAGACTCTTTTTTCAGAGTCCCAGTCGGATTAGAACTCTAGCTTTTACTATCATTTTACCTATTTTTGAGAAAATCTTCCAAAATCCTTCATTTTGACCTAAATCCTAGAGTCCTAGTCAAATTAGGACTCTTTTCCAGAATCCTGATCGAATCAGGACTCTATTTCGATTTCACCCTTTACTCTTGTTCTTCACTAGTTTTCAAAATCTTCTCATTTGATTTTCAAAATCTTCCATTTTAGCCAAAATTCTAGGGTTCTAACCGAATCAGAACTCTTTTTTCAGAGTTTCAGTCAGATTAGAACTCTATCTTTCATCGCTAGTATGCCTGTTTTTAACCAAATCTTTCAAAATCTTTCAAAGAGAAGTAAAAAACTCAGAGTTTTAGTTAAATCAGGACTCTGTTCGAAGAGTCCTAGTTGGAACAGGACTCTGATCCTGATTTCAATTTTAAGAGAATCTTTCCAAAATCTCTTCATTTATCTTTCCAAATTTCAAAATTGTTATACTTCTATCACAAAGTTTCAAAAATTTGGGATTCTATGCAAGAGTTCTGATTGAATCAGGACTCTACCTCAGAGTCCTGATCAAATCAGGACTCTATCTCGAGTTCATTTTCTCGCTTCATTTGCACTGGTTTTCAAAAGTCTTTTTTAAAATCTCATCATTTGCTTTAGAGAAAACCAAAATTCTCAAATTTCTAATCGAATTAAGACTCTTCTTTGGAATCCTAATCGAACCAGAACTCTAACCTCACTTTAATATTTACCTCATTTTCACCTTTTTTCAAAATCCTTTTATCTGCTTTCTCAGAAAATTCAAAATTCTGAGAGTACTAGTCAAATTAAAACTTTGCTTCTAGAGTCCCAGTTGGATTAGGACTCTGTCTTGATTTTACTGTTTGTTGCTATTTTCACAGGTTTTGCGAAATCTAGAGTTTCAGTTCGATTAAGACTCTGTCTCAGAGTTTCAGTTCGATTAGGACTCTATCTCAGAGTCTTAATCTGATCAGGACTCTATTCTGAATCTTGTTTTACCTCCATCTTCACCTTTTTAACTTATTTTTTAAAAGAATTAGGTCATTTTACGGAGTTTCAGTGGATTCAGGACTCTATTTCAGAGTTTTGATTGAGTTAGAACTCTAACCCTGACTGTATTTTCTGACTTATTTTACCAGTTCTGATAAAATCTTTCAAAAACTTCATCATTTGTCTTTCAAAATTCTACAATCTCAGAGTCCTAATAGGTTCAGGACTCTGATTCAGAGTTTCAGTTCGCTCAAAACTCTATTTTTAAAACCTTTGAATTTCATATGTTGATTTTAACCCCTTTTCAAAGCCATTTTCAGTCTTTACTTCGACTTTTCAAAACTTCGATGTGGGGTCCACTCAATTGGCGCCACATTTAGATGAGTTTTGACCCAGTCAGGACTCTGTGTCATTTCAAAACTTTCAATCTCAAGTCTACTTTTGAATCTCTTTTGAAAACCCCCTCAATTTTAGGTTTTAAAATCAATTCTGAAAATTCAAGTGGGGCCCACTCGGGGTGGCGCCACGTTTGCAAAAGTCAAGGTTAGACTAGGGTTAGTCAGTGTCCTAGTTAGATTGGAAGTTTAGAAGAGTCAAATTTAATTTTGAAAATCCATTTTAACTTTGGTTTATAACTATTATTTTTCCAAGTTTTAAATTTGAGTTTCAAAAACCCAATGTGGGCCCACACTAGGTGGCACCACACTTGAGGTCTTTTATGTCAATTAGATGTCTAGGTTAGGTGTTAATTAGGTTTATTAGGTTAAGGGTAGTATGGTAATCATCTAGGAAAATCGCCCCCCCCCCCCCTCTAAGAAGCCAATTAGTAAAAGAGTTTGGAAATTTCCAAACTCTTTAACTAAACCTAATTTTTTCTATTTAAGTAGCCATAAGGGGAGTCGACCCCTATTCCTCACTCTACCCAATTCTTGGAGCTTCTCTCTCCTCTCCAGCACCTTCAACTTCCTCCATTGCAGCTGCAACCCCCAAGGTAATTCCCTATACTTTACTTCATGTTTTTTTATTAGTTTTTTATAATTTTGGCATGATTTTACCATGGGCGCCCTCTTGTTCATGGATTTCAACCATGATTTTCAATCAAGAACCCTAAAATCAGTTCAAGAAGGTGATCTAACTCAGTTTGATGAATTTTTCCAGGATTTTAATCCGTTAGAATCATTTATAAACATGTTTTTTATATTATTAACCAATGAAATGTTAGATTTACCTGTTAAATGGGCTAAATCCATATTTTTAAAGGGTAAATCAAATTCAGCCATATATTTCCTGTATTTTTTTTTATTTTCTTGTCATATTAATGTTTATTTTATATATTCCAGCATTAAATCAAAAAAATTTATGATGTTTATGTATTTTTTTTATTTGTTTCCATGTTTAGATTAGTTGTTTTAGTGTTTTATTGGATTTTCATATATTCTGATTTTAGATCTGTAGAAATCATGCTACTTTGTTTTAACATCTCTGTTAGAAAATTCTGATTTTTTTATATTTAGTCCGCGGATTTGTCAGTAAGTCTCTATAAGAAAATCAGAGGTTTTTGGATTCAGAAATCTTATTAGAAAAATACAAAGTCGGATCGTGATTTCTGTTACTTAAAATCGCTATTTGGTATTCAGGTATAAGTTACAACTGTGATATTTCTGTCATTCAGGATCTGATTCATAATCCGTAAATTGCAGTAGCTTAGTATTAGAATCTAGTATTTACTGTAATTTTATTATATTTTTTGTTTTATTTTCTTATATTTTTCCTTTGTCAGAAAGTTAAATCAATGTTTTAGAAACTTGCTATGCTTTATTAAAACCCTAAGTTAACTTGTGTTGATCGTATCTCCCTAACCGGAGATCCGATCAATGATCTGTAAAAAAGGAAATTCTTTATCTGCATTTTTTATATTCACTGATAAAATTTTAGAATTTTCTAATGTGTCTTGCTATTTTTCTCTGTATTTAAAATCGGAAGTATCTATTTTGATAGGTTTTATATTTGTTAAATTCAAGTACGGATTGCCGGAACAATATCTCTCTAACCGGAGATGATTTTTTTAATATGTAAATAGGATAATCTTTGTTTTACTATCTATTAGTTCTCTGTAAAAATTTATGAATTTTCATGGTGAATTGACACCTGATTAGGGTCTAACACTATGATAGGTATGTGTCCACTAGTAAAAATAGCATATTTTAGGGTTTTTATGCAATTTTTATATTGGAATAATGTCAAAAATAGATTTTTATGATTCCAATTTACTTTTAGGGTTATCATAAGTGCAAGTGTCAGTTTTTATCTATTTTGAAGTTCATTTGATGCTTGAATTGATTATATTGCGAAACAGGGTACCCGCAGGATCCCGAAACACTGGCAAAATCGTGTTTTTCATGATATTTTTTATTTTCTTCATAAAAGTTCTTGTTTTTAGGGTTTTTTCATATTTAGAATCATGATAGGACATTGCACAGTCGATTTTACTTTGATTTGAGTTTTTTTAAATCCTAAACCCAGAGTTTGACCAAAATATTTTCTGAAAAACCCTGATTTCAAGGCCATGGTCTTGTTTTCAGGGGTATTTTTGTTATTTTTCTCTAAATTCCAAATTTCACAGTTATTTATTTTTATTATTTCTTAAATTTTATTTTATATTTCATTATGTTTATATCATAGAAATCATGGAAAAAGGCTTATATCTAGATAAATCCAATAATTTTCAGATATTTCTCGATAAATCTAGAAAAGCCAACATATCTTCACTAACAAGTTTTCTAGTTTTGCATGGATATTCAAGGCTATACTTTTATTTATTTATTTTTATTCAATTAGTGATATAAATTGTAAATAAAGTTGGAATAAGAATTTAAATTCTTGCTTAGAATTAGGATTTACATTGCATATAATTTAAACTTTGATACATAACTGTTATGTTTGTCATTCATGCACATATTTCAACTCTACCATGGTCTACATGAATGGCATGTGCACTAGAGTCTAGGGAGTTGGTAAACTCGACCGAGTTTGTATTTATGGCCATAGTGAGAATATGAACGGAATCCAGATTTACCATCTTCTTTTAAGCCACAATCAACCTACACTCTTAGGCTATCTTTAAAATCATTGCATATTTCAAAGTTTTATAAACATTTTCTCCTTTTAGAATCAAATGAGATACATTTAATCCATATTTGTGGCCATAGTCAGAGATATGAGGCAAATTTATTTCATTAAAGTTCTATAAGGCACATAAAATCTCCTTTTTCAAGCAATTTTCTCAAAATTTCTTCAGAAAATATCTTTGAAAAATTACATTCATACATTATTTAGGTTTAGATTGCATCATGAAAATTTTCCACAAGGCCACACGCCCATCCTTTTGATGTATTTTCCAAATTCCATCTCATAAAATTGATTTTCTAAAATTTGCCCTGATTTTCCTTAAAATCAATTTTCTCAAAAACTTTTAGTTTTTCAAAGACTTCCCAAGTATTTTCCAATCTCAATTCATGACTTTCCAAGTTATATTCTCATTTTCAAAGTTCTATTTTTGAGAAATCAAACTTCTCCAAGTCATTTTGAGTTTTATCAGAAATCGATTTCTTCAAAACTTCAAGATTTCTTCAGAAATCAATCTTCTCTTTCTTCAGAAATATTCTCTCAACAAGGCTCACGATTTTCAAAGTATTATATTTTCCAAGGATTTCCTAAGTATTTCAAAACTTTAAGGCAAACATCAGTTTTTCAAAACCTGCATTTTCAGAAATTCATAGCACATGTCTGATTCTTTGTGCATTTAGGAATATAAAATCGATTTAGACAAGTTGAGCAAAGCAAAGCATATGGTTGATCCTTGGTTCAATTACCCCTGGTAAAAGGGCTAGGAACGGTTGAACCACATACCGACGGGCGAGTCTCATTCTTCGGAATTATCTCGCATTTTAAAACAGAGGCGAGTTATTTTCAAAAACTTTTTCAAATTTCAGTTTGACTTGCAAAAGTAAAATTTTGCAATGATAACAGGTTTGGCAACCGTGATGGGACATGTCTTCGTTTGATCAATCTAATGCTTTGCTCTAGTCAACTTGTCAAAATCGTGTTCTACAAATGTTAGCTTTTATTTCAGGATATCGTGTGAACCTAGGAGCCTAGACTCAGACCTAGCTGACATGAATTTCATATAGACTTAGGCATGGTTTGGTAGGACTGATTGAGGGGACATTATTCATGATCACTTAGACTTAGATCTAATATAATCCTCCCCAATCTAGGATCTGATTGAAAACAATGTTTGCTTCTCATAAATTTTTCAAAACTCTACTTCTTTAGGTCTTAGAGCCCTCTATTTTCTTGCATGTGCTCATATTTCTAAAACAACCCCACCTATTATTACCCGGTCTTCACGTTGTTGGGATTTCTTTTAGAACCATAGTTCGGGAAAAAGCCTCACAACTGGTCCAC
Organism: Nuphar pumila; assembly: GCF_984573655.1. Classification (NCBI taxonomy): domain Eukaryota; kingdom Viridiplantae; phylum Streptophyta; class Magnoliopsida; order Nymphaeales; family Nymphaeaceae; genus Nuphar; species Nuphar pumila. Next base: position 105,815,264 of record NC_143252.1, on the reverse strand, counting down.
CTATTTGGGTTAAAACCCCATCTGCCACGTACCAAGGGCCATAGTCCAAAGTATATTGGCAGGTGCTCAAGGATATTAGAAAAAACAAGCCTAGAACAAGAGAGATTCTTTTATGCCATGTACATTGGGTCTCGGCTCGAGTATATAGGCATAGCATGATTGGACACAGATGATCTGAGCCTTAGAGTTAGGATTTGGGTCCTACAACAATTTCAAAATTTGTGCATCTAGAGTCATCTTTTAGGGAATGTTGTTTGTGCATACTTATCTGTGCAGGATGTGATTGAATGTTAGATTCTTTTATTCTATTTTCTTATATTTTCCACAAGTTTTCTAAAAATACTGGGCAATTTTCAAAATCTTCTATTTTCCTTTGCTTTCATGCATTACCTAAACATCCCCTTCTTATTTTTCAAACCCTGGACGATTTTCCCCAAACCTTTATTTTCTTTAAAACTTCAGGTGATTTCCATCCTTCCTTTCTCCTGGATCTCGAAGTTCCAACCTGTTTTTATCCTACCTGCAATTTCTTCAAAAGTCGTGTAGTTTTTTCCTCAAAAGTCTTATCCTTACTTCTTCTATATTTTTCAGTCTATCCTGATGGCATCCAGTCAACTTGATTCAGTCTTTCCTGAGGGTCATATCTCCTATAAGGTGCGCCAAGGTCTCCCTGATTATCGAACTCTGAGCATCAGACCTTTCATCCTTCGGTGGTACTATTCTTGGCTCAAGAACTTCTCTCGTATGTTCTCAGACCATCTGAGTAATTGCGGATTGGAACTGGCATCAACAGTGGGAGAACAGATCATCAACGACAGTTTGATTCAAGCTTTAGCAGAGCGGTGGAATCTGCATACCTGTACCTTCTGGTTTTCGTGGGGAGAGATGACCCTTCTACTGGATGAATTTTCAGACATTATGGGTCTACTTGAGCTAGCTGGTCAGCCCGATGATCTGATAGAGTAGCAGTTCTTGATCAATGTCAAGGGATTGGACCCTCGAGATGCGTTAGCATGTATGACTGGATGCAGGTCCTGGCCATTGATAAAGGCATATGAGAGTTAGTATGTCAATGTGTTTGAGCTATACCAACAGTATGGAGCATTCAAAGCAGTTGATTCCTTATCTCGAGTAGCACGAGAAAGGATTCAGCATGCGATGATTTTGTGTACCGTAGGGCTAACCTTCTTTCAGAACGGACAAGACTGCGTTGATATCAGAATAGTACAGCGTCTGCGAAGATGGAGAAGTCAGTAAACCAATCGTCTCTCAATTGCTATAGTTGTGTTTGCCTTCTTATACCGCGGATTGACCCGCTTTGTGTTGAAAGATTCAGTCATAGTCAAAGGATGCATCTATGCACTACAGTCTTGGTTTATCCGACATATACCAACTCGAGCCAGCTCATTCAGATATAACAGCAAGAAGCCATTGCCCATTGCACGGTATAGGTTCATGATCGAGAATCTCCATGAAGAAGAAATTGTGTGAGATTACTTCGACCATCATGAGTCACTCCATCGGTACACCTATGCATATGGCAAGTGATTCAAGTTACTTAGACCTTTCTTCTCAGTTTATTATCAGTCAGAGCGATGTGTCAGACAGTTCTCGCAGAGACAGAACCGCATTGAAGCCCGATTGTTGTCAGACATTGTGCCAGAGTTTGATATAAAGTATGCTCAATGGTCCGGGACATACCATTCTGCCAAATATAGTTGGGATTCTTTTGTAACTCTCACTACTTTTCCTGGTCCCTGAGTGTCTTGTGATTATCATGAGTAGTGGCAAATTGTTTGTCCACCTCCTCTTTTCCAAGTTTATTATTAATAAAAAAAAATTCCTCATTTTTCTTCAATAAATCTCATTCTATTATGGTTTGACAATCTCGCCTAGGTAACAAGGCCTATTTTAGTTGTTTATCTCTTTTTATAAAGAATATCAACGCAATTATCGTGATTCCAGTGACGACCCAATCCCTAGTAATGGAATATTCTTCAAAATTGTCAACCTAACCCTCATCAGATGTTTTTTCACCTATTCATTTTGTTCCAAAGTTATCCTTCAAAACTAATCACCCATTTTGTTCTGCAGAGAGCACTTGCACCGTTTCATGGTTTAGACAAGGTCTGGTAGGAAAATCGTACTCATTCAACATATCAGTTACTCTTTAGCCTCAGAACAAGAAATGACCTCTCCACGATCCGTCGAAAACAGAAGCCAACAGAGCAACGATCATATTGACCCTCAGATATATTCGTTATTTCAAAGGATGATGAGCAAAATGTTGTTTGAGGAAACAGAGGCTAACTCAGGAAAAACTCATAATAAGAAAAAGGTCAAGGGTCAAACAATGAAAAAGAATGTGAAGATCTCCAAAAGGCAAAGTCGTCATGAGGAAACTTCTGACGAAGCAGAATCAGTGGGTGATACAGATGAGGAATGTGAGATTCATCAGGAATTCTGAAGATCGACTCAGAGACAAGGGTCGGCTTACAAATCCAAGGATCGGTCTGTTGATGACCTTACTCAGCCACAACTTAAAGATGTGGTTAAGATGGTCAAGGACCTGCAGGCTCATGACAAGGGCAAGAACGTTTTTACAAGTGAAGATTTCTATGATGGACTGGATGGGGATGATAATCTCGATAGCCTCCCCAGAAAATTTATCAAATTTGATGGTTCTGGTGATCCAAAGGCTCACCTTGCCCTATTCTTTGCAGAGTGTTCTAAGTTTAGAAGGAACAATCGAGCCATGTTCCTCTTTTTTCTCCGTAGTTTGGAAGGCATTGCAGTGAAATGGTATTCGAAACATATAAACCCAATTGAATTGAAAGAGTTTGACAAGGTTGTCAATTTGTTTATTGAGTGCTTCTTGTTTAATGTCGAGGCACTACCAACCCTCAGCCATCTCTGTAGTTTCAAGCAGAAGGAAGACGAGAAAGCCAGAGATTTTATTCACAGATGGAGATCGGCTTGTAATAAGATATGGGATCCAATATCAGAAGGGCATGCATTGTCCTTAATCTTGAGTAACTTTGCACAACCTCTAAGGGGATTGATTTTTACCTCGTTGTCAAAGACTTTCATCGAATTGACGGAACGGGCCGAATGGCTTGAACTGAGTATGGAAAATGGATCTTACGAGGGCTTTACCTTCACCAAGAATAGTAATCAACAAGAATCCAAGAAGAAGGCTCATTTCACTTACTCCACCAACAACAGTAAAACCATTATAAGGAGAATGCAAAGACCACAATTATGAATCACTACAACAAAGCATTAGATTAGCGACGACCACATTCCGTCAATAATCCGTCGCTAACACTGTTAGCGATGGATTAGCGACGACGAGGCGACGGTATGCTTACATCGCGAATTTTTCGACGCTAACGGGCGACGGAATAAATCTGTCGCCAGGTCCGTCGCTAAGTGCGACGGACTAACGAGCGTTGTATTCCGTCGCCAATCCGCCGGTACTAAACGGCGACCACGGCTTGGCGACGGATTTACGTCCATCGCTAGGCCGTCGCTAGATTTATTTGAATAGCGACGGATGGTTCCATCGCTAATCCGCCGCAAAGACGAAAAAAAAATTAAAACAAAATTATTTGAAAATTAAATACCGAGAACGGTACAATTTATATTTCTTGTATAATTTATATTTCCTGTAAATAAAAAACAAACCACACAAAAAATTCCATATAAAAAGAATCTACAACAATTAATCGTTCCACCTTAAAATTAACAAGTTTAATTATTTACAATTCAACAATTACAATTAGGAAACATAAAAAAATAGAACTTCTTCAATACAGTTCTCTAATCATTGCCAAGATTTTGTGCATCTTCTTGTTCATTGCCTTTATCTGTCCATTCAGCTCCGCTACGCTGATTATCGCTAGCAGCCAACACAAGAAAAGAACAGTCAGTATTGATAAACAAAATATAATGAAATAAATTACACACTATATGTGATTCTATCATGTGCTCATGTGTGCTCTAAGGCAATAAAAAAACTCTATATATGCTTCTATTGTGCTCATATGTGCTCTAAGGCAGGCAAAAAGTTATATATGTGATTCTATCATGCTCATATGTGTGCTAAGGTAGTCAAAAAATTGAATATGTGATTATAGCATGTCCATATGTGTTCTAAGGTAGCTAGAAAAACTCTATATGTGATTCTACCATGCTCAGATGTGCTTTAAGGCAGGCAAAAAGCTATATATGTGATTCGATCATGCTCGTATGTGTGCTAAGGCAGTCAAAAAATTGAATATGTGATTATAGCATGCTCATATGTGCTCTAAGGCAGGCAAAGCAAAAAAAATTATATCTGATTCTATCATAAATGATATATGTTCTAAGGTAGTAAAAAAACTCTATATGTGATTCTATCATGCTCATATGTGTGCTAAGGCAGTCAAAAAACTGAATATGTGATTATAGCATGCTCATATGTGCTTTAAGGCAGGCAAAAAAATTTATATGTGCTTATAGCATGCTCATATGTGCTCTAAGGCAATAAAAAAACTCTATATGTTATTATAGCATGCTCATATGTGCTCTAAGGCAATAAAAAAACTCTATATGTGATTCTATCATGCTCATATATGCTCTAAGGCAGGCAAAAAATTATATATGTGATTCTATCATGCTCATATGTGTGCTAAAGCAGTCAAAAAACTGAATATGTGATTATAACATGCTCATATGTGTTCTTAGGCAGTCAAAAAACTAAATATGTGATTATAGCATGCTCATATGTGTTCTAAGGCAGTCAAAAAAACTTTATATGTGATTCTATCATGCTCATATGTGTTCTTAGGCAGTCAAAAAACTGAATATGTGATTATACCATGCTCATATGTGCTCTAAGGCAGGCAAAAAAATTTATATGTGCTTATAGCATGCTCATATGTGCTCTAAGGTAATAAAAAATCTCTATATGTTATTATAGCATGCTCATATGTGCTCTAAGGCAATAAAAAAATTCTATATGTGCTTATATCATGCTCACATGTGCTCTAAGGCAGGTAAAAAGTTATATATGTGATTCTATCATGCTCATATGTGTGCTACGACAGTCAAAAAACTGAATATGTGATTATACCTCAGAGGAACCTGCAATCGAAGATCCCCTGTTCAGCTCAAGATTGTTGATCTCATCTTGGAGAAAGGGGGCGACGGTGTCATGGAAGTAGTCATCCAATGTGTCCTTAATGATCTGACGTACATCATCACCGGAAAGAATAGGCTGCTGCTTGGAGCTTATGTCGGCGAAAGTAACCTTTGAGTCGTAACTGGAAGAAGCAATAACTGGTGAAGTGTTCAGATTACTCTCAAACCCGAACACGCGACCTTTTTTGGGTTCACCTGCTGCAGTCACCCATGCTGCAGGATCAAATGATGGATGTTGAGTAGCGTCATCGCCATATCGCTCTATCATCTGTTGCTCATATGCCTCCTACAAAATAATGTTTAAAGTATGCATTAATAATTAATGATAACATTATGATAACTTGCATATTGCAATGATTATTAATAGAATAAATACTTACCGTCGTTGTTCTCGCCTTCTCTGATACGAAGACTTACGTGGTCTTCCGTTTATGTGTTTCAACAAACACATCCTTATATGGTACACTGCCTCCTTTTTCCGCTTCCTGTGAAGTTAAATGACAAAAGATTTAGTACACAAGTTTGCAACAATACTTATAAAATTAATATTATATATTGATGAGTTACCATTTTCTTCAGGTGGCTCCCAAATGTCTTAGACCCACCTGTGTGTAGATGGGCTTCAGGCATCTTCGCTTGATTTTGTGCAGCCTTCGCAGAGCGAGTTCTAAATGCATCTCTTTCCCACTTATCGCACATTTTATTCCAGTAATCTCTCCTGATAGTAATAGGGTCATGGCCCTTCCAGAGTAGTGGATCATCTACTACCCTAGATGCTTTTTTTGCTGCAGTCTTCATAGTGTGCAACATGTCTGCAAATCGATTGGCAGTCACCTTCTGCCACACCTTCCTTGCATCATTTTCTTCTACCGTAGTTGCGAAGCGATTCGAAGCCTACAAATATTTTCAGAAAGTTAGTAGACATTACTTAAATAAAGTAAATATGAAACACATTAACTATGAGGAACAACTGTATACTGTGAATGAGGACCACAATCTGTCTAACACCTCCTTTGGGTACTCTTTCCATTGAGCAACCGGTCCTGGTAGATGTTGAAAAAGTGAATTCCTAATCTCCCGTACTACTTATTGTGGCTCAAACCTCGTGATGCACATGAATTGTTATACAGTAAATATCAATATAAAATATTTATAAGATATGCAATAATTGAAAACAAAATACTTACGGTTGATTATCGATATACACTATTCGAATGAGTCTTCTTGTGCCAGACTGAGAAGACCCTACTGCCTGTGTTGGCTCCTGACTTGTGTGATCAACTGATATAGGTGGGTTGTCTATAGGCGAAACATCATCTGTAAAAAAATACGTTAGAAGTTCTCAGAATGTGCATTTGAACTAATCAAGCATCCAATTAGTTAATCAATATACCTATCACAGGAGCCCGTGAAGATGAAGGTTGGGCCTAGCTACTACTGGATGAGCGACCATTGTAACCTCCACGAACCATATTCTAACAAATAACATTTGTCATACAATACATTCAAATAATTCACATCAAGTATTACAATGCATTCAAGTCATTCGCATCAAGTATTACAATAATTCAAATCATTCATATCAGGTACTGCAATGCATTCAAGTCATTCACATCAAGCATTGCAATGCATTCAAATCATTCGCATCAAGTATTACAATGCATTCAAATAATTCAAATCATTCACATCAAGTATTGCAATAATTCAAATCATTCGTTGCATAAATTATAATAAATTCAAATAATTTAAATCATTCACAACAAGTATTGCAATGCATTCGAATCATTCGCATCAAGTATTACAATACATTCAAATAATTCAAATCATTCACATCAAGTATTACAATGCATTCAAATAATTCGTATCAAGTATCACAATACATTCAAATAAAATTTTTAATCATTCATATTAAGTGTTGCAATACAACTCATGCATTTGTATCAAGTATTACAATCCATTCAAATAATTCAAATCATTCACATCAAGTATTGCAATGCATTCGAATCATTTGTATCAAGTATTACAATACATTCAAATAGAATTTTTAATCATTCACACCAAGTATTGTTATACAACTCACATCAAGTACTGCAATGCATTTAAATAGAGGTTTGTAGTACAAGATTTTGCTCACTAGCTTGAGAATTCTTCTTCGTCACTAGTTTGACTTTCTTCTTCTTCTTCTTCTTCTTCTTCTTCTTCTTCTTCTCTTCTTCATTGTTTGCCCATCCACTTGGTACATCATTTGGATCATATTCCTCTATGAATGTTTCATCGGCCAATGGAGATATGACATGTACCTAATCTGACCTGTGGGATGCACTGTACTGACACTTGCCGTTGCAAATTCAATAAAACTGTCAACACCATCCATATATTCATGTGATAACTCATTGTCCATTATCATACAGTACATCCATTCACGGTTTGCAGTCATTTTCTTATGATGTTACGAATAATAGCCTAACGAAATAAAAGAAAACAATCAGAATGCTACGATGAAGAACATATCAAATTTATCATGCAATATATGATGTCATACAATAACAAAAATTTTGATGCATGCATTAATAACTTAATATTTTCATGTGCAAATTATCAATGATACGATACAATCATTTGAAGCATGCTTTCATTATACAATTTCACATGGAAGTCATAATCAAATTGAAAGTAACTACATGCAAGCATGGATACAATTACATCAAACATTGCAACACATTGTAATCATTCATATCAAACAAATGGCAAACAAGTACATGCAGCAAACACACTTCAATATCTCACTAACTACTACCATGCCTAGAACGGACTCCGTACTCCAAAAATAAGAATACTTCAATATTCATACATTAAAATCATGCTCAGCATGATGTGATCATCGCAAAAATTTTCCTCTCTCTCTTGTGGTTTCTCTCTCTTCTTTCTCTTTCCCTTTTCCAACCTCTATTCTCCTCCTTTTTGAAGGGAGAAAAATAAAAGAAAGAAAAGAAAGAGAGAAGAGAAAAGAAAAGAAAGAGAGAAGAGAAGAGGAACTATTTTGCGGGTTTTCACTTGACCTTTATTTGAAAAATATTTAGAAATTTAACTCACCTCCGTTTTGAAAATTTGCGGGAAAATGGAGAGACGGGATTCGCTCGTCGGTACGAGGTTCGACCGTTCCTGGCGCCTTTACCAGGGGTAATCGAACCAAGGATCGAATCTATGCCTTTTGCTTTGCCTAAATATAATCTAAGAATTTATTCTAACTCTAAATGCACAAAGAATCATGCTTGTGCAATGCAAGGATGTATGCTCTTTTGAAAAGAATGTTTTGGAAATTTCCAAGTATCCTGAGATGAACTTGGTAAGGGAATGAAGAAATGTTTGAATTTAACTTAGAACTTGAGATAGATCAGAGAAGTTCTAAGTTTTCAGAGTTGGGAAATAAATATTGATTTTGAAGAGAAAGATTTGAAGCTTTGAAATGAAAGAAAATGGAATCTCAAAGTCAGAAATGGACTTTGAATTTAATCATGGATTTAGGAGAAGAAGATGAAATTTGAAAATGTAATCTTGAGATTTGAAATCAGGACAGGCTTGAGAGATCCAAATGATATAGAAAGTAGAAATGGATTCAGACGAGATCTGAAAATGGAATTGGATTTGAAATCTAAAATTTAGGAATGGAATTGGATCTTAAAATGGATTTAAAATTTGAAATCTGAAATCCGATGTAAATTTGGGTTCTGGATCCTAAGATGGATTTGGATCTTGAAGTCTGAGATCCAGTATAGAGTTGGACTCTGGATCCTAAGATGGATTTGAATCTGAAATCTAAGATCCAAAGTGAAACTGAAGTCTGGATCCTAAAGAGGAATTGGATCTGAAGTCTAAGATCCAAAGGTAGAGTTGGATTCTGGATCCTAAAGGGGGGGATTGGATCTGAAGTCTGAGATCCGATAAGAATGTTGAATCCAGGATCCTAAAATAGATTTGGAATTGTTGAATTTCCAAGTTTTTAATCGAACTTGGAAAATGAAATTTAAAATTTGAATCTTGAATATACGAATGAATTTCAAAGTCAAATTAGACCTTGAATTTTTGAAGTTTGAATTTGAAATTTAGAAGATGAAGGGAATCTCAAAATTAAATTGAACTTTGGGTTTGATTTGGAGTATTTGAGTATAAATGAATTTGGAATTCCAAAGTCAAATTGAACTTTGAAATCCGATTTGAAATTTGAATATAAAATGAATTTGAAATATCAAAGTTAGATTGAACTTTGAGATTTAAAAATGAAATAGAATTTTGAAAATTGAAAAAAAAATTGAATTGGATTTGATAAGGATTGGAGATAGATTAGAAGAAAGTATTTACATTACTTGGAGCATTTGAAGAGGAAATTTTGGAAATATGATGCAATTCTATCCTAAATGATGAATTAAAATTTTTGAAATTGGATTTTGAAAAGCTATTTCATTCTTTAAATGAATTTAAAATAAGATTGAAGATATAATACATCCTTGACTATGGTCATTGAACGTATTATATAATAATCTATATTTAAATTCAGGTGGAGAATAAAATACAATTGGTGTTTTTATAGAATTTAAAATGAAATTAACTCTCAATATACCCTGACTATGGCCATTGGTATATATTTTGAGTTAATTTTAAGTTAAATTCTAATAAAAGAAAACAAATATTTAAGGAAAATATGATGAATTTTGAAAACGAATCAAGTGTGGATCCAGTGTTATTTTGTAAAAGATAAAAATCCTAAGTCTTGTTTACATCCTGACTATGGCCATTGATGTAAATCATCAACTTAGGATTGATTTACCTCTTACGAAATGATGCACGTGTCATTCGTGTTCCCATTGTGAGATTTTGAGAAATAAAGGCAAAAAGCATGAAAACAAGTAATTCATGATATTTACAATGCTCATTCATTCTATCTAAAACTGGAAATATAAATTCTCATTTAAAATCTTACTATTACAACATATAAAATCGAATTTACAACTCCAAGTAATGATATTTTCCATGTATTCCATGCAAAACACTTGATTAATAATAATAAAAAAAAAAATAGAAGAAAATTGTATATATCACATGGATTTAAGCGACGAGACACTCATATACCTACCTTGTGCTTAACTCCTAATGAAACGACATGGATGATCTAAGGTATGGAAGGATAGCCAAATGTGTTATATATATATATATATATATATATATATATATATATATATATATATATATATATATATATATATATATATATATATATATATATATATATAATATTGATATAAAGTAGGTGAGTGGCAGATGTATATATAGTGGAGGTATTGAAATGAAGTGTAGTGACAGCTGATTATGGGGCAAAGAGTGAAGTGAGGGCTGTAGCAAATCAGTTGACAGTGATTTGCCTTCAGCCAACTTATTCATTTCAATAGTTTAATATAATAGTGGATCCATGGAGCAACACAGCAAATTGGCTTGTTGATCGATTCCTGCCGGTGAATTTCAGAAGATAGATGCAGCAGTGAATGTTGCGAGGTGGGTAATAGAGCTATGCTGGTGAATGAAGTTGAAATGCACAGGTGACGTTGTGCTGGTATTACAGTAGATGTTATGGGACAGGAAACAATTATGTTGTTTTAATGTATAGACGGAGAGAAAAATATGTATTAAACTCAGAATATATGCATTGCTAAATAACACCTCATCAGTTCTCTCATGATGAAAGAGGATGAATCTGGAATAATATAAAACACCTAAACCATTTGTTTTGATCATCTCAGCTTCATAGTTGAAAGATCATTCAAACAATAATTTTGCATCCAACAATTAATAAATCAGAAATCAGACTACAAACTTCATCAAATAGTAATCAACAGTTTAGAACACCTTAGTGAAGAGTTCTGAATGCAATATCAATGGTAGAAGTTAGAATTCAGAAGGTAAGAAATTCTGAATACAACATCAAGGCATTAACAGCTGGAACTTAGACAAACAATAAGAATTCAACCTTCAAGAATCAGTTAATCGATTAATGCAGAGGATCAGTTGATCCACTTTCAAAACAGTGCTCACAGGAGATCAATAGATGATATTCGATCAAGCCAGAAAACTTAACAAATCAATGGTCATTCAAGCCAGAGATCAGTAAACACTTGATTGACACTCATATTGTTATCAACTGATCTTTTAAACAGCCGGTTATTAGTAATCAATGTTTTCAACCTTGAGGGTTCGATCATCAGGAGGAATCCAGAAATGAATCATTCTATAAAGAGATCTGCTGGAGGTTGATTAGTTGATTCGGACACTCAGGTTATCGCTTGGTTGAAATCCAACGATTAATCATTCGATACCAGAGAGGAATCAGTTGAAGTTGTGGTATTACTTCAATTACAGACAATCAAACGGTCGATCCAAGGTTTTTAAACAAGTGAATTTGGAAATGGAGCCTAAGTCTGGCTTCAAATATCAAGTTAAAATTCAGACTATCAAGTGCCACAGTTCCGACGATCATCAATCAGGCAGTTGTTCTTCGGGGATCAAATTACCACCCAGCAATATGCAGATAATCAATTGTTCAAGCCTTAATCAGACTCCAACCGATCAGAAATCTGAGTGATGTTGAAGGTCATTCGATTTGCTTCCCAAAAAAAAAAAAATTTGATGGAAATTCAAACAGCAACGATAGTTAAAAGGGATTCTGGCAGAGGTCCGGTAACACTTACCAGAGATTGATGGAGCTTGTAGGAACTTCAGCCGTCCGATTCCAAATTTCTGATGGCCTTTAATCCGGTAGGATATTAACAAAATTCCGGCAGAACTCTGTTCAAGTCGATCCAAACCTCCATTTGAATCAGAGATCAGTAGATCTGGTGATCATACTGTCGCCAGATTCCAACATTTTTATTGCCGGGAATGAGTAATAAACGATCAGATGATCGATTACTCTTTATGCAAATCAGATTTCAACTACTGGAAATCTCATAATCAATTATTGGAATTCTCTAACTTTATTATTGTAAATCAAATCTTTGATGAACTGTAGGCAATCAGCCGAAAATTTGAAACAGTCGATCTGTTTTCCCCGTTTTTTTATTTTTTATAAGAAGACATTTGCCGGAAAGATCGATACATCACCACTCGATCAATCGTTAGGATTTTGCAATCTTATTTTTAAACTTGTTACAGAAAATCAGGATGTGCTAAAACTAACACGCCTAATGTGATTGGAACTAAAAATTTCATATACAAATTGCAGGAAATCAGATTGAAGAAAGAACAGGAAAAGAAGAACTTACCGGTTTAGCTCCGATTAATCTTGGGAAGAGAGGGCTCCTCTGTTTACCGATCGAATTTTTTTTTGTTATCAGAAAAGAAAAGAGGGGAATCCCGGGGAAAGAGAGACAGCAGATACTTGATGCGAGAGGGGATCCTCCAGAGAAAAAGCTCCTCCTCAGAAGAGGCTCGGGTGCCTCTTCTTAAAGAAGATGGGAAGCCCGATGATTGAAGATGGAGGGTAAAAAATGAGAGGGTTGTTTTGAGATCAACGGTGGGAGAGAGAGAAAAGAAATGCGCGGGAGATGGCTGTTGGAGATTTTCTAGAATTCTCAGGGGGGGCTCCTTTTCAGAACTTTTCTAAAAAATGGTAAAAAGGAGGGTTTTCTGGCAAAAATTCCATTTTTCAAGTTTTAAAACCCTTTGCTTCCCTCAATTTTTGATTTTTGTATTGCTTTTTCCATTTTTTTGTATTTTTGTAGTAGAAAACTAAGATTTTAAAAGAAAACTAAGTTTTAAACACTTTTTTTGTATTTTTCTGAGAAATATTTACAAAAGTATTTTTCTGAGAATTTTAATCCATTTCGAGAGAATTTCTTCAGAAAAAAGGGGTTTTTGACCCAGGTTTTGAGAAAATGTTCAAGTTTTGACACTCGAGTCAAGAAATACAATGTGATGGATCCAAACGGATGTCGAATGGACTGTCTGAGCTATTTAAAGGCTATTTTTGGTATTTTCTATAATTTTAATTTAAAATTTGAACAAGGAGACTCAGATTTGGATTTGGATTTGGACAATGGATCCGGATCCAAAATCAATTTAAACATATGAAATGAATTTAATTTCAATAAAACTAGAGGAATGAACTGGAATTTAGATTTGAAATGACCCATTTGCTCAGAAAATGAATTTAGGGGCAAAAAGGGAATATTTAAAAGATTTTGAAAAATTTGGGGTATTCACAGATGCCCCTCTTTGCTACTAAGCCGGTTGAGAGCCGAGCTTAGTGGCAAAGACAACACTCCAAATTTTGAAAAAATGCCCCAGTCAGCAGATCTGAACTGGGTGTGGAAGAATTTGATTTAAAAGACATGGTTTTTCAGGTTTTAAAATTTTATCCTTGAATGGCTTGGGAAGATGAAATCCTCGAAAATGATATGACTGAATAATAGAGATGAGGAAATCGTGATGGGACTTTGGGTGAAGATCCCGAAATGATGAAAGGTAAGAATTTAGATCAAGTCTCGTGGGCGAGACAAGATCAATCTTTTGAAATGACTCAGGTTTAGCCCTTAACCTGGATGGGACGGAGATATATCAAGATAAGCTGAATGAGGAAAGGAATATATGAGGACCTTGATAGGACATTTTGGCAAATGTTTCACGAGATGAAGCTCAAGTAGGATTTTATTCTGGATGGATATACAAAGCATGGATTCTTGATGGGAAGAACCATGATGGGACTGGAGGAAAACATCTCGTCAAAATGAGAGAAAATCGTTGGAACGAGATTCAGGTTTAACCACAACCTGAAGGGGACGACCATATGGAATCTCGAGTGAAGAGACCATGATGGGACCTTCGGAGTTTGGACGAACAAATCCGACAGGGGTTTCGTGAAAGGAGGAAGGAAATGGGGTTCCCTAAAGCTTTGAAAAAGGGATGAACTTGGACGTCTCGTTGCTGAGACTAAATCAGCTTTTGAATTTAATGACCTCTCGCAGGAAGTACAGGTTTTGACCCTTAACACGAGTGGGAACAACCATACGGATTTCTTGAAACCGTGATGGGACAGGAGAGATACTTCAACTGAATGGGGTAACTCTTCTGGAAGATATAAACAACGCTAAGTTGCATCAAAATGGATATTGACTACTTATTTCATTTTGAGAATATCTAGAAAATTTTGCCAATAAGATAAATTTATAGTTGACTTCAATGTTTGAAACTGTGCATATGTGTGCAAAGATATTCCCTCTTTTACCTAGAGTATTTCCTCCAACGAGGTTAACTTCTCGGTCTTTAAGAGTCAAATTCAAAATTTTAGCGCTGATGATTTTCTTCAAGGAGGCTATCCATTTCCCTGATATGAGAAGATAAGAAATATTCTTAATTTCATAAAAACAAGTAGTGAAAAGACATTGACAAAAGAATTTTGCATGAGAAAAGATGACTTCTGGCAATTTCGGCAGTTTGATATCTGGGTGTCTTCCCGTGATGATCTTCTTGCACTCTTTTTTGAGTCTTTGGGCTTTTCGGGCTTTTTACATCATCCTTCATTTTGGAGATGTCCTGACTTTTCTCTCTTTTTCAGGGAAGGATACGTCACAAACTCCTTCATCTCGGAGATGCTCTGATCCTTCTTTTTCTCAGGGATTATACATGATATTGGCTCAAAGGTCTTTAGACGATAGTTGAAATCAAATATCATTTAGGGTTTGTCGGTAGGTCCATCACACTCGCCTTCATCTTGACGGTGATCTGAACTTTCCCTGGAAGGATCCTTCACAAACTCCTTCATCTCGGTAGATGATCCAAATCTTCTTTGGCCCCGGGGGTCTACTCGCTTAATTCGCCTTCATCTTGACGACAATTGAGAGATCCCTTTTGCAGATATTTGATTGAAACTTTAAAATGAGAGGATATGGATTAAGTGGATTCTTTTATGGCTCAGGATATTTCCACTGCCTAATTGCCAGAAAATCGTCTTTAAACACGCGCCATAGCTATGATCAATATCAATTCGCTTCCGGCTTTTCAACGTCATCGAATATTTCTTTCGCCAATCATACCGAGGATATTTCTCTCATCCTTTTGGTTGATCAACAGGAAAAAATTTGAATTTTACCTCTTTCTCGCAAAAAGTTTCACCTTTTTGGAAAGAATACTAGAGGTAATCAGAGGTAGTTCTTTTGTGCAATAAGATTTATTTGGAATCAACAAATAATTTTAGCAAATTGGCAAAGTTTTCATGACTTCTATGTGAAATATTTACTCAATATAGATTTTGATGCGACCTTTAGTTGCAATTTATGATTTTGGACATTCTGATCAGTAAAATTGGAACCTTTCATTTAACGACCAGTGAAGGAGCTGGAACCTTTCATTTAACGACCAGCGAAGTAGCTGGGACATTTCATTTAATGACCAACGAAGTAGCTGGGACATTTCATTTAATGACCAGCGAAGTAGCTGGGACATTTCATTTAATGACCAGAAAAATCTGGGACCTTTCATTTAACGACCAACGAAGGAGTTGGAACATTTCATTTAGCGACCAGCGAAGTAGCTGGAACATTTCATTTAGCGACCAGCGAAGTAGCTGGGACATTTCATTTAGCGACCAGCGAAGTAGCTGGGACATTTCATTTAGCGACCAGCGAAGTAGCTGGGACATTTCATTTAATCATTTAACGACCAGCGAAGTAGCTGGGATATTTCATTTAATCATTTAACGACCAGCGAAGTAGCTGGGACATTTCATTTAATCATTTAACGACCAGCGAAGTAGCTGGGACATTTCATTTAATCATTTAACGACCAGCGAAGTAGCTGGGACATTTCATTTAATCATTTAACTACCAGCGAAGTAACTCGGACATTTCATTTAATCATTTAACGACCAGCGAAGTAGCTGGGACATTTCATTTAATCATTTAACGACCAGCGAAGTAGCTGGGTCATTTCATTTTAATCATTTAACGACCAGCGAAGTAACTGGGACATTTCATTTAACGACCTTTGATTTAATGATTTGATCTAAGATTGAGACTTTCTGAGGAACAAACAGCACGAGGACTGAATTTGATCTTTAGATTTGAAAATTTAGCAAAATAACCAGTGCGAACACTAGATTTTCCAACTGAGAGTCGGGAAGGAGATTGGCCTATTTAAGATATTTAGAGATCGAAGCAAGAAGAAAGGCCGGGTTTTCAGGATTATCCCTTATCCTAAAGGGGAAATGAAATATACATTTGATAAGAAATTCAGGAAAAGAATGATTCAGGTTTATCCCTTACCCTGAAGGGGAAATGGAATAGACATTTGATGAGAAATTTAGGAAAAGAATGATTCAAGTTTATCCCTTAACTTGAATGAAAAATAGAATAGACATTTATGGAAAATTTAGAATAAAATGAATCAAGTTTATCCCTTAACCTGAAAGGGAAAGAGGATTTAGTGAAGAGATAACTTGAGACTTGAATTTAGAAGGGATATGACAAGATTTAGAATTTATGATCTATGATTTAGGTGGACCAGGTATGCGGTCCAATTTTCAGGATTTAAACCCTTTATTCTGAACGGGGAATATAGAAAGAATAAACTTTGAGAAGACAAAAGGATATAGAACTTTGAAGAAAATGTAGAACATTTGAGGAAATTGATTTATTTTTGTGAAAAGAATTCTCACAGGTAGCATGGTTGCCTCTATGAGTGATCTCAGGATTATCCCTTATCCTGAATGGGAAAAAGGGTAGAATTTGAAGAGAATTTTATATAAATTTAGAAATCAATAAAGATTGATAAAACTTGTATTTGCAAAAAGAATTCTCATAGGTAGCATTGTTTCCCCTACGAGAGGTCTCAGGATTATCCCTTATCTTGAATGGGAAAAAGAATAGAATTTAAGAAAATTTAGTGAAGGCAATTTGATATAAATCTAGAAAATCAATAAAGATTGGAAAAACTTGTATTTACAAAAGAATCCTCATTAGTAGCGTTATTGCTCCTAAGAGGGGTCTCAGGATTATCCCTTATCCTGAATGGGAAAAATAATAGAATTTAAAGAGATTTAATGAAGAAAATTGATATAAATCTAGAAAATCAACAAAGATTACCAAAACTTGTATTTACAAAAGAATCCTCATAGGTAGCATTATTGCTCCTACGAGGGGTTTCAGGATTATCCCTTATCCTGAATGGGAAAAAGAATAGAATTTAAAGAGATTTAATGAAGGAAATTGATATGAATCTAGAAAATCAACAAAGATTGCCAAAACTTGTATTTACAAAAGAATCCTCATAGGTAGCGTTATTGCTCCTACGAGGGGTTTCAGGATTATCCCTTATCCTGAATGGGAAAAAGAATAGAATTTAAAGAGATTTAATGAAGGAAATTGATATAAATCTAGAAAATCAACAAAGATTGCCAAAACTTGTATTTACAAAAGAATCCTCATAGGTAGCGTTATTGCTCCTACGAGGGGTTTCAGGATTATCCCTTATCCTGAATGGGAAAAAGAATAGAATTTAATGAAGGAAAATTGATATAAATCTAAAAAAATTAACAAAGATTGACAAAACTTGTATTTACAAAAGAATCCTCATCGGTAGCGTTATTGCTCCTACGAGGGGTCTCAGGATTATCCCTTATCCTGAATGGGAAGCACCTCGGACAATGAGGGTCAGGTTTATCCCTTAACCTGAAAGGGGCCACAAAGAATATTTAGAAAATACTTTATGGGAAAGAGGCATCAGGTTTATCCCTTAACCTGAAAGGGTATAAGAATTGATAAAATTTAATGGAATTTGAAGAAATATTTGATAAACTTGATAAAATTTGATGAAATTTGATGTAAACTTGATAAAATATGAATAAAACGAATGAAATAGATAAAAAAATACCAAAAATTAACTAAAAATTTTATAAGATTTGAGAAAAAGGAGTTTTTCTGATCCCGCCTGCATATGGGATCTTGAAAGGAAAATGTTTATTTAAAAGATAAATGAGAAATCATTTTGGGGGAAGAAAATCCACCACAAGAAGAATAATCAGCGCGAGATCTGATCCTTTAAATCCAACATGAGAGATCATCATAAGGGCCAATTTTTTAAGGCAATGGTTTGAAATCTATTTTTTTGAAAAGGAAGATCAACACTGGATCTGATTTCTAAAAATGACAGTTCGAAATTGATAATAAGATCAATACAAGGGTTGATCTTTGAATATAATGTTTTAGAAACCAATCTTAGAAGATAAGACCAACACAGGGGTTGATCTTTGAATATAATGATTTAGAAAAACCCTTTTTTGGAAGATAAGACCAATGCGAAGATTGATCTTTAAATATGATGATTTATAACCTATTTTAAAAGATAAGAACAACTCCAAGGTTGGTCTTTGAAAAGTTTTGAGATCAATTTTGGAGGATAAGACCAACGCAAGGGTTGATCTTTTGAATAAAAAGATTTGAAATCCATGAGATAAGATCAATACAAGGATTGATCTTTGAATATAAAGGTTTTTGAAATCCACTTTGAAAGATAAGGGTTGATCTATAAAGATTTGAAATCCGTTTTGAAAAGATAAGACCAACACAAAGGTTGATCTTTGAATATAAAGATTTAAAATCCATTTTAAAAGATAAGATCAACACAAGGATTGATCTTTTAATATAAAAATTCATTTCGAAAGATAAGACCAACACAAGGATTGATCTTTCAATATAATGGTTTGAAAAACTTATTTTTGAAGACATGATCAACACGAGGGTTGATTTTTTGTCACAGGTTGGACCAAGGAATATTTGAACTCCTTGGTCATAACGAAGATTTTTAAAATTTCATGATTTTTGAAAAAGCCCTCATAGGTAATATCATTTATCTCATGAATGATGTCAGGATTGTCTCGCATTCTGAAAAGAACAGGAATTTAAATGCCCCAGTATGGCAAAGGGAACAGAAGCATTGGATATAAAAGATATAAAGGAAATCGACATTTCATTTGATAAGCAAAGGCTTGATAACAACTGAATATTTACAAGAACTTTTAAAAGGAAAAGATTCATAAAAGACTGAGTTGACTAGCCCCTACAAGACAACTGACAAAAAGAAACGAAAGCAAACAAAAACTTTGGCTTCATTAATTCTTCGAGTGGTCTGGGAATGGTTCTGTCAGGACTGTTGGCTGCTTTTCTTCCTCGTCCTCTATCAGAATACTTCTATCAATGCAGTCTTGTATCATGTGCTTGAGGACGAAGCAGTGCTCTGTGTCATGCCATGTTGCTCTATGGAACTTGCAGAATTGGTCCTTGAACTTTCCCAAGATTACGGGAGGATCCGCTATCTTAGGGAGTTTGATCATCCCATGCTTTAAAAGGTAATCCAGAATTACTTCCATAGTTTGATCTAAAGGAGTGAAGACTCGATCTTTCTCCCACTTGATGTACTTGGGCTTCTCTTGAAGATCCCCTTTCTGTTGGATGCCGATTGGAAGCGGCTTATTATTGTTTTTAAAGGATCCCTCTTTCTGCCCCTTGTTCTGATCTACACTCGGACCACTGGCGCTGTTATTCTTGTTTCCCTTGCTATTGCTGCCAAGATTATTGCAGGAGGCATCAACTGAATGAGTGAACTACGCTTTCTTCTTCTGGTCTTGGACATTCTTGACCAGAGGCGTGCCCTCGTAAAGTCTGCTTTCTATTCCTGCCTCGAGCCATTCGGCTCGCTCAATCAACTTGATGAAGGATTTCGCCGGGGAAGTGGCGATGAGGCTTCTTATGGGCTGAGAGAAATTGTTGAGGATCACCTGCAGTGCGTGCTCCTCTGGAATGGGTACCTTCATCTTATTACAGGTGCTTCTCCACTTGTGAATGAAATCACCTGCTCTTTCATTCTCTCCTTGCTTCAGGTTGTAAAGATGATTTAATGTAGGTGAGGCTTCAGTGTTGAATAAGAAGCGCTCGATGAACAAATTTACTACTTTATCGAACTCTCGTAGTTTGATAGGATTTACGTGGTCAGCATACCATTTGGCTGCTACACCCTCCAGACTGCGGGGAAAGCAAATGAACAGAGCCCTGTTATCTTTCCTGAAACGGCTGCACTCTGCATAAAATGTGGCCAGGTGGGCTTTAGGGTTGCCAGTCCCATCAAATTTGAGAAACTTGCGAGGAAGATTCTCCAGGTTATCATCCCCATCTAGACCATCGTAAAAATCTTCGCCAGTATAGGTCTGCTTGCCCTTACCCTTGGCTTGAATGTCTTTAATTGCTCGATTCATCTCCTTCATCTGTTTACTCATCAGGTCCTCTGTTGGAGCCCCAGACTTAGGTTTGTTGACAGATTCGGGCTCTTCTGTAGCTATTTTTACGGACTGTCTTGGAGGATTCTGCTTGTAGACAATCTGCTCTTCCTCTTCTGACTCTTCCTCGACTGACTCTGATTCTTCAAAAGTAGTGTACCTTCTTTTTGATGATTCTGACTTGCTTTTTCACAGGCTTTATCTTCAGCTTGCTTTTAGGAACTGCCTCTTTCAGCTTGGCCTCGGCTTGCTCTGACATTATCCTTGCCATCATCTTTTGGAACATGTCATACATAGCGGGGTCGATGTCATCTTTCTTGTTCTGACCCTGTCCCCTGATTGATTTAGGAGAGCTCATCTCTTCCGCCTCACTGTCGCTGAGTTGAGGATCTGTTTCTTTTCCCGCTCTTGTCGTAACCATTTTCGGATATCAGTGATCTCTCTGTAGAGGAAAGAGGAGGTTTTCAGACCAAAGAAACTTTTTGGAGAAATTTTGACAAAGAGGGAGGATTTAGGTTAAAAATCTAATTGTATCCCATTACTAGGGATTGAGTCGCCACCAAATTTGTAACAATTGCGTTGTTTACTCTGCGAGGGAGAGTAACCAACTAAAATATGAAAGAAAATACCATTTTGAAAAGGATATCTCTTGACGGAAAGAGATTTTTATGAAAATATAAACAAGAATATAAAATCAGAAGAAAATAAGAGAATAAATGAAATTTGAGGATAAATGGTAAAGATTTAAATTTTGAAGAACTTGCAGGCAGGATCAGAAGAATTTTTGAAGAAATTTTAGAAGAAAAGGATAAAGAAAAATACACTTGGGTTTTAAAAATAAAGAGGACATTTTGAAACATATACCCAGGGTTTTGGAAAATATAAGGAAGATAAAATATCACACAATCATAGATATACAATCAAGGATGCGCAAACAGCACTCCCTAAAGCTGACTCTATATGCAATATTTGAAATGGCTGATAGGACCTTTAATCCTAACTCTAAGATTTATATCATCTGATTCCAATCAAGGTACGCCGATATATTCAAGCCGAAGCTCGAAGTACGTGGCATATAAGATATCTCTCTGGTTCTAAGGTAAAGGCTTCCCAACATCCTTGAGCACCTACCGATATACCTCAGACTATGACCCTTAGGTACGTGGTAGGGGGGCGCGAACCCAAATAAGTGGTCCAGTTGTGAGGCTCTCTCCCGAACTATGGTTCAGTGAGACAGCCCAGCAACGTGAAGACCGGGACAATATAGGTAAGGATGTTTTTCAAAAAATGATCAATCATGCAATAAAATCAGAAGGCTCTAATGCAAGCCCTAAAGAGATAGAATTTAAATGAACAGAAGCATACACTTGCATACACTGTTTGCATTCAATCCCTAGAATTGAGGAGAGTTGTATTTAAGACCTAAGTCTAATGTGAACATGGAATAATCTCCTCAATATGGTCCTACCAAACCATACTTAGATCATATATGCAATGATGTCAGCTTTAGGACAGAGTCTAGGCTCCTAAGGTTTGCATGGAAATGTAGCTGACATTGAAGAATAAAGACTTAGAGAATATTAGAGCAAAGCAAAGGCATAGATTCAACCGGATGAAGACAAAGTCCCATCATGGTCGCCAAAACTGTGATCATCGCAAAATTTTTCCTCTCTCTCTTGTGGTTTCTCTCTCTTCTTTCTCTTTCCCTTTTCCAACCTCTATTCTCCTCCTTTTTGAAGGGAGAAAAATAAAAGAAAGAAAAAAAAGAGAGAAGAGAAAAGAAAAGAAAGAGAGAAGAGAAGAGGAACTATTTTGCGGGTTTTCACTTGACCTTTATTTGAAAAATATTTAGAAATTTAACTCGCCTCCGTTTTGAAAATTTGCGGGAAAATGGAGAGACGGGATTCGCTCGTCGGTACGAGGTTCGACCGTTCCTGGCGCCTTTACCAGGGGTAATCGAACCAAGGATCGAATCTATGCCTTTTGCTTTGCCTAAATATAATCTAAGAATTTATTCTAACTCTAAATGCACAAAGAATCATGCTTGTGCAATGCAAGGATGTATGCTCTTTTGAAAAGAATGTTTTGGAAATTTCCAAGTATCCTGAGATGAACTTGGTAAGGGAATGAAGAAATGTTTGAATTTAACTTAGAACTTGAGATAGATCAGAGAAGTTCTAAGTTTTCAGAGTTGGGAAATAAATATTGATTTTGAAGAGAAAGATTTGAAGCTTTGAAATGAAAGAAAATGGAATCTCAAAGTCAGAAATGGACTTTGAATTTAATCATGGATTTAGGAGAAGAAGATGAAATTTGAAAATGTAATCTTGAGATTTGAAATCAGGACAGGCTTGAGAGATCCAATCGATATAGAAAGTAGAAATGGATTCAGACGAGATCTGAAAATGGAATTGGATTTGAAATCTAGAATTTAGGAATGGAATTGGATCTTAAAATGGATTTAAAATTTGAAATTTGAGATCCGATGTAAATTTGGGTTCTGGATTCTAAGATGGATTTGGATCTTGAAGTCTGAGATCCAGTATAGAGTTGGACTCTGGATCCTAAGATGGATTTGGATCTGAAATCTAAGATCCAAAGTGAAACTGAAGTCTGGATCCTAAAGAGGAATTGGATCTGAAGTCTAAGATCCAAAGGTAGAGTTGGATTCTGGATCCTAAAGGGGGGGATTGGATCTGAAGTCTGAGATCCGATAAGAATGTTGAATCCAGGATCCTAAAATAGATTTGGAATTGTTGAATTTCCAAGTTTTTAATCGAACTTGGAAAATGATATTTAAAATTTGAATCTTGAATATACGAATGAATTTCAAAGTCAAATTAGACCTTGAATTTTTGAAGTTTGAATTTGAAATTTAGAAGATGAAGGGAATCTCAAAATTAAATTGAACTTTGGGTTTGATTTGGAGTATTTGAGTATAAATGAATTTGGAATTCCAAAGTCAAATTGAACTTTGAAATCCGATTTGAAATTTGAATATAAAATGAATTTGAAATATCAAAGTTAGATTGAACTTTGAGATTTAAAAATGAAATAGAATTTTGAAAATTGAAAAAAAAATGAATTGGATTTGATAAGGATTGGAGATAGATTAGAAGAAAGTATTTACATTACTTGGAGTTTTTGAAGAGGAAATTTCGGAAATATGATGCAATTCTATCCTAAATGATGAATTTAAATTTTTGAAATTGGATTTTGAAAAGCTATTTCATTCTTTAAATGAATTTAAAATAAGATTGAAGATATAATACATCCTTGACTATGGTCATTGAACGTATTATATAATAATCTATATTTAAATTCAGGTGGAGAATAAAATACAATTGGTGTTTTTATAGAATTTAAAATGAAATTAACTCTCAATATAACCTGACTATGGCCATTGGTATATATTTCGAGTTAATTTTAAGTTAAATTCTAATAAAAGAAAAGAAAATATTTAAGGAAAATATGATGAATTTTGAAAACGAATCAAGTGTGGATCCAGTGTTATTTCGTAAAAGATAAAAATTCTAAGTCTTGTTTACATCCTGACTATGGCCATTGATGTAAATCATCAACTTAGGATTGATTTACCTCTTACGAAATGGTGCACGTGCCATTCGTGTTCCCATTGTGAGATTTTGAGAAATAAAGGCAAAAAGCATGAAAACAAGTAATTCATGATATTTACAATGCTCATTCATTCTATCTAAAACTAGAAATATAAATTCTCATTTAAAATCTTACTATTACAACATATAAAATCGAATTTACAACTCCAAGTAATGATATTTTCCATGAATTCCCTGCAAAACACTTGATTAATAATAATAATAATAAAAAAATAGAAGAAAATTGTATATATCACATGGATATAAGCGACGAGACATTCATATACCTACCTTGTGCTTAACTCCTAATGAAACGACATGGATGATCTAAGGTATGGAAGGATAGCCAAATGTGTTATATATATATATATATATATATATATATATAATATTGATATAAAGTAGGTGAGTGGCAGATGTATATATAGTGGAGGTATTGAAATGAAGTGTAGTGACAGCTGATTATGGGGCAAAGAGTGAAGTGAGGGCTGTAGCAAATCAGTTGACAGTGATTTGCCTTCAGCCAACTTATTCATTTCAATAGTTTAATATAATAGTGGATCCATGGAGCAACACAGCAAATTGGCTTGTTGATCGATTCCTGCCGGTGAATTTCAGAAGATAGATGCAGCAGTGAATGTTGCGAGGTGGGTAATAGAGCTATGCTGGTGAATGAAGTTGAAATGCACAGGTGACGTTGTGCTGGTATTACAGTAGATGTTATGGGACAGGAAACAATTATGTTGTTTTAATGTATAGACGGAGAGAAAAATATGTATTAAACTCAGAATATATGCATTGCTAAATAACACCTCATCAGTTCTCTCATGATGAAAGAGGATGAATCTGGAATAATATAAAACACCTAAACCATTTGTTTTGATCATCTCAGCTTCATAGTTGAAAGATCATTCAAACAATAATTTTGCATCCAACAATTAATAAATCAGAAATCAGACTACAAACTTCATCAAATAGTAATCAACAGTTTAGAACACCTTAGTGAAGAGTTCTGAATGCAATATCAATGGTAGAAGTTAGAATTCAGAAGGTAAGAAATTCTGAATACAACATCAAGGCATTAACAGCTGGAACTTAGACAAACAATAAGAATTCAACCTTCAAGAATCAGTTAATCGATTAATGCAGAGGATCAGTTGATCCACTTTCAAAACAGTGCTCACAGGAGATCAATAGATGATATTCGATCAAGCCAGAAAACTTAACAAATCAATGGTCATTCAAGCCAGAGATCAGTAAACACTTGATTGACACTCATATTGTTATCAACTGATCTTTTAAACAGCCGGTTATTAGTAATCAATGTTTTCAACCTTGAGGGTTCGATCATCAGGAGGAATCCAGAAATGAATCATTCTATAAAGAGATCTGCTGGAGGTTGATTAGTTGATTCGGACACTCAGGTTATCGCTTGGTTGAAATCCAACGATTAATCATTCGATACCAGAGAGGAATCAGTTGAAGTTGTGGTATTACTTCAATTACAGACAATCAAACGGTCGATCCAAGGTTTTTAAACAAGTGAATTTGGAAATGGAGCCTAAGTCTGGCTTCAAATATCAAGTTAAAATTCAGACTATCAAGTGCCACAGTTCCGACGATCATCAATCAGGCAGTTGTTCTTCGGGGATCAAATTACCACCCAGCAATATGCAGATAATCAATTGTTCAAGCCTTAATCAGACTCCAACCGATCAGAAATCTGAGTGATGTTGAAGGTCATTCGATTTGCTTCCCAAAAAAAAAAAAATTGATGGAAATTCAAACAGCAACGATAGTTAAAAGGGATTCTGGCAGAGGTCCGGTAACACTTACCAGAGATTGATGGAGCTTGTAGGAACTTCAGGCGTCTGATTCCAAATTTCTGATGGCCTTTAATCCGGTAGGATATTAACAAAATTCCTGCAGAACTCTGTTCAAGTCGATCCAAACCTCCATTTGAATCGGAGATCAGTAGATCTGGTGATCATACTGTCGCCGGATTCCAACATTTTTATTGCCGGGAATGAGTAATAAACGATCAGATGATCGATTACTCTTTATGCAATTCAGATTTCAACTACTGGAAATCTCATAATCAATTATTGGAATTCTCTAACTTTATTATTGTAAATCAAATCTTTGATGAACTGTAGGCAATCAGCCGAAAATTTGAAACAGTCGATCTGTTTTCCCCGTTTTTATTTTTTATAAGAAGACATTTGCCGGAAAGATCGATACATCACCACTCGATCAATCGTTAGGATTTTGCAATCTTATTTTTAAACTTGTTACAGAAAATCAGGATGTGCTAAAACTAACCCGCCTAATGTGATTGGAACTAAAAAATTTATATACAAATTGCAGGAAATCAGATTGAAGAAAGAACAGGAAAAGAAGAACTTACCGGTTTAGCTCCGATTAATCTTGGGAAGAGAGGGCTCCTCTGTTTACCGATCGGATTTTTTTTTGTTATCAGAAAAGAAAAGAGGGGAATCCCGGGGAAAGAGAGACAGCAGATACTTGATGCGAGAGGGGATCCTCCAGAGAAAAAGCTCCTCCTCAGAAGAGGCTCGGGTGCCTCTTCTTAAAGAAGATGGGAAGCCCGATGGTTGAAGATGGAGGGTAAAAAATGAGAGGGTTGTTTTGAGATCAACGGTGGGAGAGAGAGAAAAGAAATGCGCGGGAGATGGCTGTTGGAGATTTTCTAGAATTCTCAGGGGGAGCTCTTTTTCAGAACTTTTCTAAAAAATGGTAAAAAGGAGGGTTTTCTAGCAAAAATTCCATTTTTCAAGTTTTAAAACCCTTTGCTTCCCTCAATTTTTTATTTTTGTATTGCTTTTTCCATTTTTTTGTATTTTTGTAGTAGAAAACTAAGATTTTAAAAGAAAACTAAGTTTTAAACACTATTTTTTTGTATTTTTCTGAGAAATATTTACAAAAGTATTTTTCTGAGAATTTTAATCCATTTCGAGAGAATTTCTTCAGAAAAAAGGGGTTTTTGACCCAGGTTTTGAGAAAATGTTCGAGTTTTGACACTCGAGTCGAGAAATACAATGTGATGGATCCAAACGGATGTCGAATGGACTGTCCGAGCTATTTAAAGGCTATTTTTGGTATTTTCTATAATTTTAATTTAAAATTTGAACAAGGAGACTCAGATTTGGATTTGGACAATGGATCCGGATCCAAAATCAATTTAAACATATGAAATGAATTTAATTTCAATAAAACTACAGGAATGAACTGGAATTTAGATTTGAAATGACCCATTTGCTCAGAAAATGAATTTAGGGGCAAAAAGAGAATATTTAAAAGATTTTGAAAAATTTGGGGTATTCACACATGATCTCCGAACTCCAACAAAGCAACCCTAAATATTAACAACTAAGTGAGTGTGTGAACAATAAAGTGTTACATCTAATAAATTAAATAACATGTGATACGCTTGCATCACTTACTCACCACGGGTATTTACCCAATTTGCATTGTTTTTGACACTTACTTACCACAGGTGGCTGAGCACGAGCTGATTCCGTTGAAAAAACTGCACAAAAAAACACTGTTTCAAAATGAAGTCACTACGAAACAAAAAAAAATTATTCTGACAAGGGGTCGACTCCCTTGCTGTTCCGGCAGGGGGTCGACCCCCTTACGGAACATAGGGGGTTAACCCCCTTACGGAACATAGGGGGTTAACCCCCTTACGGAACGTAGGGGGTTAACTGACCCCCTGTTCGGGCAGGGGGTTGACCCCCAGCCTTTCCGCCAGTGACTTGACCCCCTGCCTGTTCCGGCAGGGGGTTAACCCACTGCCAGAAAACAAAGGGGGTTAACCCCCTGCTGAAAAGGCAGGGGGCAAGGGGGCCCTGCCGGAAACGGCAGGGAGTTAACCCCCTGCCTTTTCGGCAAGGAGTTAACCCCCTGTCGGAAAGGCAAGGGGGTTAACCCCCTGCTGTTCCGGCAGGGGGTTTAACCTCTGCCAGAAAGACAGAGGCCCCCTGCCGTTTCCGGCAGGGGGTTAACCCCCTGCAGGAAAATGTAGGGGGTTAACCCCCTGCGTGAAAACGCAGAGGGTTAACCCCCACGTTTTCCGGCAGGGGGTCTACCCCCTGCCGGAAACGGCAGGGGGTCGACCCCCTGCGAATAGTAGGGGGTTAACCCCCGAGTTTTTCGGCAGGGGGTCGACCCCCTGCCGAAAAATGCGGGGTTTACCCCTCTGTGTTTTCCGGCAGGGGGTCGACCCCCTGCCGAAAATGGCACGAGGTTAACCCCCTGTCTGAAAACGCAGGGGGTTAACTCTCGCATTTTCTGGCAGGGGGGTAACCCCCTGCGTTTTTGGCAGGGGATCGACCCTCTACTGAAAAATGTGGGGGGGGGGGGCATCCTTTACCTTCCTCCGGTCGGCGGGGCCTACGGACGGTGGGACCGGCGAACGGCGGCAGTGGCGAACGGTGGGAGCAACAAAAGAAGAAAAGGAAAATCTGTCTGGGATTAGGGTTATTCGAAACTTAGCGATGGAATTAATTCCATCGCTAAGCCCACGTAAATCAAATTTATGAAACCCGCGATAGACTGCTCTTCGTCGCCACGTCCGTCGCTAAGTAGCGACGGACTTGAGTTTGTCGCAAGAGTCGTCGGCAAATCGTGCGGCTGTAACGACCAAATAGTATGTTGCAAACTCCGTCGCTAAATAGCGACGGACTGGGCGACGGACTATGGTCCATCGCTGGTTTCGTGTGCTTCTTTGATTATAGCGACGGATGTTTGTCACTCGGTAATCCGTCGCTAACGAGTGACGGTACTATTCCGTCGCTAACAATGTGTTTTCTTGTAGTGGATTAGGGGGTCAAAACCCCACCAAAAATGAACAAAAATGCAAGTTGATCCCCCAGTATGACAGACAACTGCAACAAACTCTTGAGCAAGGGTCGAGACCTCAAGGAAAGCTGAAGCGTGAGGGGTGGGGCTATAATCACAAATTTACTCCCCCGGATCAGTCACTCGAGATAGTACTTGAGTATATGCTTACCAGTGACATGATCAAACTTTCAAAGGTAGTCGATCCACCAGTGGTCATGGAAAAAATGAAAGAGAGATTCTGCAAGTTCCACCGAACAGTGGGACATGATACTTAGAACAGTTTTGTTCTCAAAAACACTATACAAGATTATATTGATAAAAACCTGCTGATAGAAGGAGCTGAAGATGAGAAAATGGCAATATTAAATTAGCCCTTCCTTCAACACTCGACCGCGATGATATCTGATCAGCCTTTTTAGCCACATGAGCATATTAAGCCATGTCCCAGCGAGGACATTCATATTCAGCATCAGGTATTAGTACTGCATAAGGCCCAGTCCAATGCCCAGAAGTTGGATCTTGTTTCAGCTTTCAACAAGCTAAAGGTTTCAAAGGATCCTGCTGGGGCATCCCCTTAGGTGGCCAGAAGAATGTCATGGTCCCCCAAAAGTTTTATCAAATTCGTGCCAGAAAAGGGTAAGGCATCAAAAGAAAGGCGGATGTAGTGCAGAGACCGATCACGACCCTCTCCAATATCCTGATCCTCGAGTTGACACGTGCTTCTCCCAAGCATCAGCAAGTCCTGGATGATTTACTGTGAAAAATCAAGGTCAAATCAGGCACCACCCCTGAAGACATGACCCAGATTGTCAATTAGACCATGACCAATGCTCCGATCACATTCTTAGACGAAGAGCTGCCTAAATCACATGCATTCCACAACAATGCATTATATATTATGGTTTGAACCAGGAGAATGACTATGCCCCCATGTGCTCGTCGATGGAGGCAGTAGCCTCAACATATGCCCTGAGATGACTGTCAAAGCTCTGGGTATTAAAGAAGAAGAATATGCGCCGGATCTGATCACTATTTATGGGTTCGACAATCACGGACAGACTGCAAAAGGCAAGATTTTTCTAGAAATATTCATCAACTACTTTGTCCACACAGTACTTTACCATGTCGTTAATGTACCACCGACATATAATCTTTTATTGGGATGAACGTAGATTCACAACACAAATGCAGTGCCATCCACTCTACACTAATGCATCAAGTGGTTTAAGGGTGGTGTGATCACTATTGTCCTGGGAGAAGACCTAGAAGAGAGACTGCTGCAACCTATGATTCTCAGGCCAACTTATACCGTTGATATCCCTAGCATCAGGGAAAGTGAAAGAGTTATTCTTAGCGAAAGCCTTGAGATGCTAAAGCTAAAGGCAGCACCCGAGACAAAGCATACCGCAGCAATGGTCCGATGGCAAGGGCCACACTTCTTTAAGATCGGAGGTCGTCTAGATTACAGCAGCTTTAGAGATCATCCCTTATTTTTAGAACTCATAAAAGCCAAGAAAGGATTTGATCTTCTACCAAAGCACGGTTATCAGCCTTTCAAAGGCCTAGGCAAGAAGGGAGATGGCCAATTAGAACCAGTAATCCCTGATCATCATCCGCGCAGGGCAGGATTGGGATTCACGGGCAGGAGGTCATAAAGACACTCTCTTCATCAATGGAATCCAATAGAAGCATCTGCCATCATTCTTTTTCTACTTCATTTATTTGATATTTGCATTTTATAGGGACGATGTCCCATTTCATTTTAGTTTCTTTAATGTCATCATTTTATTCAAGTCTTTAATAAAGTTATCAATTTTTCTTATCTATCTGGATATCATACGTCTCTTCTCTCTCTAAAATTTTTTCTTTAAAATTTATTGTTATTATCCTTTTCATTTCATGCAATTTGCTTTATGATGAGAAAACTTTTCCTAAAAATACTATCCTTTCACAAAATTTCAGAATGTCTTCCCAATCGATAAGAAAACTGGTCGTCAATCCTTCAATCATGTCAAAGCCCACAAAGATTTATCAGATTAAGGCAAGAACAAAGGACAATAAGGTCACGAAGCAGTCAGAAGAACTCACAGGATTGATTCATTTCTTCAAGAATTGTCAAAATTTGCAGTGATTCAAAAGCAAGACAAGTCATCATCCCTAGTTCAGGATCCAACTTAAGACATTAATATTGGTTCAGAGGATAGTCTGAAGATTCTCAAGATCGACACTAGTTTGAGCACAGATGAGAAGGAAAGGCTCATCGATTTTCTCAAGCAATATCAAGAAGTATTTTCATGGACTTACAAGGATATGTCAGGGTTAGACCCTAAATTGGTGGAACATCGCCTCATTTTGAAACCGGACGTCAAGCCAGTTAAGTAGAAGTTGAGAAAAATGGATTCCCGCATCAAGCAACATGTCAAGGAAAGACTTGAGGATTTACTCAAAGTTGGATTCATTCAGGTGATAGATTATCCAGATTGGTTGGAAAATATTATAGCAGTTCCTAAAAAGAATGGTAAAGTTTGAATTTGCATCGACTTTCTTGATCTCAACAAAGCTACTCTGAAAGATGACTATCTGCTCCCAAACATCGATCTTCTGATTGACAGCACGACTGGTCATGCCATGTTCTCTTTTATAGATGGATATTCTGGGTACAATCAGATCAAGTTGGTCGCTCATAACCAATCCAAAACATTCTTCACTATGCCATGGGGCATCTTCTGTTATACGGTTATGCCATTTAGACTTAAGAATGCTGGGGCAACTTATCAGCGTGTAATGACAGTCATTTTTCATGATCAGATGCATAAGATTATGGATGCATATATTGATGATATCCTGGTCAAATCCAAGGAGAAAGAAGACCATATTGATGCTCTAAGTCAAGTCTTCAAGCAACTCATTTTATTCAAGCTGAGGCTCAATCCTCATAAATGCATTTTCGGAACAGAATCTGGCAAGTTACTTGGTTTCATGGTCAGCAAAAGAGGGGTAGAAGTAGATCCTGCTAAGGCAAGGGCTATCATTGATATGCCACCCCCGACCAATCTTAAAGAGTTGCACAATCTCCAGGGACGTATGCAGTCTATCCGACTATTCATATCCAATTTAGTCATAAGGTGTGAACCTTTCAATCATCTACTCAGAAAAGGAGTGAAGTTCGAATGGGGGTCAGCGTGTCAGCAATCGTTCGAGCGCATCAAGAAGTATCTTCTCAATTTTCTCATTCTGAAGCCACCAGAATTAGGAAAGTCTCTTTTATTATATGTCTCAATCAATCAAACTGCTTGTGGCGGATTCCTGTCACAGTACGAAGAAGGCAGCCTAATAGAGCATGTCATCTATTATGTGAGCAAGACCTTCATTGACTATGAAAAGAAGTACTCTCAAATAGAAAAGACATGCCTAGCACTAGTCTGGATGTATCAGAAATTGAGACATTATTTGTTAGCATCAAAAGTCAAGGTTCTATCAAAACTCAATCCTCTTAAGTATATTCTTGAACAACCATTTCTTAGTGGATGGATCGCCAAATGGCAAGTTTTGTTGATGCAATATGACTTGGAGTATGTCTCTCAGAAGTCAATTAAAGGCCAGGCTATTGCCAACCAGCTAGTCGATTTTCCTTTGTCAGAGGATGTGAAGGTAGAGGATGATTTTCTTGATGAACGCATTCATAACGTTCAACAGTCTCCAGTTTAGAATTTATTTTTTGATGGTTCCAAGAACATAGCAGGCATCATAATCGGGATCTTATTAATCACACCCGAGAAGGAGATGATCCTTTTTTCTTTAAAACGTGATTTCCAATGTACTCATAACATGGCTGAGTATGAAGCTTTAATACAATGTCTGAAGATTTTGCAAGACTTTAATGTTAAGAGAGTACACGCTTTTGGTGACTCGTTACTCGTCGTCAGCCAAGTAAAAGTTGAATGGCAGGTAAAAGACCAGAAGTTACTTCCTTATCAGAAGATCACTCTAGCCCTCATTGATAGCTTCGATGAATTACAACTTTTTCATATCAAAAGAGAGTTCAATCAAATAGTTGACGGTTTGGCCAGCCTAGGCTCCATCATGTCTTTCAGAAATGGCAAATTCTGTCGCTTTTTTAAAATTGGTAAACTCGATAAACCTGCCTTCATTTCAGACACGCAAGTCAACCAGATAGAGTAAAAGAAGATATCTTGGTACCAAGATATCAAAAATTTCATCGAAACCGATAAGCTTTCACCAGAATTATCAAAGAGAGAACAAAAAGCAATTCAGCGTATGTCTGCCCGATATTTTATTCTTGTCAATGTTCTTTATTGTCGTGGGTTCAGTGTTGAGTATTCCAAGTGCTTAGACGAAGATGAAGCCAAAGAAATTGTTTAGAAAGCGTACAAGGGCATTTGTGGTGGCCACGTCGGCTACCAAACTCTCGTTAAGCAGATCATTCAGGCAGGGTACTATTGGAAGACCATGCAACAAGACTGCTACCACTTTATGAAGAAATGTGTTCAATGTTAGAAACGCGCACCTTCCATTCATGCATCGACGACATATTTGCAATATGTTGTATCTTCATGGCCATTCTCTATGTGAGCCTTCGATGACATAGGTCCCATCACCCCTTCTGCTTTCAATGGTCATAGGTATTTTCTAGCCGCCACAAAGTATTTCACCAAATGGGTCGAGACTGTCACTTTGCGTACAATGGAAGGCCAACATGTGGTCTCATTCATCCATGAGAATATTCTTTGTCGTTTTGGCATACCACACGACATTGTTTTAGATAATGGTACGTATTTCAAGAATGAGAGAATGAAAACCTTTTGTTTGAAATTCAGAATTCATCATCATTTTTCAGCTCCCTACTATCCTCAAGGGAACGGTCAGGCGGAAGCTATAAATAAAATTTTGATTCGCATCTTGGAAAGAACCGTTGAGACGGGTTGTGATTGGCACGAGAAAATTCATGATGCACTCTGGGCGTATCGAACCACCATTCGGACCCCGACCAACGCAACTCCTTCGAAGCTTGTTTATAGGACTGAGGTGGTACTACCACTTTATGTTTAGAAGTCTGCTCTTAAATTTGCATCTTTGCTAGAATTACCACTCGATCAGTATCAGCAACAGAGGTTGGTACAGCTTGATCTACTCGATGAAAGAAGACTCAAAGCGGCAGAGCATGCTCAGTCTTCTCGACAGAGGATAGCTAGGCAATATGCCAAATCAGTCATCGAAAGAAGATTCTGAGTTAATGATTTGGTTCTTAGATCAACGGATCATCTCAAGCACCGCCCACGTGGCAAATGATCATCAAACTGGGGAGGTCCTTATGTGGTCAAAGAAACGTTACCACGTAATTCATATCGTCTGATTAATGCAGACGGGGTAGAATTACCTGATCCTATCAATGCCCGACATCTGAAAAAAATCTACACTTAGAAAACTTCTATTCTATCTTTTGTATTCCTCAATAAATTTTCTTTAATAATGATGGATTACTCTTTTATCTGAATGCCTTTCTCCCAAAATACACCGGGTCATTTTTGTTATAAAACTCATCTTTTATTCAAAATACCCTATATGCAGGCAGGATCTAACAAAATCTTTCATCATTCATTCACATTCATTTACAATTACTTGCATTTTGCATTCATTTACATATTCGCATTCATTTACATTTTTTTGCATTTGATTGCATCCATTTTGCATTTGCATCAAATACTCATTCAGGATAAGGGACAAATCCTGAGACCCTGACAAGTTGTACAAATCATCGTGAGGGTGAAGATTAAAAATTTCCCATCATAATCAGCTAGTACTTTTTTTTAAAACCCAATGCTTATGCTGGTACTTTGTTTCAAAACCCAGTGCTCATGCTGGTACTTTGTTTAAAAACCCAGTACTTGTGTTGGTAATCGTTAGAAATCTAGTGCTTGTACTGGTAACCTTTTAAACTTCGGTATTTGTGCTGGTACTTTTTCAAAATCTTGTGTTTATTGGTCAAACTATCCCAAAATTCATCAAGACCCATACCAATTCTGTCAACCTGACCTTTGGGTCAATCAATTGTCGACTAATCGACCTTTGGGTCAACAATTTTGTTAATCGGACCTTCGGGTCACTCAAGTCTATCAATCATACCTTTGGGTCATCTATTTTGTTAGTCAAACCTCCGGTCATCAATTTTTGTCAAGCAAAACCTTTTGGGTTATCAAATTCTATCAAAGACAATCATTATTTTCTAACCTTTAGGTCGCATCCGACAATCATGGTCTTTCAAGATTCGACCTTTGTGTCAAACTCGTCTGCCAATTAGCTTATAATCACTTATCAATCATTTCTCTTGCGAGAGACCCTTCTTCCAAGTTGAGTTCGAGGAAGCTCGTTCTTTTTGCATGTCTTTATTGTTCGTTCATTGAACCCCTTTTTTTAGAGAGAGTTTGAAGGGACTCGTGCTTCACGAACCGTTTGCAAAACAATCTTTATTGTCATATAAGGAACCCTTTTTCCAAGGAGAGCTTCGACGGAAGCTCGTTTTCCTTGTAACCCTAAATGTCTTTTGTTAGGCCACCCGTCATAGAGGACCCTTTTTTCAGGGAGAGTGTGATGGACTCGCTCCTCTATGATATCCTTCCCAACCTTTGTTAGCGGCCCCCTTTCCATAAGAGAAGCCTAGAGATAGGGAGTTTTGATGAAAACTTTATTTCTCTTCAAAAGTTCATTTTGCAAACACCTTCTCTTCAGGGAAGAGAGGAGTATTTTTTATTACCCGTTCAGGTAAGGGTCAAGCTTGAGTCTCTCCTTTGGGAAAAAGAGAGGAGAATCTAGCCAGGGATGGGTCATTTAGACCTCAAGCGATTTCTTTCACCAAGGATTCCAAGAATATTTTGCCAATTTGTTATAAAAATAGTTGTTGATTTTAAAATCTTTATTGCACTAAAGTTTACCTTATATTACCTTCAGTAATCTTTCCAAAAGGACAAAGCTCTTGCGAAGAAAGAAGAAAATTCAAAGTGTTTATGTTGGTCAACTAAAATAATGAAGAAAAATTCTCAATATGACCGGCAAAGGAAAAATTCAATGATGTTGAAAGGCTATAAGTGAATCGATATTGATCATGGCTATGACACATTTTTAAAGATCATTCTTCTAGTAACAAGGTAGTGAAAATATCTTAGGCAATATAAAAAGAATTCACTCAATCTCAATATCTCTTTAATCAATTAAGCTATAATCAACTATCTGCAAAAGGGATCTCTCAATCATTGTCAAGTTGAAGGTTGATGGATGGGTTAGACCCCCGGGGACAAAGAAGATTTGAAACATCTCCAAGATAAAGGAGTTTGTGACGGATCCTTCCAAGGAAAGTTTAAATCATCGTCAAGTTGAAGGCGGATGTGATGAACCTCCCGAGAATCCCTAAAAGATATTTGATCACTGTTATCATAAAGAGATTTTCAAGCAAAGAGACCATTTTATCAATTGACTTACTGCGAATAAAAAAGGATGTGAAATATCTTCAAGTTGAAGGAGTTTGTGGCGTGTCCTTTCTAAGAAAATCAGAATACAACTAAGTTGAAGGCTGATGTGATGAGATTCTTGCCCGATCCCAAGAAACTCACTTTTCATGTCTCAAAAAAGCACAAAAAATTATCAAGATACTTCAATTAAAAGAGACAACATCCTTAATATAATTCTTGGGACTAAAGAAGATGCACAATATCTCCGAGTTGAAAGAGTTTGTGACATGTCCTTCTTGGAAAAATCATAACACAATTAAGTTGAAGGCTGATGTGATGAAATTCTCGCCAAACCTCAGGGAAAACTCAACCTCCATGTCTCAAAAGAGTGCAAAAAGATCAACATGTGTAAAACCCAAATATCAAACTGCCAAAACTACCAAGAATCATCTTTATTTTTGTAAAATTCTTTTATCAATATCATTTTGGTCAATTGCTTTTATGATACTGAGAACAAATTCTTTTCTTTTCATATCAAAGAAATGGATAGCTTCCTTGAAGAAACTCAACAACAATAATTTGAGTCTGATTCTAGATTTTACGGAGTTAGCCCAGTTGGAGGTAATACTTTAGGTAGAAAGAGGGAATATATTTTCATATATATATATGTGCTTATTTTTAATTATTCTTGAATCAACTACAATTTTTATCTTATTGGCAATCTTTTCAAGTTATCCCGACATGAAGTGAGAGCTTGATGTCTGTTTTGATGTATCCTAGCATTGTTGTTATCCCTTTTTAGGACTTGATAACAGGAGTTTTCAAGATCCTTCCCTTTTTGTTTTGATCTGAGCACCTGGGCTCTCAGATTATCACACTTCTCTATGTACCCCATTGTCCCACCATAGACAGTTCCTGCAAAAGGTCATCTGTTTTAAAATCCATTCGGTGTTAGCAATGAGACGTCCAAGATCAATCTCTTTTCAAGCTTTAGAGAATCCCCCTTCTTCCTTTTACAAACCCCTCTCGGATTTATTGTGCAAAATTTGAAGGTCTCATCATGGTTTCTTCTCTCGAGGATTCCATTTCTCCTTTCAGGTTAAAGGTCAAGCATGAACCTCGTTCTTCCATAAGGTATCATCCTTTTCAGGATAAGGGTTAAGCCTGAACCTCATTTTTTTATGAGGTATCATCCCTTTCAAGATAAAGGTCAAGCTTGAACCTCGTCTTTCACGAGGTATCGCCCCCTTTCAGGTTAAGGGTCAAGCCTGAACCTCATTTTTTCATGAGGTATCATCCCTTTCAGGATAAGGGTCAAACCTGAACCCCGTTCTTCCACGCGGTATCGTCTCCTTCAGGTTAAGGGTCAAGCTTGAACCTCATTTTTCTACGAGGTATTGTCCCCTTCATGTTAAGGGTCAAGCCTGAACCTCGTTTTTTCAAGAGGTATCACCCCCTTCAGGTTAAGGTTCAAGCATGAACCTCACTTTTTCATGAGATATCGTCCCTTTCAGGTTAAGGGTTAAGCCTGAACCTCATTTTTCCATGAGGCATCATTCCCTTCAGGTTAAGAGCTAAGTCCAAATTTCGTTCTTCTACGAGGTATTATTTGTCCCATCCAGGTTAAGGGTTAAGCCTGAGCCTCGTCTCGATGAGGTGAATCTTCTTCTTTATTCTCCATTCTATATCTATCACTATCATCCGAGCCTATTCTTTCATACTCAGACAAAATTTTCTAACTGAGGCATTTTTATAGTCCAAATTTGGTGTGTTTTTCCTTGCCACTAAGCTCGGCTTTCAACCGGCTTAGTAGCAAAGAGGGACATCTGTAAACACCCCAAATTTTTACCCTTATTCAGTGTTTGCATTTCATATGTCATTGCATATCATTGCATGCATTCGGCAAATCATTTTATTGCATTGCTTGTCATCGCATCTCATTATCGAGATCCAGCACTCTTGTTTTCAAAATCTTTCAATCCAGATTTGATTTTAAAATTCGTCTTGTAAGGTCAATTTCACAAACCTCGGTTTTTGCATAAATTGTTTCTAATTGTTAACCCCCAGGATCATGTTTTCTTCATAAAAACAATCTAGATTTGTTTTAAACTCAATTTCAATTGATTTCAATCCTCAGATGAGACCCACTTAGGTGGTGTCGCTTCTGGATTTCTTTATTTATCAAAATTTCTAAAAAATTTCAGAGTCCTAGTTGAATTAGGACTCTGTCTTTTCATCTTTTTTAATCTTCTCAAAACTTCATTTTGATTCTAAACCAGATATAGTCATATCCCTTACCCATTCTTGTCATTTTTTGGCCAAAATCTCAGAATCCCAATCCAATCAGGACTCTTTTTCCAAAGTCCTAGTTAGATCAGGACTTTTTTTTCAGAGTCCTAGTCGGATCAGAACTTTACCTTTTACTACCATTTTACCTATTTTTGAGAAAATCTTTCAAAATTCTTTATTTTGGCCAAAATCCTAGAGTCCCAGTCAAATTAGCACTCTTTCTCAAAATCATGATCGAATCAGGACTCTATCCCGATTTTACCCTTTACTCATGTTCACTAATTTTCAAAACCTTCTCATCTGATTTTTAAAATCTTTCATTTTAACCAAAATTCTAGGGTTCTAACTGGATCAGGACTCTTTTTCCAGAGTTTCAGTCGGATTAGAACTCTATCTTTCATCGCTATTCTACCTGTTTTAACCAAATCTTTCAAAGAGAAGTCAAAAACTCAGAGTTTTAGTTAAACCAGGACTTTGTTCGAAGAGTCCCAATTGGATCAGGACTCTGACCCTGATTTCAATTTTGAGAGAATCTTTCCAAAATCTCTTCATTTATCTTTTCAAATTTCAAATTTTTTATACTTCTAACACAGAGTTCCAAATTTTTGAGATTCTATTTCAGAGTTCTGATTGAATCAGGACTCTACCCCAGAGTCCTGATCAAATTAAGACTCTATCCTGAGTTCATTTTCTTGCTTCATTTGCACTGATTTTCAAAAGTCTTTTTTAAAATCTCATCATTTTCTTTGCAGAAAACCAAAATTCTTAGAGTTCTAATCGAATTAAGACTCTTCTTCAGAGTCCTAATTGAATCAGGACTCTAACCTGACTTCAATATTTACCTCATTTTTACCTGTTTTCCAAAATCCTGTCATCTGTTTTCTTAGAAAATCTAGAATTCTGAGAGTCCTAGTCAAATTAGGACTCTGCTCCCAGAGTCCTAGTTGGATTAGGACTTTCTCTTGATTTCACTGTTTGTTGCTATTTTCACTGGTTTTGCGAAATCTTTCATTCGTTTTTCAGAAAAGACTCAAAACCTAGAGTTTTAGTCTTAATCTGATCAGGACTCTATTCTGAATATTCTTTTACTTCCATCTTCACCTTTTTAACTCGTTTTTCAAAAGAATTAGGTTATTTTGTGGAGTTCCAGTAGATTCAGGACTCTATTTTAGAGTTCTAATTGAGTTATGACTCTAACCCTTACTGTGTTTTTTAACTTATTTTACCAGTTCTGATAAAATCTTTCAAAAACTTCAACATTTGGCTTTCAAAATTCTAAAATCTCAGAGTTCTAATAGGTTCAGGACTCTGGTTCAGAGTTTCAGTTCGCTCAGAACTCTATTTTCAAAACTTTTTTTATTTTAACCCCTTTTCAAAGCCATTTTCAGTCTTTACTTCGACTTTTCAAAACTTTGATGTGGGGCCCACTCAGTTGGCGCCACATCCAGATGAGTTTTGACCCAGTCAGGACTTTGTGTCATTTCAAAACTTTCAATCCCAAGTCTACTTTTGAATCTCTTTTGAAAAACCCCTCAGTTTCAGGTTTTAAAATCATTTCTAAAAATTCAAGTGGGGCTCACTCGGGGTAGCGCCACATTTGCAAAAGTCAGGGTTAGACTAGGGTTAGTCAGTGTCCTAGTTAGATTGGAAGTTTAGAAGAGTCAAATTTAATTTTGAAAATCCATTTTAACTTTGGTTTATAACTATTATTTTTTCAAGTTTTAAATTTGAGTTTCAAAAACCCAATGTGGGCCCACACTAGGTGGCGCCACACTTGAGGTCTTTTAGGTCAATTAGAGGTCTAGGTTAGGTGTTAATTAGGTTTATTAGGTTAGGGGTAGTATGGTAATCATCTAGGAAAATCCCCCCCCCCCTCCCCCTAAAGAAGCCAATTAGGAAAAGAGCTTGGAAATTTCCAAACTCTTTAACTAAACCTAATTTTTTCTATTTAAGTAGCCATAAGGGGGGTCAACCACTATTCCTCACTCTTCCCAATTCTTGGAGCTTCTCTTTCCTATCCAGCACCTCCAACTTCCTCCATTGCAGCTGCAGCCCCCAAGGTAATTCCCTATACTTTACTTCATGTTTTTTATAATTTTGGCATGATTTCACCATGGGCGCCCTCTTGTTCATAGATTTCAACCATGATTTTCAATCAAGAACCCTAAAATCGGTTCAAGACGGTGATCTAACTCAGTTTGATGGGTTTTTACAGGATTCTAATCCGTTAGAATCGTTTATAAACATGTTTTTTATATTCTTAGCCAATGAAATATGAGATTTAACCGTTAAATGGTCTAAATCCATATTTTTAAAGGGTAAATCAATTTCAGCCATGGATTCCCTATATTTTTTTTATTTTCTTATCATATTAAAGTTTATTTTATATATTCCAGCATTAAATCAAATTTTTTTATGATGTTTATGTATTTTTTTTTGTTTCCATGTTTAGATTAGTTGTTTCAGTGTTTTATTGGATTTTCGTATATTCTAATTTTAGATCTGTAGAAATTATGTTACTTCGTATTTAAATCTTTGTTAGAAAATTCTAATTTTTTTATATTTAGTCCATGGATTTGTCAGTAAGTCACTATAAGAAAATCAGAGGTTTTTGGATTCGGGAACCTTATTAGAAAAATACAAAGTCGGATCGTGATTTCTGTTACTTAAAATCGCTATTGATATTCAGGTATAAGTTGCAGATGTGATATTTCTGTCATTCAGGATCAGATTCATAATGCGTAAATTGCAATAGCTTTGTATTATAATCTATTATTTACTATAATTTTATTATATTTTTATTTCATTGTCTGCTATTTTTCCTCTGTCAGAAAGTTAAATCAACTTTTTAGAACTCGCTATGCTGTATTAAAACCCTAAGTTAACTTGTGTTGATCGTATCTCCCTAACCGAAGATCTGATCAATGATTTGTAAAAGGAGAAATTCCTTATCTACATGTCTGTTATTCACTACTAAAATTTTAGAATTTTCCAATGTGTCTTGCTATTATTCCCTATATTTAAAGTTTTATATTTGTTAAATTCAAGTACGGATTGCCGAAATAATATCTCTCTAACCAAAGATGATTTTTTCAATCTGTAAATAGGATAATCTTTGCTTTTTTGTCTATTAGTTCTTTATAAATATTTATGAATTTTCATGGTGAAATGACCCCTGATTCGGGTCTGACACTGTGACAAGTACGTGCCCACTGGTAAAAATAGCATATTTTAGGGTTTTTATGCAATTTTTATATTGGAATAATGTCAAAAATAGATTTTTATGATTCCAATTTAATTTTAGGGTTATTATAAGTGCAGGTGTTGATTTTTATCAATTTTGGAGTTCATTTGGTGCTTGAATTGATTATATTGTGAAACAGGGTGCCCGTAGGATCCCGAAACACTGGTAAAATCATGTTTTTCATGATATTTTTAATTTTCTTCGTAAAAGTTCTTGTTTTTATGGTTTTTTATATTTAAATTCATGCTAGGACATTGCACAGTCGATTTGACTTTGATTTGTATTTTTTTAAATCCTAAACCCAGAGTTTTACCAAAATATTTTCTGAAAATCCTGATTTCAAGGCCATAGTCTTGTTTTCAGGGGTATTTTTGTTATTTTTCCACAAATTCTAAATTTCAAAGTTATTTATTTTTATTATTTCTTAAATTTTATTTTATATTTTATTATGTTTATATCAGGAAAAACATGGGAAAAGGCTTATATTTGGATAAATATATTAATTTCTAGATATTATTGGATAAATCTAGAAAAGCCAATATATCTTCACTAACAAGTTTTCTAGTTTTGCAGGGATATTCAAGGTTGTACTTTCCTTTATTTTCCTTTATTCAATTAGTGATGTAAATTGTAAATAAAGTTGGAATAAGAATTTAAATTTCTGCTTAGAATTAGGATTTGCATTGCATGTAGTTTAAACTTTGATACATAACTGTTATGTTTGTCATTCATGCACATATTTCAACTCCACCATGGTCTACACGAATGGCACATGCACTAGCATCTAGGGAGTTGGTAAACTCCATCAAGTTTGTATTTATGGTCATAGTCAGAATACGAACGGAATCTAGATTTACCATCTTCTTTTAAGCCACAATCAACCTACACTCTTAGGCTATCTTTAAAATCATTGCATATTTCAAAGTTTTATAAATATTTTCTCCTTTTAGAATCAAATGAGATACATTTAATCCATATCTGTGGCCATAGTCAGAGATATGAGGCAAATTTATTTCATTGATGTTCTATAAGGCACATAAAATCTCCTTTTTCAAGCAATTTTCTCAGAATTTCTTCAGAAAATATCTTTGACAAATTGCATTCATACATCATTTAGGTTTAGATTGCATCATGAAAATATTCCACAGGGCCACACGCCCATCCTTTTGATGTATTTTCCAAATTCCATCTCATAAAATCAATTTTCTCAAATTTGCCTTGATTTTCCTTAAAATCGATTTTCTCAAAAACCTTTGGTTTTTTTCAAAGACTTTCCAAGTATTTTCCAATTTCAATTCATGACTTTCCAAGTTATATTCTCATTTTCAAAGTTCTATTTTTGAGAAATCAATCTTCTCCAAGTAATTTTGAGTTTTATCATAAATGGATTTCTTTAAAACTTCAAGATTTCTTCAGAAATCAATCTTCTCTTTCTTCAGAAATATTCTCTCAACAAGGCTCACAATTTTCAAAGTGTTATCTTTTCCAAGGATTTTCTAAGTATTTCAAAACTTTAAGGCAAACATCATGTTTTCAAAACCTGCATTTTCAGAAATTCATAGCACATGCCTGATTCTTTATGCATTTAAGAATAAAACATCGATTTAGACAAGTTGAGCAAAGCAAAGCATATGGTTGATCCTTAGTTCAATTATCCCTGGTAAAGGTGCCAGGAACAATTGAACCTTGTACTGATAGGCGAGTCTCATTCTTCAGAATTATCCCCCATTTTAAAATGGAGGCGAGTTATTTTCAAAAACTTTTTCAAAGGTTAGTTTGACTTGCAAAAGTAAAATTTTGCAATGATAACAGAAGGTTGGAAAAGTGTATGTTTATATTTGAATGGATGTATGTTTGAGGGTGTTTGAAGTGTATATTTAAATTGAATTTTTTGTTTTATTTAATATAATATAAA
Source organism: Nuphar pumila (assembly GCF_984573655.1). NCBI lineage: Eukaryota > Viridiplantae > Streptophyta > Magnoliopsida > Nymphaeales > Nymphaeaceae > Nuphar > Nuphar pumila. The sequence goes on along the minus strand of NC_143252.1, from coordinate 105,771,382 downwards.
AAAATTTAAAACTATTATAAAAATATATTTTTGTAGGTTTAAGGCCTATAATGGTGACATTGTTGTGTTATCGTTATAGGCCTTAACATTATGTCACACTTACAACCTATAACGATGAAGTAATTGTCGTCATCATCGCCTAAAATAATGACTTCTCACTGTTATAGACTATAACAACAAATTAATTCTCTCCATTACAGGCTATCACGGTGACACAAAATTGTCACTGTTATAGATAAGTCACTGTTATAGGGTGGGTGGCTGCTGGTGGTGTCCCAGTTCCATCAAGATTCATTGCCGGTGTTAGGTCACACAATAATGATGACTTATAAATGTCATCGTTATTACTCAACTAAGGCTAAAAATTGGCAGCCATTATTTATCATCGTTATAGACCTATAGTGGTGATAAATAGGCCAACAGCGGTGAGAAACATCACCGCTATTGACCCTCATCCTTGTAGTGATAAGAGCTTAGGTGCTTGTTCACCTACTTGAGTGTCTTGCCCATCCATTGCACGCATTAATAGACAATCACACAAAAACAAACTCATCAAAAACAATTTTTTCTATAAAAACTACCTTTAGTGCACAAAAAGTGCTGCTAAAGGCCACAAGAATGTGCATGTCATTACAAAATTGTAATGATGTGCACGTTCCTTTTACCTTTAGCGGTGCTTTTTGAGCATTGCTAAAGGGTCTTTTCTGCTTGTTTTTGTGCCAAAAGCATTGTTTTAGCTTTTTTTTTTTTTGCTGGCCATCCATCAAGTGTGCGATGGATGGTCAACTTGAATAAGTAGGTGCTCGAGCACCTATTCATCAAGCAGCTATATATATATATATATAGATAGATATAAAAGGGTGTATTGTCAGACACCCAAAAAGTTCTACCAAAGTCGGCGGTGCAATTTTTTTTGCACTCCACCCTCATAATCACCATCCTCAACCCCCAATGAGCCTCTAATTGTGCCTTGTAGAAGGGTGTGCCCCCATGGGGACTCAAATTTGGGTAGGAGAAAACCATTATCCATAGGCCAAGGCCATGTGGGCAACCTCTTGAGGTTTAACCTGTGTGACTATTTTCAAATTTGGTACACAATTATGCCACAGAGGCACACCATTTTGGTGCTATGTCCTATGGATGTCAGGTTTGTTGTCCCTCACCCGACTTGCACCAAACCCTATAGGATCAGGGTTCGGTGATAAACAAGCAGGTCTGATTAGAATCCGGTCAGACTCAAAGAGTCCAATTAATATATGGAGTCGGGTATGCTTTGTAAAATTTCATACTAGACTAGGCCCGACCTGATTGGACCTGGATCAAAACCTCATACCAGCATATCAAAACAAATATGGGTTTGGTCTCACTGGGTTCAAACCAAACCCAACCTGTTGACACCCCTAGTGTGTCCCTGGTGACATGAGTGGACATGCTTGGACACTAACACCTTTGTGACAAATATTGCAATATTTATAAAAATGTTGATGATATATATGGAGAAATTGTTTGAAAGTTTAAAACAGTACTTTTCTGCGAGTTTTTCAATCCATGACAAATATCATGATATTTATATTTTTAAAAGATATTTATCATGAAAACCCCTAAGATTTTTATTTTTAAATGTCTTTTATTTATATTTTCTTATAAAAATTATTTATTTATTTATTATTCTCAAGATTTTGACCCAAAAAATGTGATATTTATGAAAAAAAATAAAATTTCCCGAGTTTTTTGACTGTTGAGATTTTGTTGTTTTCAACTTTTGTCACTATGACTGACATTGACACGTATGAACAATATTTTAATATCATTTTAATTTTTTAATGTATTATTTTAATAAAAATGCATTTTCATTCAAAACTATAAAAAAAATTAATGTTTAAAAATAAAAAATTGTGTCCTTATATCTTATTTTCTAAAAAAAATCAAACTTGTGAGTTGAACCTGCATCATGCATAGGTGTGGACAACGAGCGGGGGCGGCCCGGTGGGCCAAGCCAACCCAGCCCACCATGTGTCGGGTTTGGGCCAAGGTTTTAGGCCTGGGCCCATTAGGTACCGGACCGAAACCTAGCCCGTTATATACATGGGCTGGGCTTAGGCCAGCCAGATTGGCCTGAGTTATTTATTAATTTTTTAATAATATAAAATTTTCAAAAAATAAATATTGCATAGTAACTTGATAACTATTATTATTTACCTAATTAGTTACATTAATTTTATGAAAACTAGAAATATAATTAATTGGGTGCATGGGAAGTTAAGAACTTGTTAATTACTACTATTTACAAATGTATTTGGGTTGGGCTGGACCCGACCCGACCCAACTGCTTCACATTGATCCGTTGGGCCAATGGGCCCGGTCATGGAGCTGCTCTTCAAAATCGAGTCCGTTAAGAACTGGGCCAAAACTTGGCCCGTTAGTAAACAGGCTGCATCATCTCCGGGCCGGGCCACACTTAAAGCCGACGGACCCAGGCCCCTATGCCCAACCCTAATCACGTGTCTTTGTGACATAGACACACAGTAGTTGACCAAAGAAGATTGAGACTAACAACCAACTAAGATAGCCAACCTTATCAACCAGTTTTGACATTACTAAACTCTCTCTCTCTCTCTCTCTCTCTCTCTCTCTCTCTATATATATATATATATATATATATATATATATATATATATATATCATATTTCTTAAATGATAAGATAGCGCCAGCACCTGGTAAAAGTGATTGCCAATGACGTTTTTAATAAATGAAACGAACTATTTTAGTTTGCCTTTTTCGTTCAGAAAACTATTTTAGTTTATTTCCTGCATGCAAAGAAGCCACTTAATTTCTCCTCAAAACAGGAAAAAAAATGACAATCCATTGAATTAATTGTGTACTATAAACTATAACTGCATCACTGGAAATTGTCAACAAATAAAAAAAAGTTCCCATTCATCAACTGACACAATGCTGCGGCTAGAAAGACTGTTCTTGGGTCTAATGTCTCAACACCAACGTATGCAAATCATTCCTTGATCTCATTATATCACAATCATTTAATTATTTGCTGTCCGGAGTCTAACCCACACACTTTACATTTTGTGCCCACTTATCCACATTTTATGCGTACACTTTCAGGTTAAAAGGTTGACAAAAAGGAAGAGAGGCAAGCTGACATCGGACTGGGCCGTTAAGGGGTTTGGACCCGCGTTGAAAGGAGGAAGGCAGGAAATGGAGGAAGAGGGGAGGCCACAACTCACAAGGGATGCCAGGCATCGGCAAGAGTTGGAAGCCACTAGGGATGTCTGTGGACCAGGACCGCTTAGCGGGGGCAAGGTCTCCCTCCATCCCTGCAACGGGGGACTTTGGACCTTCACCCCTGCCTCGTTGCAAATTTATTGTTCCTGTCTTCATCCATACCCCTGCTCCGTCCCTATCTCCATTCCGGTTTAGTATTAGAAATATATATAATAATTTTATTAAATAACTAAGGGTATTTTAATTATTTTAGTAACAGGAATCATGAACGGAAATGGTGAGGCGGGAGAAAGTGTAAGTCCATCCTCGCCACCATCCTCATGGGTTTTTATTTTCACTTCCATCCACAGTCTATTATCCATTTCATATCCTCCATCCCCGCCACCGCTTTCCCTCAGTCCATTGTCATTCCTAGCCACAATTAAGGGTGGGCATATCGGGCTGACCCGGGCTCATTTAGAGCTCGGCTTTGCCTGAAGATGACCCGGTTCTTAACGGGCTCGGGTTTGAAGAGTAGCCCATGGCTCGGCTCATGTTGGGCCAATGTGAAGTGGGTCGGGTTTGACACGATCTGACCCAAATTTATTTGTAAATAATAATAATTAACAAGCTCCCAACACTACAAGAAAATACGTTGTTAGCGACGGAATATTTTCGCCGCTAGTTAGCGACGGATTAACGAACGAAAAACATCTATCGCTATAATGAACAAAGCTTACGAAAATAGCGACGGAATATAGTCTGTCGCCAAGTCCGTCGCTAATTAGCGACGACTTTTGCGACATATTGTTTGGTCGTTACGACCGCACCATTTGGCGACGACGTTTGCGACAAAAGTTATTCTGCCGCTAATTAGCCACTACAAGAAAATACGTTGTTAGCGACGGACGTTAGCGACGGAAAGATTCCGTCGCTAGTTAGCGACGGATTGGCGAGCACAAATATTCGTCGCTATAATTACTGAATCTTATGAAAATAGCGACGGAAGATAGTCCGTCGCCTAGTTCGCCGCTAATTAGCGACGGATGTTGCGACGGACTGTTTTGTCGGTACGATCGCACCATTTACCGACGACGTTAGCGACGGAACCTAGTCCGTCGCTAAATAGCGACGGATGTGGCGACAGAATATAATCCGTCGCTATTTTCGCGAATATGATTTTACGTTGGCTTAGCGACAGAATGAATCTATCGCTAAGCCATCGTTAACTTTCGAATAACCCTAATCCCAGGCAGCTTTTCCTTTTCTTCTTTCGCTGCTCCTGTCGTTCGCCGCTCCCGCCGTTCGCCGTTCGCCGCTCCCGCTCCCGCCGTTCGCCGGTCCCACCGTCCACCGGTCCCGCTCCCGCCGTTCGCCGGTCCCACCGTTCGCTGCCTGGAGAAAGGTAACGCCCTCCCGTTTCCGGCAGGGGGTTAACCCCCTGCCGGAAAACGCAGGGGGTTAACCCCCTCCCGGTTCACGCAGGGGGGTAACCCCCTGCCGTTTCCGGCAGGGGGTTAACCCCCTCCCGGTTCACACAGGGGGTTAACCCCCTGTCGTTTCTGGCAGGGGGTTAACCCCCTCCCGGTTCACGCAGGGGGTTAACCCCCTGCCGAAAAATGCAAGGGATTAACCCCCTGCGTCCCCTGCCATTTCCGGCAGGGGGTTAACCCCCTCCCGTTTCCGGCAGGGGGTTAACCCCCTTCCGGAAAATGGAGGGGGTTAACCCCCGCGTTTTCCGGCAGAGGGTTAACCCCCGCGTTTTTCGGAAGGGGGTTAACCCCCTGTGTTTTTCGGCAGGGGACCCTTGCCCCCTGCCTTTCCGGTAGGGGGTCGACCCGGGCAAGGGGTCGACCCCGGCAGGGGGGTAACCACCTGCCATAACAGGCTGGGGGTCGACCCGCTGCCCGAACAGGGGGTCAGTTAACTCCCTACGTTCCGTAAGGGGGTTAACCCCCTATGTTCCATAAGGGGGTCGACCGCCTGCCGGAACAGCAGGGGAGTCGACCCCTTGCCAGAAAAGTTTTTTTTCCGTGGTGACTTCATTTTAAAACAGTGTTTTTTTGTGCAGATTTTTCAACGGAACTCGCTTGTGCCCCGCCACCCGTGGTAAGTAGGTGACAAAAACAATGCAAATCGGATAAATACCCGTGGTAAGTAAGTGATGCAAGCGCATCACATGTTATTTAATTTATTGAATGTAACACTTTATTGTTCACACACTCACTTAGTTGTTGATATCTAGGACTGCTTTGTTGGAGTTCGGAGATCATGCTGAGCATGATTTTAATGTATGAATATGGAAGTGTTCTTATTTTTGGAGTACGGAGTCCATGCTAGGCATGGTAGTAGTTAGTGGGATATTGAAGTGTGTTTGCTGCAGGTACATGTTTGAGATTTGTTTGATATGAATTATTTCAATGTATTGCAATGTTTGATGTGATTGTATTCATGCTTACATGTAGTTACTTTCAATTTGATTATGTCTACCATGTGAAATTGTATACTGAAAGCATGCTTCAAATGAATATATCGTGTCATGAATAGTTTGCACATGAAAATATTAAGTTATCAATGCATGTATCATAATTCTTGTGATTGTATGACATCATATATTGCATGATAAATTTGATATTTTCTTCATCATAGCATTCTGATGGTTCTCTTTTAACTGGTTAGGATACTATTCGCAACATCATACGACAAAATGACTGCAAACCGTGAATGAATGTACCGTAGGATAGTGGACAATGAGTTATCGCATGAATATATGGATGGTGTTGACAGTTTTATTGAATTTGCAACGGCAAGTGTCAGTACAGTAGATCTCACAGGTCGGATTTGGTGTCCCTGCAAGATTTGTAAGAATAATCGATTTGTAGAACCTCATGGCGTTAGACATCACCTATACAGGAAGGGTTTTGTGAGTGATTATCAGAACTGGACGTTTCATGGAGAAGAATTTAGAAACGATTTTGATGCACGGGTGAATGTGGTGCACGATAATCCATATACGAATTTGATATTTGATGTCACAGGAACAGAACTGGGTTCTGCTATGAGTTCTAGTGATGTAAGAACTGCCATAGATGAAGAATCACCAAACGATGCAGCTAGTAGATTTTATGATTTACTTAGAGATGTTGATGAGCCACTTTGGAACGGTTGTGAGAGTCACACTATCTTGTCTGCAGTTCTTCAACTAATGAATTTGAAGTCCGAGTATAATTTGAGTCAATCATGTTTTGACCGTTTGTGCATGATTGTGAAGAGTATGTTGCCTAAAGATGAGAAATTGCCACAAAATTTCTATCGTGCGAAAGTTATAGTCAACGCTCTAGGTATGGGTTACAAAAAGATTGATGTTTGTCCAAATCACTGCATGTTGTATTTCAAGGAGCAGAAAAACGACATATCATGCCCGTCATGTGGGCATCCTCCGTTCAAGCCAAAGACAAGAGGCAATAGTAGCACGAGATCAAAGGAAGTTTCATACAAGTCGCTCCGCTACTTTCCTATCACTTCTAGATTGCAGTGATTGTATATGTCTTCAAGGACAGCTAAACACATGAGATGGCATGCAAATAAAGTTCGACACGATGAAAACAAGATCACGCATCCTGTTGACGCTGAAGCTTGGAAGCACTTTGATCGTACTCATCAGAACTTCGTAATGGCAGTGCGAAATGTTAGACTCGGTCTATGTACAGATGGATTTAATCCATTTGGGGGTAGATCAACTCCATACTCATGCTGGCCAGTATTTGTTACTCCATAAAACCTTCCACCAAGCTTGTGTATGAAACGTCCAAATCTTTTCTTGTCTCTGTTGATCCCTGGTCCGACCTCACCTGGCCAAAATCTTGATGTATATCTAAGGCCATTGATTGATGAATTAAAAGTACTGTGGGATGACGGTGTTACCACATATAATGCCCACAAAAAACAAAATTTCAACATGAAGGTCGTTGTTCTATGGACAATCAGTGACTTCTCTGCATATGGTATGTTATCTGGTTGGAGCACACATGGGAGGTTGGCTTGTCCGTACTACATGGAGGATTCCAAAGCTTTTAGATTGAGGCATGGAAGGAAGCCTTACTGGTTTGAGTGCCATCGTCGATTCCTACCCAGCGATTATCCGTTCCGACGTCAAAAGAATGCATTTAAAGCAGGCACAACTGAAACGGAAGGTCCATCCTCAAGATTGTTCGGCATAGAGATTCTAAGAAGATTGTGATACTTTCCAGATGTATTAACAGATGCTCGCAGTCCTACACCTTTCCGTGGATTTGGGAAGGATCATAATTGGACGAAAAAATCTATTTTTTGGGAACTACCGTATTGGCCAACCCTATTGATACGACATAATTTGGATGTGATGCATGTAGAGAAAAATGTGTTTGATAATGTGTTCAATACAGTAATGAATATTAAAGGAAAAATGAAGGATAATCCGAAGGCCCGTATGGATTTAAAATTAATATGTAAAAGACCAGAATTGGAACTCAAAGAGTATAAAGGCAAAGTACTGAAACCAAAGGCGAAGTACATGCTCGGACCTGATCAAATAAAACATGTGTGTCAATGGTTGAGACAACTGAGATTTTCAGATGGATATGTCTCTAACATTGCTCGGGCTGTGAAGATTGACGATGGACAGTTATATGGGTTGAAGAGCCATGATTGTCATATCTTTATGCAACGATTGATACCCCTAGCATTCCATGATATGTTAGACAAACCTATATGGGGGGTATTGTCTGAGTTGAGCAGATTTTTCAGAACATTGTGCGCATCGGAGGTCGTTGTATCAGATGTAAAGAATCTCGAGGACTCTATCATCACCATTATTTGTCTGTTAGAAAAGATATTTCCGCCAGCATTTTTCGATGTTATGGAACATTTGATCATACATCTGCCATATGAACTAAGGGTTGGTGGCCCTGTGCAATATCGATGGATGTACCCATTTGAAAGGTATATATTTTTTTATATTTGTCTCTTTAATGACAGATATTTAAAATTTGAAATGTATATTCTTGTCAGATGCATGTTCGACCTAAAAAAAAAGGTTCGTAATAAAGCAAGAGTAGAAGGCTCTATTTGTGAGGCGTACACTTTAGAAGAGATTTCAAATTTCTCATCTATGTACTTCGAACCTCATATTCCAACACGTTACACATGCCCGTCCCGTAACGATGATGGAGAACAAGTAACTGTAGCTGACAAACTGTCGATATTTCAATCACTTGGGCATGCATTTGGTAGTTGATGATCAAGGCTATTGACAGATCGAGAGCAAGATGCAGCACACATCTATATTTTTTTTAATTGCTCAGCGATCGACCCATACATCGAGTAAGTATATGTATATGCAACTCAATTATAAATCATTTTATGTTCTATATGTGGATACATGGCTCGGTAATATAAGTATTTGTGGTTTGCAGATGATTTGATCTGGAGTTGCAAAGCGAAGTTTCACATCTCACTGATGCAGAAGTACAAAAAGAACGTGAAACTAAGTTTGTGGAGTGGTTGAAACAGTTGGTAAAGAAGCTAACATAAATTTTGTACTTATAAACAACACTAAGTTAATTGATCGTGATCACAATAATTGTTTATGCCTGTGCGTAGGTTCGCCATGGTGATGTTAAAGATCAAGGAATATGTGATTTAGAAAATGGTCTGACCAAAGTTGTGCAATGCTACAACGGGTATATCGTAAATGGTTATCGATTCCATACAAAATACTACGGTATAAACAAATCAACGATAAATAGTGGCGTGTGTGTCAAGGGTAGCAGCTACGGTGAAAATGAACATGATTACTACGGTGTTATAGAGGAAATAATGGAGTTGACTTACTTAGGCATGAATAACAGGGTTACGATATTCAAGTGTCATTTGTTTGATCCAACTGCAACAAGACTCGACAAAGCTTCAGGCATTGTGGAGGTGAATCATAAATCCAGGTTTGGAACATATGAACCATTCATATTAGCCTCGCAAGCTCAACAAGTTTATTATACTTCATATCCGAGTATAAAAAAGTCAGATAGAAATGAATGGTGGGCAGTTTGCAAGGTGAAATCCAAACTATACCCCAAGTATGATCAGTTACAGGAAGATGAGTTAGCTGAAGACAGTGATTACTATCAATCAGATGATGTCTATGACTTCGCTTATGGTCACGATGTTGCGCATGATATGCATGTCATATCTCCATTGGCCGATGAAACATTCATAGAGGAATGTGATTCAAATGATGTACCAAGTGGATGGGCAAACAATGAAGAAGAAGAAGAAGAAGAAAGTCAAACTAGTGACGAGGAAGAATTCTCAAGCTAGTGAGCAAAATCTTATACTACAAACCTCTATTTAAATGCATTGTAATACTTGATGTGAGTTGTATTGCAATACTTGGTGTGAATGATTAAAAATTTTATTTGAATGTATATTAATACTTGATACGAATGATTCGAATGCATTGTAATACTTGATGTGAATGATTTCAATTATCTGAATGTATTATAATTTATGCAATTAACGAATGATTTGAATTAGTGCAATACTTGATATGAATGATTTGAATTATTTGAATGCATTGCAATGCTTGATGTGAATGACTTGAATGCATTGTAATACTTGATGTGAATTATTTGAATGTATTGTATGACATATGTTATTTGTTAGAATATGATTCGTGGAGGTTATAGTGGTCGCTCATCCAGTAGTAGCCAGGCTCAGCCTTCATCTTCACGGGCTCCTCTGATAGGTATATCATATAACTAATTGGATGCTTGATTAGTTCAAATGCGCATTCTGAGAATTTCTAATGTATTTTTTTACAGATGATGTTGCGCCTGTACACGACCCACCTACACCAGTTGATCGCACAAGTCAACAGCCAACACAGGAAACAGGGTCTTCTCAGGCTGGCACAAGAAGACTCATTCGAATAGTGTATATCGATAATCGACCGTAAGTATTTTGTTTTCAATTATTGCATATCTTTTAAATATTTTATATTAATATTTACTGTGTAACAATTCATGTGCAGCACGAGGTTTGAGCCACAAGAAGTAGTACGGGAGATTAGGAATTCACTTCTTCAACATCTATCAGGACCAGTTGCTCAATGGAAAGAGTACCCAAAGGAGGTGTTAGACAGATTGTGGTCCTCATTCATGGTATACAGTTGTTCCTCATAGTTAATGTGTTTCATATTTAATTTATTTAAGCAATGTCTACTAACTTTTTGAAAATATTTGTAGGCTTCGAATCGCTTCGCAACTACGGTGAAAGAAAATGATGCAAGGAAGGTGTGGCAGAAGGTGGCTGCCAATCGATTTACAAACATGTTGCACACTATGAAGACTGCAGCAAAAAAAGCATCTGGCGTAGTAGATGATCCATTACTGTGGAAGGGCCATGGTCATATTACTATCAGGAGAGATTACTGGGATGAAATATGTGATAAGTGGGCGGGAGATGCATTTAGAAATCGCTCTGCGAAGGCTGCACAAAATCGATCGAAGATGCCCGAAGCCCATCTACACATAGGTGGATCTAAGACATTTGGGAGCCACCTAAAGAAAATGGTAACTCATCAATATATAATATTAATTTTATAAATATTGTTGCAAACTTGTGTACTAAATTTTTTGTCATTTAACTTCGCAGGAAGCAGAAAAAGGAGGCAGTGTACCATATAAGGATGTGTTTGTAGAAATACATAAACGGAAGACCACGGGAGTCTTCGTATCAGAGAAGGCGAGAACGACAACGGTATGTATTAATTCTATTAATAATCATTGCAATATATATGCAAGTTATCATAATGTTTTCATTAATTATTAATGAATACTTTAAACATTATTTTGTAGGAGGCATATGAGCAACAGATGGTAGAGCGATATGGCGATGACGCTACTCAGCATCCATCATTTGATCCTACAGCATGGGTGACTGCAGCAGGTGAACCCAAAAAAGGTCGCGTGTTCGGGTTTGGGAGTAATATGAACACTTCACCAGTTATTGGTTCTTCCAGTTACGGGTCACCGACTTCTTGCGCCGACATAAGTTCCAAGCAGCCGACTATTCTTTTCGGTGATGATATACGCGAGATCATTAATGAATCACTGAATAACTACTTCCAATACACCGTCGCCCCTTTCTCCGAAATGAGATCAAGGCTGTTGTTCAGGATACAGGATCTTCGATTCCAGGTCCCTCTCAGGTATAATCAATATTCAGTTTTTTGTCTGCCTTAGAACACATATGAGCATAATCGAATCACATATTCAGTTTTTTGACTGCCTAAGAACACATATGAGCATGTTATAATCACATATTCAGTTTTTTTACTGCCTTAGAGCACATATGAGCATGCTATAATAACATATAGAGTTTTTTTATTGCATTAGAGCACATATGAGCATACTATAATCACATATAAAGTTTTTTTGCCTGCCTAAGAACACATATGAGCATGATAGAATCACATATAAAGTTTTTTTGACTGCATTAGAACACATATGAGCATGCTATAATCACATATTCAGTTTTTTGACTGCTTAAGAACAGATATGAGCATATTATAATCACATATTCAGTTTTTTGACTGCCTTAGCACACATATGAGCATGCTATAATAACATATAGAGTTTTTTTACTGCCTTAGAACACATATGAACATGCTATATATCATTTATGATAGAATCACATATAAAATTTTTTGCTTTGCCTACATTAGAGCACATATGAGCATGCTATATTCACATATTCAATTTTTTGACTGCCTTAGCACACATACGAGCATGATCGAATCACATATATAGTTTTTTGCCTGCCTTAAAGCACATCTGAGCATGGTAGAATCACATATAGAGTTTTTCTAGATGCCTTAGAACATATATGAACATGCTATAATCACATATTCAATTTTTTGACTGCCTTAGCACACATATGAGCATGATAGAATCACATATATATATATATATATATATATATATATATATATATATATATATATATATATATATATATATATATATATTTTGTCTGCCTTAGAGCACATATGAGCATGATAGAATCACATATAGAGTTTTTTTATTGCCTTAGATCATACATGAGCACATGATAGAATCACATATAGTGTGTAATTTATTTCATTATATTTTGTTTATCAATACTGACTGTTCTTTTCTTGTGTAGGCTGCTAGCGATAATCAGCGTAGTGGAGCTGAAGGAACAGATAAAGACAATGAACAAGAAGACGCACAAAATCTTGGCGATGATTAGAGGACTGTATTGAAGAAGTTCTATTTTTTTATTTTTCCTAATTGTAATTGTTGAATTGTAAATAATTAAACTTCTTAATTTTAAGGTGAAACGATTAATTGTTGTAGATTCTTGTTATATGAATTTTTTTGTGTGGTTTTTTTTTTATTTATAGGAAATATAAATTGTACAGGAAATAGAAATTGTACAGTTCTCGGTATTTAATTTTCAAATAAATTTTTTTTAATTTTTTTTCGTGTTTGCGACGAATTAGCGACGGAACCATCCGTCGCTATTCATATTAATCTAGCGACGGCATAGCGACGGAAGTAAATCCGTCGCCAAGCCGTGGTCGCCGTTTAGTACCGGCGGATTGGCGACGGAATATAGCGCTCGTTATTTCGTCGTAATTAGCGATAGACCTGGCGACGGAATAATTTCGTCGCCAGTTAGTGTCGAAATATTCGCGACGTAAGCATACTGTCGCCTCGTTGTCGCTAATCCGTCGCTAACCATGTTAGCGACGGATTAGCGACGGAATGTGGTCGTCGCTAATCTTCTGCTTTGTTGTAGTGAGCGACAGACTTTGCGACGGAATACAGTCTGTCGCTCGTTTCGTAAATTTGATTTATGTTGGCTTAGCGACGGAATTAATCCGTCGCTAATTTTTTAATAACCTTAATCCCAGACAATTTTTCCTTTTCTTCTTTCGCTGCTCTCGTCGTTCGCCGCTCCCACCGTCCGCCGGTCCCACCGTCCGCCGGCCCCGCCGCCCGGAGACAGGTAAATGACGTTTGCGACACCGCATTTTCCGGCAGAGGGTCGACTCCCTGGGTTTTCTGGCAGAGGGTCGACCCCTGCTGTTCCCGCAGGGGGTCGACCCCGGTAGGGAGTTAACCCCCTGCCTTTCCGGCAGGGGTTTAACCTCCTGCCGGAACAGGCAGGGGGTCGACCCTCTGCCTGCTCAAGCAGGCAGGCGACCCCCTACTGTTCCGGCAGGGGGTCGACTTACTGGCGGAAAGGCTGGGGGTCGACCCCCTGCCCGAACAGGGGGTCAGTTAACCCCCTATATTCCGTAAGGGGGTTAACCCCCTATGTTCCGTAAGGGGGTCGACCCCCTGCCGGAACAACAGGGGAGTCGACTCCTTGCCGAAACAACTTCTTTTTTTTTTGTGGTGACTTCATTTTAAAACAGTGTTTTTTTGTGCAGATTTTTCAACGGAACTAGCTCATGCTCAGCCACCTGTGGTAAGTAAGTGACAAAAACAATGCAAATCGGGTAAATACCCATGGTGAGTAAGTGATGCAAGTGTATCACATGTTATTTAATTTATTAGATGTAACACTTTATTGTTCATACACTCACTTAGTTGTTGATATTTAGGGTTGCTTTGTTGGAGTTTGAAGATCATGCTAAGCATGATTTTAATGTATGAATATGAAAGTGTTCTTATTTTTGGAGTACGGAGTCCATGCTAGGCATGGTAGTAGTCAGTGAGATATTGAAGTGTGTTTGTTGCAGGTACATGTTTGTCATTTGTTTGATATGAATGATTACGATATATTACAATGTTTGATGTAATTGTATTCATGCTTGCATATAGTTACTTTCAATTTGATTATGACTTCCATGTGAAATTGTATAATGAAAGCATGCTTCAAATTATTGAAATTGTATCATTAATAGTTTGCATATGAAAATATTAAGTTATCAATGCATGCATCAAATTCTTGTTATTGTATGACATCATATATTGCATGATAAATTTGATATTTTCTTCATCGTAGCATTCCGATCGTCCTCTTTTAATTCGTTAGGCTATTATTTGTAACATCATAAGAAAATGGCTGCAAACCGTGAATGGATGTATCGTAGGATAGTGGACAATGAGTTATCGCATGAATATATAGATGGTGTTGAAAGTTTTATTGAATTTGCAACGACAAGTGTCAATACAGTGGATCCCACAGGTCAGATTAGGTGTCCCTGCAAGATTTATAAGAATAATCGATTTGTAGAACCTCATAGCGTTAGACATCACCTATACAGGAAGGGTTTTGTGAGTGATTGTCAGAACTGAATGTTTTATGGAGAAGAATTTAGAAATGATTTTGATGCACGGGTGAATGTGGTGCACGATAATCCATATACGGATTTGATATTTGATGCCGCAGGAATAGAACTGGGTTCTGCTATGAGTTCTAATGATGTAAGAACTGCCGTAGATGAAGAATCACTAAACGATGCAGCTAGTAGATTTTATGATTTACTTAGAGATGCTGATGAGCCACTTTAGAACGGTTGCGAGAGTCACACTATCTTGTCTGCAGTTCTTTAACTAATGAATTTGAAGTCCGAGTATAATTTGAGTCAATCATGTTTTGATCGTTTGTGCATGATTGTGAAGAGTATGTTGCCCGAAGATGAGAAATTGCCACAAATATTCTATCGTGCGAAAGTTATGGTCAACGCTCTAGGTATGGGTTACAAAAAGATTGATGCTTGTCCAAATCACTGTATGTTGTATTTCATGGAGCAGGAAAACAACATATCATGCCCGTCATGTGGGCATCCTCGGTTCAAGCCAAAGACAAGAGGCAATGGTAGCACGAGATCAAAGGAAGTTTCATACAAGTCGCTCTGCTACTTTCCTATCACTTCTAGATTGCAGCGATTGTATATGTCTTCAAGGACAGCTAAACACATGAGATAGCATGCAAATAAAGTTCGACACGATGAAAACAAGATCACGCATCCATCATTTGATCCTGCAGCATGGGTGACTGCAGCAGATGAACCCAAAAAAGGTCGCGTGTTTGGGTTTGGGAGTAATATGAACACTTCACCAGTTATTGCTTCTTCCAGTTACGGCTCACAGACTTCTTCCGCTGACATAAGCTCCAAGCAGCAGCCTATTCTTTCCGGTGATGATGTACGCCAGATCATTAAGGACACACTGGATGACTACTTCCATGACACTGTCGCCCCCTTTCTCCAAGATGAGATCAACAATCTTGTGCTGAATAGGGGATCTTCGATTGCAGGTCCCTCTCAGGTATAATCACATATTCAATTTTTTGTCTGTCTTAGAACACATATGAGCATAATTGAATCACATATATAACTTTTTGCCTGCCTTAGAGCACATATGAGCATGATAGAATCACATATAGATTTTTTTCTGCCTTAGAGCACTTATGGGCATGCTATAATCACATATAAAGTTTTTTGCCTGCCTTAGAGCACATATGAGCATGATAGAATCACATATAAAGTTTTTTTACTACCTTAGAACACATATGAGCATACTATAATCACATGTTCAGTTTTTTGACTGCCTAAGAACACATATGAGCATGTTATAATCACATATTCAGTTTTTTTACTACCTTAAAACACATATGAGCATGCCAAAATCACATATAGAGTTTTTTTACTGCCTTAGAACATATATCATTCATGATAGAATCAATATAAAGTTTTTTGCTTTGCCTGCCTTAGAGTACATATGATCATGATAGAATCACATATAGAGTTTTTCTGTCTGCCTTAGAACATATATGAGCATGCTATAATCACATATTCAATTTTTTGACTGCCTTAGCACACATACGAGCATGATCGAATCATATATATAGCTTTTTGCCTGCCTTAGAGCACATATGAGCATGGTAGAATCACATATAGAGTTTTTCTAGCTGCCTTAGAACTCATTTGAGCATGATATAATTGCATATCAAATTTTTTTAATGCCTTAAAACACATATAATTCATGATAGAATCACATATAGAGTTTTTTGCCTGCCTTAGAGCACATATGAGCATGATAGAATCACATGTAAAGTTTTTTTATTGCCTTAGAACACATATGAGCACATGATAGAATCACATATAGTGTGTAATTTATTTTATTATATTTTGTTTATCAATACTGATTGTTCTTTTCTTGTGTAGGCTGATAGCGATAATCAGCGTAGCGAAGTTGAAGGGACAGATAAAGGCAATGAACAAGAAAACGCACAAAATCTTGGCTATGATTAGAGAACTGTGTTGAAGAAGTTCTATTTTTTTTGTTTCCTAATTGTAATTGTTGAATTGTAAATAATTAAACTTGTTAATTTTAAGGTGGAACGATTAATTGTTGTAGATTCCTTTTATATGGAATTTTTTGTGTAGTTTGTTTTTTATTTACATGAAATATAAATTGTACAGGAAATATAAATTGTACCGTTCTCAGTATTTAATTTTCAAATAATTTTTTTTATTTTTTTCGTGCTTGCAACGGATTAGCGACGGAAACATCCGTCGCTATGCATATAAACCTAGCGACGGCTTAGCGACGGATGTAAATTTGTCGCCAAGCCGAGGTCACCGTTTAGTACCGACGGAATGGCGACGAAATACATCGCTCATTATTTCATCGCAATTAGCGACAGACCGGGTAACAAATTTATTTTGTCGTCAGTTAGCGTCGAAAAAATCATGACGTAAGCATACTGTCGCCTCGTCGTCGCTAAGCCGGTTAGCGACGGATTAGTGACGGAATGTGGTCGTCGCTAATCCACTACTTTGTTGTGGTGCAACACGCACCCAATTAATTATCTTTTTAGTTTTTATAAAAATTGATATAACTAATCAAGTAAAAAATAATAATTAAGTTACTATACAATTTTTTTTATCTTTATATTATTAAAAAATAATAAATAACTCAAGTCCATCAAACCGGGCTGGGTTTTGGCCGAGTACCTATCGAGACCCAGCATAAAACCTTGGCCCAAATGTGATCCATAACAGGCCGGGTCGGCTTGGCCCATCGGCCTGTTGCCCAACTCTAGCCACAACTAGTGGGAGAAGAAAAGGCTTCTCGTTGAGGACTCACCTCAAAGGAGATGAGAAGACACCAACAAGGATAGCTAAGAAAGGATCCATTAAATGTTGGGGAAAAGTCATAATCACTAGTATTGGGGGGCCAGGGCATAATCAGAATCTGTATCTAAGCAATCTTTGAGGACTATGGAGAGACTCCCGGTTGATGACGATGGGCAGCGCAAAAGTTCTATTGGGATAGACGATTCTGCAGGTCCTGGAGAAAACTACAGTTGATGTCTTTGGATTGTCTCCAGTGAAGGTCCAAAACCCTTCAAGCGGTGACAGGATATTCCGGTGGTGGGGCTGATGGGGATGACAACCAAAGTTGTTTGGACCGCTGACGATATCGACGGGGAGGGAAGGTTCAAGGTTTGGATTTTTCTCTCATTTCTCAGCCACCCACCATGTTTTTCCTTTGTTAATCTTTTCGGGTGGGCCCCAAGGAGGGTTGGCGTAATGGGGTGGGGGGGGGGGGGCTTAGCTGCTAAATGAGCAGTTAAGGTTCAATTTTCATGGGCGTCACCCCCTCTTTTCAAGCCAAATTCACTAATGAAAATCAAAGCTAAACCTAATGCTTACATTCATTCAAAAACAAAAATCCCCTCACATCATACCTAACGTAAAATTGAACCAATGCACAATGTAAAAAAATGTGGGAAACGAGTTTGCGTTCACTTGGATTATAGGTCGAGGGATGGTTGAGGTCACCAACCAAAGACTACATGGAAAGAGACGTGCCGTGCCAAACCACTTATTTTATCAATGAGATTCTCTTTATATCGCCCACCTTTGAAAGCTATGATGGATACACCCGTGCGCCAGCAAGGTTTTCCCGGCTTATTAATAAAAATAAAAAAACAAATTATGAAATTCAGACCCACCTTTTATCTAATATTTCATATCAGGTACAGACCTTTCTTGAATCTCAAATCAAGACCTAATGTTTCCCAAAAGTGTTAAATAGGGACCTTGGTTAATTAATCTCCCCGAAACAAAAAGGTGGGAAACGTTTAAAGCTCTGTGAAGCATAGTGACAAATATTGCAAGATTTATTGGAAAATTCTTGCGATAATATTGCAAAAAATTGCCTAAAAGTTTAAAACGGCAATTTCTCGCAAGATTTTTAAAATATCACAAAAATTATGAAAAAAACATAAATACCGTGATTTAAATGTGATATTTATGTTTTAAACGGCTATTTATCATGAAAATCATGTATTTTTATTAATATTTTGTTATAAAAATATTTTTTATAAAATTTTAATTTATTTTTTTATTGCCGAGATTTATGATTTTTTTATTTTAATTTCTCGCAAGTTTTTGAAAAACGAGATTTTGCCGATAAAAACGTTTGTCACGAAGTTCCTATTTTACCTCTTCTATAAACAGGCGACGCGTGCAGTGCCAAACCGCTTGTTATTATCAAAGGGGGCTATGCTTGCTTATCTGGTAGGAGCAGCTTGTGCACGTCACCTGGGTCGTTGCATGTTCAAAACTGGTAAGGGTCTGCCTAACCCCAGCTTGCCTTTCAAGAAAAAGAAAAAAAAGAAAAGTCACCGTGTATCCACACTGTTTGTGTTGTTGGTAAGGGGTGTCAAGGGGTCGTCGTTTACCCGGACCAAACCCTATAGGGTCCACGTATAATGACAAATAATAAGACCCAATTAAGATCTGGGTCTGAACCCAAAGGTCCAATTAATACATGGACCTGGGTATAGTTTGCAAAATTTTATACTAGTTTTGGGACCGACCCGAGTTCCGATTAAGACCCGCAATTTTTCAATGTAAAAATGATTAAAAAATATTATTTTATTGGGTATATATGGTCTGGGGTCTAGTTAATGTAGTTATTATCGGGTCCGGGTATGGTTTCTCTTATAGTAGACCCGATTAGACTTGGTTCCGGACCTAATACCATACCTAAAAACCTGGTCCAAGTCTGATTCCGCTGGGTCCAAACTAAACCCGACCTGTTGAGACCTAGTTGTTGGTGACACACCAAACTCTTTTGGAAGACCCATTTTTACCTGCAAATTGGCATGTGGCAATTAATTAATTGGACAATGACTTAGATATCACTAATTTTTCAGGTGACAAAGGGTCAGTCAAAATAAATTATTTGGCTAGGTTTGTCTTATTTTGAGTGATGAATTGGCGATGTCTGCCTTTATTTTAGTCATGAAAATGATGCCAAAAGCGAGTGTCATCTACCTCTTTGTTAATCGATTAATTTGTGATCAAAATGATTTGGAATTGTTTGAATTGTGCCAAGTCATGTCTGAGTCTTTCATAGGTCACTGGCAAGATAATGTGGGAAATGTTCATCTAACTAGGCCAATTAAGCTATATTTTTCATAACCGGGTTTCTTTAGAAACTGATCCGATCCATGTCCCACCCGGCCCATCGACGAGCCATTTCAGGTCTGCAGTTGGAGTAAGTTGCTTTATGCAATCCTTGCTCGACTCATATGGACCAAGATGTATCTTTGACTGAGATCTATTGACTAGGCCAGGTCCATATGCTGCATCAGACGTTCATGGTCAATTCTTTGACTGAAATCCATTTACCAATCTTTATAAAACACCTGCCTGGGTTGCCCTATTGCTAGCGGGCCTGGGAAGAAGGTGCTGACCCCTTTGTCCTAGGTTCGACTCCCACCAAGTACATGGGTGCCTTTCAATGGTGGGCTCCATAAGGACTTGGGTGTTAGTGTTAGGGCCCTGTTTGGAAACTAGTAGCTGGGTTGGGAAGTAGCATTTCAGGAAATCCTGGATTTAGCAGCTACCACCTCCCATGCTTTAGTGTAAATACAATGTCACTTCCCATCCCAAACCAGCTATCAGTTTTCAAACAGCCACCAAGTGGTAGTTTGGTCAACTTTTTGCCAAATACATTAACTCATATCCCAGTTCCTAGATTCCAAACAGGCCCTAATGAAATGATATGTGGGTCTCTTGTCTCCTATCCAGTGTTAAATAAGATCTTCATAACGTATATGTTCTAATAATCTCTCTACCATAATGTCCATGGCCAATTCTTTCTCCAGGTCAAAATTTTACAAACCTTTGCAAGTCAATAGTAATGGAGTGCTTTATTATCCTTGTGTGAATCTCGTCTCCTAACAGAGTTTTTTTGTTTTTCCTTCCTAATATCTGTTTCATTGGTGCATCTATCATTTCTATTATTGACCACAAACTGTAGAGAGAAGGACAACATTAATCATATTGAATAGAAGGGTACTTTACATGTAGGCACTTAACATATTTGAGATATATGCCTGACCTTTTAAAAAAATGCTCAAATAGCTGGCTGCCTTCATTGTGTTCTTGATCACCTAACTCCAGCTAACTCTTGAAAAATGGTAATTTTAACCTTTTTCCTCTTATTGAATGTAACTTTTATAGACCCCTATTTTTGTTGTTATACTCGAGAGTAAATAAGTAATTTTGAAGAGAGAGAGAAAAAATAACTCAGCTTGCAGACTGAGCAATTTGTTAAAAGGTTAGGCGTCTTATCTTAAATATTTAAAACATAACAGTTAAACATAAATTTATCATATGTGAGGTGTAGTAATAAAAGCATGCTAAATGGGTTTTTCATTTAAATTTTGATTGTATAGATGTGATCTACATGCTTGATTTTCTGATGATCAGCTCTTGAAGTGGTCAATTACATACATAGGTAGGTTTTTATAAGATTTAAATAATTCAACAGGCCAAAATCTTCATAAAATTTTGAGACCCTAAATATCATTTTTTTAATAAAAAAGCATGATCTGAATGTCAATTCCTAATAAATGGACCACGCCTAACACATCTATGAGGTCAAAATTTTTAAAAAAATTAAAAAATCCTAAAAAATCTATTCAACATGTTTCATTTAGCATGCTTTCATCACTCGAGAGGTGCATATGCCCAAATTACCCTGGATAGAAAAAATGATGGAAAATCATCATGAAAAAGGAACAATTACTAAAGAGATTCTCAATTGTTTTTCTCTACAACCTTATGACAAAAAGATCTCATCCTTTGATATAAGATACAACGGATCCTATGTTCATCCCAGCCGTCCAACAGATGCATTTGAATGACTAGGATCAGTCTACATCCAAGCAAAAATGTAAACCAATCCTAACCGTCGTTTGACGGTTAAGATTGAATGTGGGATGAAACCCATCCTATATCAAATGATGAGACCCGTACTCATCATATGACAATTGCCTCCAATGTAATCCACGACGCTAGATCATGCTGCCTATCCCAAAAACCATGATCCTTTATGTAATTGCATATAGGAATCCATAAGAAAACGAACACGTTGCCCTTGCCCAAGTATTGACGACAGAGTAAAGGACACGTTGAATAAGTTGTATCATTCCAGACAACGCCAGGGACGCATTTACCATCGTGAAAGAAGCAGGGAAATATTTTCCAAGGGTAACATCTGTCCTTAATTTGGTAAGTTAGGTGGCATACCCTTCACCCTTATCTATGCTCTCAAAAGACACCCTCTCATGCCCTATAAAATCAGCCAAAAAGATCCCCATCTACTCTCACCAATCTCTCTCTCTCTCTCTCTTTGAAAACTGAGCTTCTTGGTTCAAACATGGCTGTGGAAGAAGCTAAAATCATGCAAACAGAGGAATACTCAGCATCCAGGAACTTCATCATCTATCAAATCTTGCTAAGACTTCTGGCTGGAGCTGCTGCATTAGCTGCTGTTATTATCATGGTCGCAAACAAGGAAACCGCATACGTCTTTGGGATGCCTGTTGTGGCTAAATATAGCTACTCTGAATCTTTCAAGTAAGTACACAGCCACCATGATCACCTGTTTGTTTCAACACTCGTTTCCCTAGGAAATCGTGGGGGTTGGAATTCGAGTTCCCCTGATGAAATGCCATAACTCAACCTTTCAACCAACAAATTCAACTTAATTTTGATGGATTCGAGCAAGAAAGATCTTGAGCTTAACATTTCCTACTCCATCTCAGGTTCTTCGTCGCCGTGAATTCGTTCGCCTTCATGTACTCTGTGTTGTCTGTCTTCTTGATGCTGAAGCCTTCATGCTCCAAAACCAGAAGTCATTTTGTCATATTTTTCTTAGACCTGGTAAGATTTTTCACTCGTTTGCTTCATTTTCTTTCAGACATGAGTACACTGAGTTTGAATTTGCGTCTTGTTCTGTGCAGACAATGGTGGCCTTGCTTATTTCCGGATGCTCGGCAGCGACCGCAGTCGGGTATATTGCGAAGAATGGCAATCAGCATACTGGATGGATGGCAGTCTGCGATTACTTGGGGTCTTATTGCTCCAGAGGTGCTGTTTCTGTGGCGTGCTCCTATGCTGCATTCCTTGTCTTCTTCCTGCTTACGGCTTTCTCCATGAAGTTCCCTAGGCATTCATATTAGCATTCTTTCCCTCTTCCCCAATGGCAGTACACATGTTCCCTGTATTCAGCAATTCCAGCTCCATTAGACAGGGCGTGTTTTTAAGGTCATGTAACTTTCAATTCATATTTAGAATACACACTACCAACATTTTCTTTCCTTTTTTTCTTGAAGGACCAGAAGATCACATCCCATTCATGGGTTTATTATTGCCAATAATATGGATGAAATTTTTGTATTTTATTGATCAAATTTTTGTAGTATTTAAAGAAAGTATTAGTTAATAGCACAGTTGCTATTAGTATATATTGATGCAATTGTTATCTTAACTATATAATGTAGTATGTTCTAGCATATTGATGCATGGGTCTGAGAGAGAGAGAGAGATGCAACTGATTGCATGTGGGCCACGTTTAATGCACGATGGCGAGGAGGAAGATCGTTTAGTTCCTCTCCTGTCCCTGATTAAAGGCCCCTGTTTATGCTTCTCTATTTTTCTTGGTGTTTTTTTTAACTTTCTCTAAAGCTGCTACACCACGTTGTGTGTGCTTCTAATGCTTGAATCAGGTTGGGACAAGGGAAATGGACATAAAAGCTCGTTTTCCTCCTTTTAAACATGAAATACGGAACTACTGTTACAATATCGACATGATAACTAAGAGTTACTCATTGGAAGGAAGATTTTGAGAATCACCTTCTTTTACTCTCTATACATTTTAGTCTCTAAAGAAAAGGCAAAGGCTACCTTGCATATGGGGGCTTCTGCTTGAGCCCCCTTTCGTTTGAAAGGAGGGCCTCTCTCCCAGGAGTCCGGATCAGGTGCAAAATGACCCCCATCACCCTCCATCAGGTCTTGGGTCCCCACACCTGTCCCAAGATGAAGGGTGATCAAGTGCTTAATGCACAAATATTTGTGCAATCATATTGGACCTGATCTTCTCACCTCTCCCAGGAGATGAAATCAAAGCAGAGCCCGCATCAATAATTAATGTCGGCCCCACCACTTTTCATGCGAAAGGGCGTCGCACCCCACCCCCATGATAAAGGCTTTCACACCAGAGTGCTGTTTCACGTGAAAGCCGTGTTCCATGGGGCGGGCTGGAACAAATGTAGCCTTTGCTTTGTCTAAGAAAGGTTAAAGTTTCTTTTGGCACCTTTCTTAGGGCAATGCAAAATTAAAAAATCCCTACAGATTTTCTGACCCTTCCAAATGAGAGATTTTTTTGCTAAGAGAGTTTTTCTAAAAAGTACACTTTTTGATAGAAAACATTTCTCCAGGAAAGAGGTGGAGGAATGTTTTCTACCAAAAAATTTTATTTTTACACTCTCCATCATCCATCTCACATGTCACCACCACCCTCCTCTCTCATTTTTTCATATTTTTCCACTTTGTTTTTCTCATGCTACACAAACAAGCGAAAAACTTTCTTTTGAAAAACTTCTCATATCAAAAACTCTCGTAGGCAAAACTTTCTTTTCCTATGAGAGTTTTTCTCTTTCACTCGTGCCCTTAGGCTTTCCTTTTTCCTAGGCTCTCATTTTCCAACCTCAGACGCGCTTTGTATTAGGCACCTAGGAGCCCACTCGTGTTAGGGACCTACCAAAGTTGACCTCTCTCTCTCTCTCTCTCTCTCTCTCTCTCTCTCTCTCCACTTTTTAACAACAGAAGCGTCAAAAATTTAGCCAGCCATCAACTGGAATTATGGGGGTCCATGCACCGCATAGCAACATAAAGGCTGAGCTAGGGCAGCAGTTCGTCTGTCATGACTAATTATTCATCACCATGCATCTAGTTATGTCTACTTCCAAAAGAGAAACAAAGGATCTAGTTCTGTTATTGCACCCATCAATTTTCCTTCAGAAAGTAGGCTTTTGGATGTCCCCTGTTAATTGATTCAAGAATAAAGTTATGTAGGATCAGAGCAGTCGTAAGCAAAAAGTGAAAAACTACCAATAGGTTACGAAAGCACATTGCACTAAAATAATTTGTGTGAATTACATATCTTCTGTTGGTAAATCCGTTTCCATCTCATCATCTGAATCCTTGAGGTGCCCTTTCAGTGTTTGGGCTCGAAGTTCGCATTTCTCACTATGCCACATGAGATCTGTTGTGGGCAGTTCGTATTCATCAGGCTTTAGAGAGCTGAAATTCAGGAAGTTCAGGCAATTCTCGACTGGTCCTGCATATCATGAAATGGGTTTCAAACAAACTGCTGCTTACAGCGAATATTATACTAATAATATGAACCATAATCATCAAAGTTTGGGCTACGATAAGTTGTTAAAGTTGGGCAGTTAATGGATCAGGTCTGAGAAAACTCTAGGTTTGGCATAAACAAAGAGACCCAGAAAAAACTCTGGCCAGTTTGAGTATTTTCAGCAAACCTGACTTGGTTGGCAGAGAGGACAGTGGATGATCATAACAAATGAACCTTAATGCTCAGAGAACTATTTTCGTCAAACAATCACCAACCTCGTGATGCCAGGTCAACTTGCACACAGTTAATCTATGTTAGAAGTCAACAGATTTTCTTTGCAAACTGTGGATCCTTAAAGGGAACTTGTCTAGATCAAGGAGGTAGCCATACATCTGGGACTTTTTAAAGAGTTTCTGGAATTTTCAGTTGTAAATGCTTCACTGCACCCCAAGCAGGAGGAACCCTGCAAAATAAGCGATGAAACAAAGGATTAACCACTATGATGTCCACACAATAACCTTAACAGAAATTGAAATGATAAACAAAGTAAAAGCAAACCTAGTGACAGGCTTGGCTTGCAAGGCAGAAACTTAAACATATCCTCATGAAATCTATGAGTAGTTCATCTGCAGCTAGCAGACAACTCAGCGCATTCATGTGATCAATATCAGCATTACCCTTGTCAAGTATCAGACCATGATAGTAATTTATGGTCATACCTTTGCTTCAAGATATTTCCATTTGATAAATAAAAGATGTTTCCTTCAGTGCTTTTCATTATCGCTATAACCTGATAAACAGAAGTAAGCCTGCTAAAGACAAGATGGGTAATTACTAGAATAGAAAGAAGTTCAGAGATGGAAACAATTGCTTCGTAAACATGAACATCAACTAGGGAGAACAGGCAATGGCTGGTATCTCACATAATGCAATGGATATTACCATTACAGTTTCTTCAACTGTCAAGCATGTTTGATTCCTATAAACACATCTTCCCACATGATATGCCAATTAGTCTACTGGATATTTATGACTAAATACAATTAAGCTGCTGCGAATTTATACAGTAGCAAGAGAGAGAGAGTAGAAGGAAGCATATACAAGGAAAGTAGAATGTGGTTGGATCATAGTCACCTATATCCTTAAAGGTAATTTCTCGGCGAGGATATTTCTCGGAGAGATTTTCAAAAGTTGATAAATCTTGGGAATATCTCGGGAAAGTTTACAACAACAACAACAACTACGCCTTCATCCCAAAACAATTGGGGTCGGCGATATGAACCAACAAAGAAAATCATTATGGGTCTTCCACATGAATCCTTCTCCTCCATTCATTTCTATCCAATGCCATGTCCTCGGTGAGGTTCAAAGCATTCATATCCTTTCTTATCACCTCCATCCATGTCTTCCTAGGCCTACCCCGACCTCTTTTAACTAATAGATTTTCTCATTTCTCCATCCTTCTAACTGGAGCATCATTAGGCCTTCGTCGAATATGTCCAAACCACCGTAAACGATTCTCTCTCATCTTATTTTCAATGGGTGCAACGCCTACCTTCTTACGTATCTCCTCGTTCCGAATCTTATCTTTTATTGTATTTCCACACATCCATCTCAGCATACGCATCTCAGCTACACTCATTTTTTGAATATGATGTCTCTTGGCAGCCCAACATTCCGTACTATATAGTAAAGCGGGCCTAATAGTCGTCCTATAAAACTTTCCCTTCAACCGTAATGGCATTCTACGATCGCACAACACTCCAGTTGCACTCTTCCATTTCATCCACCCAACCTTTATCCTATGATTTACATCTCCATCAATTTCTCCATACTTTTGAATGATAGATCCCAAATATTTGAAAGAATCATCCACCGATATTTCGTGCTCACCAAGCTTCACTACACTCCCATCACTACTTCGTTGCTTACTAAAACGACATTCCATGTATTATGTCTTACTCTTACTCAACTTAAAACCTCTTGCTTCCAATGTTTGTCTCCATAATTCTAACTTAGCATTAACTACAGCTCTAGACTCATCAATCAAAACAATATCATCAGCAAACAACATACACCACGGCACATTTTCTTGAATTGATCTCGTAAGCTCATCCATCACTATAGCAAATAGGAAAGGGCTTAAAGCAGATCCTTGATGTAATCCAACCGTTATAGGAAAATTGGTTGTCACCCCTCCACAAGTGCGGACATTGGTTACTACTCCTTCATACATATCTTTAATTATACTAATGTACTTGAGAGAAACACCTTTCTTCATCATTGTCCACCAGAGAACGTCCCTAGGTACTCTATCGTAAGCCTTCTCCAAATCAATAAAAACCATATGCAAATCTTTGTTCCTCTCTCTATTTCTCTCAATAAGTTGTCTAAGAAGATGTATAGCTTCCATAGTTGATCTTCCAGGCATAAAACCAAATTGATTCTCCGATATCATGACAATCTTCCTCAACCTAGACTCAATCACCCTCTCCCAAAGTTTCATAGTATGACTCATGAGTTTTATACCACGATAGTATATCTCGGGAAAGTTTAAAAATTGAAAAAAATATAAATAACAAAAAAACTAAGAAAATAATAAGTTTTGTATTATTTTTCTTTCAAAAATATAAAGAAACATGTTTTAAAGGTTTTAGAATATAAAAGAAACAAAAAAATAGGAAATGCAAACTTAAATTTAAAAAAAAAATCAAAATATCGTAATATTTTCTATTTGCCGATATTGGTGACTATGCGTTGGATTGAACTAAGGATCTATCAATCAACAAAGCATCACCCATAAAGGAACCAATTACCTACATGAAGAGAATAAAGAAAAAATACACACAACAATTTTAGGGTACCATCAAAATTAACTGAAGTCTGAAGTTGAACTATATATCTGCAGTAGATCTGAGTTTCCTTTTGTCTTTACTGTAGTCCAGGTGAATATAAAGAATTTTAAAACATAGATTCATGATGGCAAGTCTTGCACTTTTGATCAACTTCTGCTGAGAAGTTTGCCATAAATTATGTATATGCATATCTACAATCCAATATTACTGGTTTAATTAGGAACAATAAAAACAAAATATGCTATCAAGACAAGGATTAAAAGAAAAGAAAAATCCATGTAATACTGAAACGATGCATTTTTCAAAAAATACTCAAACATTAGACATAAGTGGAAAGCTGGAATTTGAGTTTCTTTTGAACAGATGTTTATAAAAGATTAACCTGAGCAAAGTATGTCAATTGTTCACATGCCAGCCTCCTCTTTACAGATGGTGTAGCATTTTCACTTTCAACAGCCAATCCAAGCTGAATCTCTATTGCCTGCAATCGACAGCATGATCATAATGGTTGGAAACTAGCAATCTGTAGTCTCTTTCCTTCACATTCTCTCTATCCATGACTGCATATTCACACATTGACGAGAGAGAGAGAGAGAGAGAGAGAGAAAGAGATGTAAGCACCATAACATTAATCATGGGAATCTATAATAGCAGCTGTCAATTTACAATATCTTAACATTGTGAAAGTAAAAGAGACCTGTTCATGGAGCCTGATGGCAGTAAGAAGAGAATTAGCATTGTACAAGTCTCCAATCTACTTATCTCTGAGCTTCAAACTACATATTCCTAGATAAAGTGCCTAACACCACCACATGGTCAAGTATAACAACCTATCCATTATTGCATTGAACTGCATGTCATTTCTTAAGTTTTTTCACATATACAACAGAAATTTCTTGATTCGTAATAACAGAAAAGTTAGGTGGTTGTGCATAATAGGTGATAAGCTATGTCACATGGGTGTGGGTGCGGGTGCAAGGGTGCGTCACTTTCAAAAAACTTGGGTGCGGGGGTGCGGCAATATATATATATATATATATATATATATATATATATATATATATAAAGTCCAAAAGTTGGACATAAATGACCCTGGGTGTGTTGACCGCACCCAGGGTCAGGTTGACCGCACCGGGTGCCGCACACGCACACGCGTCGACGCAGGTGCGGCACCCAGTTGGCCGAGTCCCTGTGACAAAGGTGATAAGTCGGGCTTTTTCTTTTTTAAAAATTTGTTCATGCTTATGTTTGAAGGACTTTGCTTCAAATATGATTAGAATCTCAAAACAAAAGCATATGTGTAAGCTAAATACTTGAAGATGATGTATAAGCTGAAAGCACCTGGCCCAGTGCTTGGTGAGAAATAGCCTCCAACATGGTCTCTTGCAAGTCTTTAGGAAGCTTTCTTCTATGAAATAGATGTTGAGGATTCATTCAATAAAAATGCAAAGAAATTATATTAGAGATGCAAGCAACAATAAACAATTCAATTTAAGTTGCAAAGGAAAACAAATTAAAATTTCATTATGCGATCGTGTAGACATACTTGACATCAGGTGGCAAGTTAACCAATGTATGATGAACACAGTATTTTACATATCCTGCTGCCTTCAGCAAGAGCTCAATAGCTGTCTTCATGCAATCTGGACAAATGCTTCAATTTAAGTACTCAGTTAACAGTTAAAACCCAACCCAAACTGTGTGTGTGTAGGGAAAACATTGGCTACACTCTAGAGTAAAGTACTCCCTAGCTGAATCTCATGGGTGTGATCTTTGTTTGGCCAATTTGACCCCACAAATGTGTTCCACATGTTTCATTTATTAGGAAATGCACTTTGGATCAGGTGGTTTAGATGTAAAAATATGATTTTCTTAATAGTGAAACTTTGACCCATTGCAGACCATTGAATTTTGTAGCCTTAAGACAATATGCTTATACAACTTGACTAGACGGTCTAAAATATGTTTTTGACAAAACGAACCATATAGATCATATCCATAGGGATTGATTCACAAAAGAATTAAGATAATGTGAATGAAGGGGCAGTTTCTACTAGAGGGTACAATGCACTCGAGGGTAGCCTACACACACATCCTTGTAAAGGTGGCAAGACACACCTTCTGATACACTCTTTTCATATTCATCACTGGGATCTTTTGGAATACGCAGCAAGTTTGCCTCTGACAATGATAACATTGCCATCATGCGTAGAACTGAAAGTAACTCATACCAGGAATTTGCTACAGGCAGTTCCTTCACATATGAAAGCAAAGATATCAACAAGAGAAATGCATGCCAATCCGACAAGAAATGTCAAGAGATGAACTTAAAGACAATAAAGGAAGATAGCGAACAATTAAAGGAAAAATATTTTGTCAAGCAGTGATTAAAATCTCAGGTTTTAATTACCATTCCGCAGTCTTCTAGACTTTCCCAATTAAACTCCACCATGTCTTCAAGATGGTAATCTGGAGAAACACTTTTCAATTTATGAATAGTAAGATATAACTCATGATCTTGGCACAAAGAATAGATCCTGTGGAGCATTTTTCAGCTAGCATTAAAAGAAAGAAAGGAAAATTATTCAGCTAGCAGATCGAACCCAATCAAATTGTGTTGATCAGAAAAGAGAAAATCAAACTTCAGAGAATTCGTACTTGTGTAGTATGTTTGTAACTGAAATGCATTAATGATATTCCTACTCAGGGACTTTGGCTATCCTAGTCATCCTTGGATTTTCTGTCCAATAAGTGTTTAATCAGTGATGGACCCTTTATCAGATTCACATATCCAAGCTCTTTGACAGATGAATGAGGTTCAATGGTGTGTGCACTAATGGTAGTAAAACAAGAGCATAGGTAAATACGTCTGCAACTGTCACAGGGACTCGGCAACTAGGTGCCGCACCCGCACCCGATGCGGTCAGGGTCATTTATGTCCAACTTTTGGATTATATATATATATATATATATATATATATAATTTTTTTTATTTTTTCCACACCCCCGCACCCGCACCCATGTGACATAGGTCTGCAATATGGTAGAAATAACAAATTACAGTATTGGTTCTTTAGTTTCTGTTTTCATTTTGTAATAGGTACTCGACCAAGAAAATGTTAAAGAAGCTCATTCTGACATTAATCATGAATAAAACACGTAAATGGGTTTCAAACTTCCAATGCATCATACATGTATGCATTTTCAAATTCATCTGTATATGAATGTTAGTGCATCTCACTTCAACTTCAAGATCATAATGAATTCGCAGGCATCTCTAAGAGGCTCATGTTGGTTTCAAACACTCAGCATGATATCCATTATGAAGGTTTGTCAACCCATAAGCGATCAGAAAACAAATACTTTCTCAAATGCATCTAAGTTTAGCAGCAAAACAATAAGTTCACTCATCTGATATGAACAGATAATAATATAATATATATGAATTCTCTCATTTAATCCATTGATGAAGCACACAACAAAGTGAATTTTATTTTAATTAATGAAGCCAAGAGGGAATTCAAAAATTTATTGGAACAAGGAAAACTTGGGTTCATACCCTTTTTAGTTAAGCCCACCAATATAGTCAAGTATTCTTCAAGAGCATCCCGAAGGTTAGGAATAGAAAATGCATCTGTTTAGACAAGGTAAGACAAGAGGACTTTGGGAAAATACTGGCAAAACATTGTTCAGCAACATCCAGTATAACCATCTATAAACTATCTTGACATTATTGATGTGGTGGTCCTCAAGTACCAGAGGAGAGAGGCAATGCAAGTGAACCAAGACTGGATATGTATTCAATCAAAAGGGAAAAATAAAACTGGCCATCTTGAGTGGGCATATCAATCACAGGCATTGAATGGTTGAG
Organism: Nuphar pumila; assembly: GCF_984573655.1. Taxonomy (NCBI): domain Eukaryota; kingdom Viridiplantae; phylum Streptophyta; class Magnoliopsida; order Nymphaeales; family Nymphaeaceae; genus Nuphar; species Nuphar pumila. The sequence continues at coordinate 105,739,687 of NC_143252.1, read as the reverse complement.
ACTCCATCTCTCTGCGAATGAGACAACCTTATGTCGAAGGGATGCCAATCTCTGAACAAGGTCTTCAGACAAGGACCCTCTAAGTGGCCTTCTAAGATCAATTTCTTTTGGAACTCTAATTGATGGTGCAAAGACCACAATTTCATGTATAGGCATGCATTTCTTCTTTCCAGCTGTATATCTGGAAGTAGTACACCCCATCTCTTGGAATGAAAGTGCATTCCAAGAAAAGCATTCTGCCAAACTAACGAAACAAAACTCATAACTGCACTTCAGTATACAAAGAGTGATAGTTTGGACGTCATTTTGCAGTATAAGCTGATCAGCAATTATGTAGTTATTAAAGAAGAAATTAAAAGTAGTTGTAACTTATCTGTACTCTGATCCTATTCAAAATGTGTAAGAAAAAGCTGTCAGCGTTAGAAAGCAGCAAATTCATGTAATAGACAAGCACACATTTTATACAAAAGTTTTCAGTGCCACAGCATATTATGTGGTTGACTCTTCCATCAATAGCAGAACTTATTTCTCTCACTCTAAAATTACTTTAAGTCTTACAGGGTACCTCATCTTTAGTAAACCAAAACCACTTTAAATTATCCAGTGTTAAGCAGCACTTCTCAAGTCGATTAGAGGCAAACTCTCGGAATGTATTTTCCTCAAATAACAGATCAAGATCCATAAAACGCTTTAGTGTAACAAAATTTAGAATTCTACAACCCAAAAGATTCAACACAGAGCACTACTCCATCAGTCCACAAGTAGTGAAACTGAGAAAGAATAATGATTCAAAAACTTAGGAAAGAAACAACAACTCCGAGAGATATCTCCTTACAAGCAATGATGTAAACTTGTGCAGTTTTCCAGAACTATCACACTTATGCAGTTTTCTGGAATTATAACTTCGATACCTAGTCAAACAAGACACACATTCTAGCGGAATTGCATATCAAAGAATCATTGAGAAATTTAAGAACTGCATCAGAAAATCCAAAACATCATTTAAACCAGACGAGATTAGCTCATTCCGTAAGCATCAACAAGCGGTCAAACAACAAAAAAACCCTAGAAAGAATGAATTAATCATAAGAGCTCAGTCTGTAAGGACTAACGAGTAGTCAAATAGCTAAGAAACGCTAAAAAGAACGAATTACGCATGAGAACGCATAATTCAACTAGCCAAACCATCCAAAATGCAAGAATTTCCTGAATCCAACCCTAAATTTAAAAGAAATCAACGGAAAATCTACGAAACCGCTATCCGGATGCGCTAAAACCAGAAAAAATCATCAAAAACCAAAATTAAGCATCAGACCGGCCAAGAATCAAAGAAAAAATCTAGGAATCACGATCAACTCGAATTTCCCGATCAAAACCTTAGAATGGGCGGGGGAAAAGCGAGCGGAGGCAACAGAGGGCTTACCGTCACGCGCTGCTCCCGGCGGGACGAAGAGGGACGGTTTCGGAGGCCATTAATGGATGCGAGAGTCGCAGACGAGGGGACAGCACGTGCGGCGAAGGATGGCCAGCACGTGCGGTGCATCGCCATTGAGATCGTTTCGGGGGGAGGGAGTTCCTTATTTTTGTTTATTTATATTTTTTTTTCTTGCGCCCGCGCGGGAGAGATTTCAGATCCTGCATCAAATTACTGTATCGCCCTTATTTATAAACAAAATGACAATGAAAAACTTTGCTACGAGGGTGTGATTACATAAGACATCCTAAAATCAAGTATCGAATTAGATAGAGCCAAGTGTTAAAAATCTACACGTGGAAACAGAACTCGTAGGCCTTTTCTTTCTAATGCAATTCTTGATCATGCAGTCATTTTCTGGGAAGAGAGGAGTTGATTACGTCACTCGATCATGGACTAAGCGAATAATAAAACAGAGGAAGAATAAGATTAAAAGTTTTTAATTTGGATTTAGGTTGGTTGAAAATCTGCATGACTATATAAAACTCGAATCTTGTTGATCCAACACAATTAGCTAACAAGCTCAAACTTGAACCCTAACCTAGTGCTGCATGATTACTAGACCTAGGTTTAATGTTGCGTGACAATGATATGGGCACTGCCCAACACTACGTGTCTGTCAATGAGTCAGGTTTGCCTCAAGGTTTGGTAATAAAAAAGGCCCGATTAGAAACCAAGTCAGATCCAAAGGCTCGGATTAGTATATGGAAACACGTATGGATTGTGGAATTTCATACCAAACCTGGGTCCAACTCGAGTTCTGATTAAGACCCATATTTTTTCAATATTAAAAAGATTAAAAAGTGTTGTTTCTGGTTCATGTAATATTTATAGGACTCGGGTATAGAGTTTTTTGTGGTAGAACAAATTGGACCCCAGTATGAACCCTATACATGCACCTCAAAGTCAAATCCAGGTTTGGACTCACTTGGGTCTGAACCAGATTCGACCTTTTGACAACCCTAGTTATGTGTATTTGACACCTAAGTTCAAAAACTTTTGAAAAAAAGGACATGAGGACATTTTTTTATTTGTAATCAATAAATGTTAAGTAGAGAGAGTGATGGACAGGAAAACGAGATTTCTTTCACTTGATTAATTTACAATAATAAAATTATCTCAAGCCGATCTTTCGAAATAGGATATGCGTAGTGCAGAGCTCTACTGAGTGGAAAATGCATCGAGTGTAGGAATGCATGTTTGCTTGATCGGTGATGTGCGATGGTAGCACGGTATGTGATAGGCGTCTGTATCATCGTTAGTGCATTGTTGTGTGGCGGCACAGACGTGAAGCTTTGTTCGGTTAAACAGTGCTAGTGGATCAAAGGATATTGTATTTGGAGATTTGGTTAAGGACCTTTCGACTTGCAAGATTGTCCCACGCATAGCGGTTGGACGCACAGAGGTGCATGTGGGTTAGGGTTAATTTCTCCAAAGATCACATTAGGTGATTCCAACCGAGTATGGTGACTCGGGGCTAGGCGAGTGAATGCCTAAGCACCGACGAATGAGTTTTTTGTGGTGCTCTTCGCTATGATGTTCAATCATCAAGTGGTTTTCGAATTAGGGGCCGCAAGGTCTTGTTCCTTCAATGGTGAGGTTTTGCTATGTCATGCACATGGAACTACAATACGCTTCATGACACGCAAAGCTAAGGCAAAGTTTGTGCCTCTTATAGCTGGTATAGGATGGCTATGCACTAAGCGGCATGGACTACATGGAATGCACATTTGAAATTGTGTTTGATCAGCTTTTGCTAGGCAGTTGCGCATGGGGTGGTGCGCAGGGCCAATAAAAATGATTCAGCACATGAAAAAGTGTTTGTATGCGGCCTTTGGCCGTTAGACTGGGCAGCTTGACGCGTTGTGGGTTTGTGAAGCATTCTATACCCGTGATAGTGATAGAAAAACTTGTGGCGGTAAGGAAGGACCGTCACGTCACACTGACTTATTAAAAAAGTAAGCCCCTGACAAAAACAAACTTATATATTTATCTTTTCTACTAAGGTAACTTTCCAACAACAAGATAAAATTGAATTCAAAATACAAAGAATGGGTGAGTATGTCCTCGTTTTTCTTAATTCAATCTCACCTTTCACTGTATGGAGGTATCTCATCATTTTTCTTGAAACTTGATGTGCATATCCAACTCTGCCCTTAGCTATTATTTAACTAACATTCAAAATTCAAATTTTATTCTAACACTCCCCTTAAGCTAATGCATGTGGATTGATTATGCCCATCTTGCCAATAAGGAATTTTAATTGTTTTTTACCAAGAGCCTTGGTGGATACATTTACTCTCTAAAGTTTGTTGAGAATGAACTTAGTGAGGATTAACCCTTGATGCAACTTTTCTTTTATAAAATAACAATCAATCTCGATATGCTTGGTTCGCTCGTAAAAAAATGAATTTGCAAGATTGATTATCACAATATAAATCAATTGGCTGAGTATGTGAAAATCCTAAGTCATGAAGTAAATATGTAAGTTAAACAACTTCAATGGTTATAACACTCCGCCTGTGTATAACTGTTTAGTTATACATTGCCGGTCCCAAGCCTGGATAAAGGAGGAGGGTTGCGGTAGGTCTGTGACAGCCAGCATAAAAACTTAGTCATACCCTATAAAAATGAACCAATATGAGAATTTCGTTGGGGCGTTCCCTAGTGAGCGATGCGATGTACTCTCTAGGCCCAGAGGCAGTGATAAATAGGCAAGGGTTGCTAGGTTGTCGCCCAGAAGCGATGCGTCACACCGGCGCCCGGGTGTGGTGTCAAATAGGCAAGGGTTCTCTCACTTTGTTGGACGGGTGGGGGTAAAGAAGTTAGTCCAAGACCATAAAATTAGGTTAGCCACTTGGAACATAGGGTCTTTAACTGGTAAGTTGGTAGAGTTAGTAGATGTTATGTGTAGGAGAAAGATTGATATTTTATGTCTACAAGAGACCGAATGGGTAGGTGAGAAAGCAAAAGTGATAGAACCTTGGGGATATAAGATTTGGTATACAAGAATAAATATGAATAGGAATGGAGTAGGGATTGTTATGAGTCGTGAGTTTATAGATAATGTAGTTGAGGTCCGTAGGAAGGGTGATAGGATTTTACTTATTAAATTAGTATTAGGTACAAATATTATTAATATTATTAGTTTTTATGCTCCTCAAGTAGGTTTAGATGATTCCATTAAGCGTCAATTTTGGGAAGATTTAGATGGAGTAGTACAAGGGATATCTTATGGAGAAAGACTTTTTATCGGCGGTGACCTTAATGGGCATGTAGGCATTAGTAGGGATGGTTTTGAGAGTATCCATGGAGGCTATAGTATAGGAGAAAGAAACGAAAGTGGAGAAAGGATTTTAGATTTTGGTTTGTCCTATGATATGATCTTAGCAAACACTTGGTTTAGGAAGAGGGAGTCTCACTTAGTAACATTTAAAAGTGGGGTTAATACGAGTCAGATAGATTTTTTCCTACTTAGAAAAAGAGATAGGGGTTGTTGCATCGATTGTAAGGTTATACCAGGAGAAAGTGTAGCTACACATTAATTTTAGATCTTAGAATTAGACAATGTCGCAAAAAGGATAGACATAGGATAGATCCTAGAATTAAGTGGTGGGCATTGAAAGGAGCTAAACAAGGAATGTTTGTAGAGCAGGTAGTTAAGGAAGTTGATTGGTGTCTCGAGGAGGATTCAGAATCAATGTGGAATAAGATAGCGGGTGACATGAGAAAAATGGATAAGGAGGTATTAGGTGAGTCTAAAGGCGGTGCACCACTAAGTAAGGATACATCATGGTGGAACGAGGATGTCAAATTAGCTATTAAGGTTAAAAGAGAGTGTTATAGAAATTTAAGAGTCGTGATAATGAGAATTTGGAGAAGTATATGATAGCAAAGAAGGAAGCTAAAAAAGTAGTTTGAAACGCGAGGGCTAAGGTATATAAGGAGGTTTATGACAAGTTGGATACCAAAGAAGGCGAGAAGGATATTTATAGGCTTGCAAAGATGAGAGATAGGAAATCGAGGGATTTGGGTATGGTTAGATGTATCAAAGATGAAACGCAAAGGGTTTTAGTCAAAGATGAGGAGATTAAGGAGAGATGGAAAGATTATTTTGATAAGCTATTTAATGATAGTCATGCTCAAGATCTTGGAGACTTCTCCATTCCTTTTCATGAGATAAATCGTGACTTCATGCGCAAGATTTAAAAGAAAGAAATTGCAGAGGCTTTGAAGAAAATGAAATCAAGAAGGGCAGTTGGCCCAGATGGTATACCTGTCGAGGCTTGGAAATGCTTGGGAGAGAAAGGTTTAGAATGGTTGACAAATCTTTTTAACTTGATTTGGCGAACAAATAAGATGCCTAATGAGTGGAGGAAGAGTACTTTGGTGCCTTTATATAAGAATAAGGGTGATATACAAGATTGCACAAACTATCGTGGTATAAAACTCATGAGTCATACTATGAAACTTTGGGAGAGGGTGATTGAGTCTAGGTTGAGGAAGGTTGTCATGATATCAGAGCATCAATTTGGTTTTATGCCTAGAAGATCAACTATGGAAGTTATACATCTTCTTAGACAACTTATTGAAAGATATAGAGAGAGGAACAAAGATTTGCATATGGTTTTTATTGATTTAGAGAAGGCATACGATAGAGTACCTAGGGACGTTCTCTGGTGGACAATGATGAAGAAATGTGTTTCTCTCAAGTACATTAGTATAATTAAAGATATGTATGAAGGAGTAGTAACCAATGTCCGCACTTGTGGAGGGGTGACAACCAATTTTCCGATAACGGTTGGGTTACATCAAGGATCTGCTTTAAGTCCTTTCCTATTTGCGATAGTGATGGATGAGCTTACGAGATCAATTCAAGAAAATGTACCGTGGTGTATGTTGTTTGCTGATGATATTGTTTTGATTGATGAGTCTAGAGCTGGGGTTAATGCTAAGTTAGAATTATGGAGACAGACATTGGAAGCTAGATGTTTTAAGTTGAGTAAGAGTAAGACTGAATATATGGAATATCGGTTTAGTAGGAAACAAAGTAGTGATGGGAGTGTAGTGAAGCTTGGTGAGCAAGAAATACCGGTGAATGATTATTTCAAATATTTGCGATCCATCATTCAAAAGTATGGAGAAATTGATGGAGATGTAAATCATAGGATAAAGGTTGGGTGGATGAAATGGAAAAGTGCAACTGGAGTGTTGTGCGATCGTAGAATGCCATTGCGGTTGAAGGGAAAGTTTTATAGGACGGCTATTAGACCTGCTTTACTATATGGTACGGAATGTTGGGCTGCCAAGAGACATCATATTCAAAAAATGAGTGTAGCTGAGATGCGGATGCTTAGATGGATGTGTGGAAATACAATAAAAGATAAGATTCGGAACGAGGAGATACGTAAGAAGGTAGGTGTTGCACCCATTGAAAATAAGATGCGAGGGAATCGTTTACGGTGGTTTGGACATATTCGGCGAAGGCCTAATGATGCTCCAGTTAGAAGGTTGAAGAAATGGGAAAATATATTAGTTAAAAGAGGTCGGGGTAGGCCTAGGAAGACTTGGATGGAGATGATAGGAAAGGATATGAATGCTTTGAACCTCACCGAGGACATGGCATTGGATAGAAATGATTGGAGGAAAAGGATTCATGTGGAAGACCCAAAATGAATTTCTTTTTTGGTTCATATCGCTGACCCCAATTGTTTTGGGATGAAGGCATAGTTGTTGTTGTTGTTGTTGTTGTTTAAACAACTTCAATAGTGGTTGTGGCTAAGGCCATGTACTTAGCTTCAAGTGAAGATCTAGAAAGTGTAATTTGTTTCTTGGTCTTCTATGATATACGATTTTTTTTTCAAAAAAATGCACTATCTTGTAGTGGAGCACCTTATGATTGGACAACTGCCCAATCTAAATATGAATAACACAATAGTTGAATTGCACTATTGTTGCTAAGTAAAATCCTTTGCCCACTAGTGGACTTCAAATATCTTAGTAATTTCATGGTTGCTTCCCAGTGTTGTTGCCTTGGTTCTTGCATGAACTAGATAAGTATATGCACTGAATATACTATATCAAGGTGTGTGATGGTCAAATAAATGAGACAACCCACTAATCTTCTATAAGAACTTAGACTTTTGAAAATATCTCTTGAATGATCTAATTCAAGGTGTTGCTCCATTGGTAACTCTCTCTGAGTTTGGATCCCAAGTACCCAACATCTTTAAGTAATTCTAGGGTATACTTTTTTTAGTTTAAAAATATACCTTCAAGCAACTTCTATGCCTAAAAAATATTTAAGTTTTCATAGATCCTTGATATAAAAAACATTTACCTAGACACTCCTTTAATTTTCTTATCATAATATCAACATTTTCCGTTAGAATGACATCATTTACATAGACTAGAACAGATGTTCTTTCTTTCCCTGAAATTAAGCAAAATAATAAATAATCTGCCAATGATTGTTTGAAATCGACTTGCTTAAGTGCATTAGAAAACTTAGTAAATTATTTTCTAGAAGCTTGTTTTAGGCCATATAATGATTTATTGAGACATAGTGCTAGAGTCTCCCTCTCACATGAGTAACTAAGTGAAAACTATATATATATATATATATATATATATATATATATATATATATATATATATATATATATATATATATATGCATTATTAACATATAGCTGATGTAGTAGCCATCGAAAACAGGCAAACAATAAGCATCACATATATATGAGTTTTGTCATTGGTGCCAACATGTCTTGATAATCAAGTTTTTTATGTTGTGTGTACTTTTTTGCAACTAATCTAGCTTTGTAACACTCTATGATACAATTGAAATTAAAAAAAAATATTAGGACCCAATTGACTTCTTATTATGGGCAATTATGTGATGGCCATGGCAATTCTCCACTTCTCATCTCTCATAGCTGATTAGTAATCTCTTGGATCATCAAGAGAGGATATGGAAACAATAATCATAAAGGGGATGAGATGTACCCTTGATCTTGGAGATCAATGTATTGGCATAGAGTGCTGCATAATCACAATGATAATCATTCAAGTGTATGGGTCTAGACTTGATCCAATTGGATCTTCTTAATTGAGTCTTAGGTTGGATGATTTCCTGATTGGATTGACTTTCTCTAGCTTCAAGTGAAGTTTCAGGATTGGTTTGAACATTCAGTTCAATTTTCTTGACATTATGAGAGATAAATTTTAGTGAGTTTGGTGCTCATATATGGCAATGAATAAAATAGGCTCATTGTCTTGAAGATTTGATGGAGTTTTAAAAAGGAAACCCTTTCTCAAAAAAATAACATCTTTGGTGATAAATACAAACACTTTGTAAATCTTCTAATTGAAAGGATATGCAACCAATATGCATCTGCCAGATTTAACATCAAACTTATGTTTATAATGCACATTGTGAGCAAAACATAAGCAGCCAAATACTTTGGTATGTTCATATTTAAGCTTCGAGCCATACAAGTCTTTATAAGGGGTTAAATTTTTTCAACCAAAATGGCCATAGGAACCCTATTGATGAGGTATGTAGCGGTAAGAATGTACTCTCTTCAAAACTTTATAGGTAAATTTGTTTGAAATCACAAAGCTTTAGCAACATCAAGCAAATGTCTATATTTGTGTTCTACCATTTTGTTGTGGTGTAGAAACACTCGGTATCAAGTTAGACACATTTAATTTGGGTTTGAAACTTAGTTTTGATCATCATGATAAAATTTAGTAAAATTTCTATAGTTTGAGAAACACCCAAGTGGCCCTACTAAAATCATCTACTCCAATGAGGAAATAATGAGCTCTCGTAGTAGATAAAGGTTAACTCCGCAAATATCAAAATGAATGAGATCAAAGGGATGTGTTGATCGCGTATCACTAGTGGCAAAAGGTAACCTAACACGTTTGGCAAGAGGGCAAACATCACATTGACATTTATTAACAGAAATAGAATCATGCATTCGAGATAAAGTCTTTAAGCATTCACAAGAGGGATGTCCCAAACGTAAATCTCATAAGTCAAAATTAAAATTAAAGGGTTGTTTGATAGAGGTGGCAGCAACTTTATTCTACTAAATAAAATTCAGTTTGCACTCTACCCACTCCAATAGTCCTCGAGCGTGGGTCCTAGATTTTACGAGTAGAAAAATAATGTAATAATACAATTCAATGAATTGGTGAGCTTGTTGATAGATATAAGATTGAATCTAAATGATGAAACAAATAAAACATGATCAAGTTCAATTTTGGGAGTTATACCAGATCTATCAATATGGGAGACAAGGAGAAATTGACCTATCAAGTAGTTTGACAAGTTTAGAATAGAGATCTTTTTATAGACTAGTCAAGATGGATGAGGAGAAACACCTGGTCGATTGCTCCCGTATCAAAAATCCAAAACATCCAATTTTAAGGGATATCCAAATCTGTTTACATGTAAAAAAGTGGATCAGGTGTGAGCTTGTCATCATCCCAATTCTAATCTAGATTTCAATTCATTTAGTCATCATCTCATTAATCAAATATGGTATTAGCCACATCCAATCCGTTTACATCCCTAATAGCAAGTAAATTGCTATCTATCCGGCTGAAAGTAATTGGATCATTTTTTTTTACCAGTTCTTTTCATATCTGTAATCCAAATCAGAATCCAGTTAGGTTGTATACATAAGATTTTGTAAACCCCATGTGTGGATCCAATGCAGCCTGTTTGCATCCTACCTGTTTCGGTTCTTCTCGCCTGGGGTTTTATGAATATAGTCAAGAAAGACTAAAGAAAACCCCCGGCCTAGATTGCAAATGTATCAGGTTTTGATCAACCTCTGATCCGGATCCAACAACTTTATTTCTTGATACACATCATTAAACTAGGATCTAAAAGGATATTCAGATTTGCACGTTTGGATCTTTTTTGGACTTAAATCTAACATATCCATTTCCATATTTCACACATAAAAACCTTAATTTTGGTCTTCTTTTACTGGATTTAGTATTACCAAATATTTTGGATCTAGATCTTATTTGTATTCATATCGATCACAAACATCCAAATTCAGATTTGATTCAGCGAGGATCCTGACCTATATCTGATTCGTTTGCAGTCCTACCGGAGCCTCACTGTCATGCTGAATCTTGGTAGTGTTGGGCAACAGGTAGGCCCGGAGCAGATTTTTGGATGGGCTGACTGGCCTGTCAGCCGGTTGTGCTGGGCCTGGCCCCGGATCAGGCCAACCTCCAAAACCCAGGACGATGCCCAACACAAAGGGATTGTGCCACGAGCTGCACAAGGGTCTAGCCCATTCTTTGTAAGACATGGGGCCCGGCCAGGCTGTGTCTATTTACGACCATGCTGGGCTAGGCCTGGCTTGCCAGGCCAGTTCTCAAAAATGAGGCTGAGGCCAACCTGATACCACTCCCCTAAACCTTGGACTGATCTCATCCCATATCTTTTCCACTGCGAGCGATCCAAGATTTTGTGGCGCTACTAAATGAGATAGCTGGATGGTTAGATCTCATATCATAATTGGGAGGTCTTGTGTTCCAATCCCATAGGAGCTATTTCCCAGGCTTGCCTCATCCTAAAAATAGGAAAAGGCGATCAAAGATTTCCCAAGGAACTGCAACCAGAAACACTTGTTTAATCATCTCTCTCTCTCTCTCTCAGCCAGGATCAGGTGCCATTACATGGCACACTTTGAGTGTGCCTCTGCACCTAGCTGCCCTCCATCTGCTTTTGGGCCCCACAACTGACAGACTATCAGCCAAAGATGGAGGGCATAAGGTGCAGTGACACACTTCAAAGTCTGCCATGTGATGGCACCTGATCCTGACTCTCTGTGCGGGGTTGCCCACGTGGCCAGCAGGCTATGCATGAGAGCGTTAAGACGAAGACTCCAAATTGAACCCTACTGGTGCACGTAAAGGCAGGGTGGTCGTGTGCTCATCCGAGGTTTTACTTCACAGTGCCGGGGTCCTTGGTGAGGGTTTCCTCGTCATAAAAAAAATCAACCTTTTGAATTTTAAAAAAACACTGCTCTTTTTTTCTTTTCTTTTTCTTTTTTGTCACATCTAACACTATAGATGACATTTACATGTTTTATTAGTAGGAACCGGCTTTTAGATCGCCAGAATCTGACCAGTATACAGGTTTTTCCAGCGATCCAACAATCAACAGATATGAATGTATTGATTTTTCTCAAATCATAAAAATATGTTTTTTCGTCTAAAAAACATGATCCAAGAGTCAATCCTTACTAAATTGAGCATGCAAAACACATCCCTAAGGATAGATTGAGTCAAAACCCGCAAAATGAGATTCCAACTCAATTGTACGTACAATCGATCGTAGCAAATATATATCCATAATTAATAAGAAAGCGCTTTGTCAACAAAGATGCACAAGTACCCAAATTAAATGCCTTTTTTATTTCCAGAGAGGAACTGCAATTTAATCAATTCAAAACTCTGGTGAAAGGGGCCAACCTTCAATACCAGAAACCAGGAAGCTACAGAATAAAAGAATTATTCATTATTTTTTTGGGTCTTTAATAAATACAACAGAATCTAAATAGATGAAATATGAACCACCTCCTTTCCTTCTCAAAACAAATCTTTATCCTGGTTGGATCAGGCATCAACCAAGCCAGGAAGGGAGAGGGAAAAGAAATTTCGGATCTCAGCAGATATCGGTTACCTCAGCAAACTAATATTTACAGGACAAACTCAGGCTGCTGAACCAGTTTCAGTGGCTCACCTTAACATCCATACCTTCACTTGCCTTCACAAAACGCCCCCTTACACGTTTACGTGTATCTGCCCTCGCCTTTCGGGATTCATAACGAATGTGTTTATCATATCTGTTCAGTACAATTCCAATTACCAGTCAGATGACAAGAAGCATATCTGAAGAACAGGTGTGTGCATGATATTTTATGGGGTTGTGTGTGTGTGTGTGTGTGTGTGTGTGTGTGTGTGTGTGAGAGAGAGAGAGAGAGAGAGAGAAAGCATGCCTTCTTGTCTTTTTCTTCTCCTTGTAACGCAACATGGCATTGCCTCGGTTCTGGGCCAATAGCTCATCGTCAACTGTAGCTGTTTTTAACAGTTCTCCTCTACTTAGGATGGAGCGTTCAGCTATGCATCTTTCTTCGGTGCCCTTGCTATGCAGACTTGGATGGGAAAAGGTGGGGTCAGAAGATCTTACAGAGGGTAAGAAACTAATCTCTGATTGTACTTCGCTTTGTTTGCTGCTTGATGTAGGATGCCAATTCGTGCCAAAGTGAATCATACCAGCCTGTTTGGGATCATACATAAACATGTATTATTAAATATGCCAAAATAGAACATACTTTTCAACAAAGTGCAGATTTAACACTTGAAAGAATCATAAAGAGTGCAATAACTGTACTCAATTGTCGTTACTGGCCACCACAATCATGGTTCCAGCTCTCACAAACCATCAGCTAATCTCCCAGGTGCATCATAAAATCTGTGATGTTTCATTTTTGGAGCAACTTACAGAAACTTAAGAAGAGCAACATAGTTAAGTTAACAAATATAGGCATTCACCGTCCACATAATTGTATTCCTACCATCTCTCATAAAAAGAATTGCATTCTTACCATCAGGGGATCTATGTTGCTGCCTGCTTAAATTATCTATTTTGGCAGTCTTTGATGATGTCTAGGATACCCTTAAAATTGTCAATTGCTAACTCGTCTCATTCCAAGAATCTATTTCCATTGTACTGGCACCTAATTCTAGTTAATTATTTTTCCTTTTTCCTTTGACCATTGGCTGATTCCTCCAGTAATAGATATCAAATGAAGACCAATCTTCAGCAATCCAATATGTATAATCAATGGCTCAAAATTACTAACATCCTCTGTGCAAGTGTTGGTCTGAACTGTAATCAAGAAGAAGCTTGCACAATCATTCTTGGTTTGGTTCTATGAGAAATCCAGCAATTTGTTTGCATTTTCAATCACATTAGCTAGATAAGTTTGAGATATCATCAACTAGGTTTTGTCACAAGAACTGGATCTCTATGCATACCAGGTTCTCAGATCGCTTCAAGATGTCGCATTGCAAAGTTCCAGATTTTTTTTTAGTTCATTTTTCTGTTGGAATATACAGTTAAGAAATAAACAGTGGACTGATTTGAATTTTAAGATCTACGCACAAAGACTTTCTACCAAGTTTAGAAGAGATCAACTAGAAAATATGGCACTGAATCTTCTGTAACCCAGGGTTATAGACTAGTACATGAGTAACTAATCATTTCATTCAAGAGGTTTTCTCCTTTCTTTCCCTACTTCTCAATCACATATTTTGAGCTTGTAAACAGTCAAATTCCCAAAATAGTTTAGGTTTATAAGATTGTTCTGGACATTTCAAGACATAAACACAAGCTACAAATTGATTTCCCATGGTTCAAGATTGGCCTATTTGCATTCAATGGTTAAATACTTGAACACCTTTGGATAAATTTGTTTAATCAGTTCTAAATCAAGGAACTCATAACATGTTACATCTTCTCAAAGCTGGATTCATGATATTGAATCATAATGGATTCAGCAATACAAGGATTTTGATTAGACTCACTATATTGATATTTGCATCAGCGCAGACCTGCAACTTAGCCTACCACAACCTAAGTGCCAAGTGCCAACAAACTGGGTACCACCTATCTTTGCCTAACCAAAGTAATACAAATTAAAGCCTTGAATTAGCAGAAAATATGGTTAACTTCAAGTATAATCTAGTTATTATCCTAACACAAGTGGCTGGAACCCCCACGCAGCCAATAGACCAAGTGCTCTTCTTTCTTGCCCATAAGGGTGACTTGAGCTTTGACAGTTAGTGACGTTTGGTATCTCCCCCAACATCTTGTATTCTGAATGTATCTAGAATCTGGTTATTCTCTTGCATATCATAAAAGGAAAACATTCGAAGAAAAAAAAAAGAACAGCTAGGATGAGCATCATCTCTTTACCTCTCCTACCAATTAGACACTTTTCAGTGATATAGGTCTAAAACTGAAAAAAAGTGTTTTGTTAAGATGCCTTGTCACCATCCCTGAATGAAGAGTAACCCCAAATATTTATAACCCAAACTATTCATAATGATCGAAATTGTCTACTAAGAAAATGACAGTTGTGAAAAGGCCACAATGGGTCTGCTCGACATATAGTACGTGAAACATGGGCAGAGTTATCATCTCACTAAGCATTAATCACATAGGAGAGCAACAGACATATAAATGGAAGTCCCAGTTCACCCTATTATTAGATCTCTACATCCAATTTCCAGTCAATTGCCCATGTCAGTAATTTAAAGCTTTTTCAGATGCAAGAACCATGCAGATTTGCCATTCCTAACAAACTCATTTTGGGAAGGGGAAATCAACTAAATATGATAATGTAGGCTCTGCTTTACAATCTGCAAATTTTCTGGCAATATACCTATCCTTGAGAAAGTATCCAAAGAGATTCTCTCTTCTATTTTTTAAGATGTTTCTCTACTCTCAAGGTGTGGCATCAATGTTGATCCTCAATAAGACAAGCAAAACATTGGTCTTATCTAGGACAGAAGCAAAACAACAATGCCTGAGCACAAGCATCACACATACATTAATTATGCACTTTGTATCACTAATCTTTCAGAGGAATGTTAAGCATTCCTTCATTGTCCAAGGTTCTATTTTGTGAAACAGCTAATTTTCATTGCAAAGAAAGATGCAAGATCATGGGAAGTTTTTAGTGACAAGACATTACCATCAACTGATGAACTTAGTGTTTTCAGAAAATCCACTTAATAAAGCTCAAAAATCAAAAGCAAAAGAGTAGCATTAACTTATGTTTAAAATGTGCTATGATCCTTAAATGCGCTCATTTTACTCAAGGTAATAAACTACATATAGTTACATAATATAGTATTCTTTTCTAAAAGATAATTAATAGTAAACAGATGACCCATGAAATTTATACAAAATGAATATCAACCAGCAGGAGAACAGTAACATACATTTTGGAAAGATATGTGTTGAATATCCGAGGAAGAGAAGCCATTGCCTGTGGAATGGCAATTCAAGTCACACATGTCTTCTATAGCATTTCCTGTGGCCAAGGATGTTCCTCCAGTTAGATCACCAAAGCTATTGATGTTAAATTTTGTGTCGCATGCACCACAACCGATTTCTGTTGTTGCACATTCTACCTGATCCTTACATCCTTTAAACTGAAAATCCCAGATCTGAACCTGCAAGGATATAGAAGACAAACCAGATGAATTACTTATCTACAGGAAGAAAATTTGCTTACTAGCAGCCTTTTTGGGAAAAAAACGAAGGAACAATTTTAGAGAGCAACTACCATGTATTGATGATGGGCATGAATGAATATTAATCAAGAAGAAGTAAACACAGGAAGAAATGGCTAGGACTTTCAATTTTAGTATCTATTTTAGTTGATGAAGAACTGGCCAGGTGGATATCCGGGCACTACAATCCTGATTTACCAAACTCCCTAAGGATCAAGCTATTCCAAAAAAGCTAACACCAATTTTGCTTGTAGAAGCCATCGTTTCCAACCGATGGCACCCAAGGCCGGCATGGTCAAGAGTCATACCCAGCTTGTATGGGATAGAAGAAAACACACAATTCCTAAATATTACTTCTCTAATATTGTTGCTTATTAATACAATGGCCATTCATTTCTTACATCATCTCACAATCCAGTAATTCAAAGTTGTTCCCCCACCATGACAAAGCATAACTGGTGAACACAGAAAATCACATCAGCAGAGTACCTAACCAAAGATCAGTGACATTTACAATTCATATATTTAACCTTATAAAAGAAAACAAGTCATTTCATACGGAAAAACTATATCATGAAATAGCCACCACATGGGTACTGGGAAGTAAGAAAAACCTGATTAGATTGATCTGAAGCACCACCACCATCCCCAAAAAGTTCTTCAACTAGACAATTCCCTCCCAAATTGTCACCTTCTGGAGGAAACATCATTGTTAGCATATAAGGTGCCTGCTGATCTGCATCAACCATCTGCTCTTGCATATGATCGTTGCAAGAATCTGGCACTTGGAGATGTCCTGCCGGGATACTCCGGTTAGGTGTTGCCGGACTCAAATGCCCAGCATGTTCAAAATCCTTTTCCATTATCTCTCTCTTGAACAATTCTACAAGTTGGTTAAAGATCACTTGTTTCCGTTTCCCGCAGTTCGGATTCTGAACCTACATTGCCCAAAGAAAGAAAAAAAGATAAAACTGGATATAAGTACAAATTTTCTGATAAATATAACAAACCGATATCCTAAATTTGAATTCTGAGTTGCCCAAAAGGGAAAAATTAATATTTATTGCAACCATAAATCTATGACTAAATAAAGTAGTTAGCAACCACGATTCCGAACCTAATTACAGGAAGAAGATTAAAGAATTAATATAGGTAATGCAATGTTTTACGATAAAGTTAAAATCAAGAACATCAATACCTTTGGGAGAGAGCAGAATTCAGAAGAGGGAATGGTCTCATCTTGAAGACTAAAGAAATCGAGGGGGTTGTCAGTGCCGCTGGTCAAATTCTGACAGAACCAATCCACATCTTCACGCCTAATGTCGGATCCTTCCAAGAGAAGCAGGACCAACTTGTCGGAGAGATCGAACCCCCAGACCCAGCCGAGGTCCCGAGCCGACGGGCAATCCGAGAAGCTTTCGACCGGCTGCCGGTCGTGATGAACGGAGGCCGTACAGCTCCTGTGGGCGTCCCAATCGCAGTCCCGGCAGAGCACCAAGTTCTCCGTAACGCACCGCACCGACGCCGGCTGCGAGCTACAGTTGTCGCAGAGGTGCGACCGCGCGTGCTTCCTGGACAGCGGGTTGGCTGAGTGGACATGGCGGTCGCAGACCAAGCAAAGCCTTGCCGAGTCCGCGCGGCAGAAGAGCACGGCGCCCTCCTCGTTGCAGTGGTCGCATATCGCCTTGGGATTTTCCATTTCTCACAGAACAGGATAAAAAAACCCAAAAAAAAAGTAAAGAAAAGAAAAAGAAAACCCCCAAGCAAAGACCCAATTCAACCGAATAAAACGAAAACCGAACCCTAGAAAGCGATCATATATAAGAAGGAAAAGAAGAAGAAACCCAACCCTAGAAAGAATTTACTTCAATTATACAAGAAGAAGAAGAAGAAGAAGAAGAAGAAGAAGAAGAAGAAGAAATCCCAGCCATAGAAAGAGATCACACAATTCTACAGAAGAAGAAGAACAAGTATAAAAAATTCCAACCCAGAGAAACAAATTACACAAAGCCTACAGAAGAAGAAGATGATGATGATGAAGAAGAAAGAAGAAGAAGAGGAAATCATAGAAAGAGATCTCACAAATTCTACAGAAGAAGAACAACAAGTATAAAAAACTCCAACCAGAGAAAAAGATCACACAAAGTCCACGAAAGAAGAAGAAGAAGAAGAAATCCCAACCATAGAAAGAGATCGCACAAATTCTACAGAAGAACAACAAGTATAAAAAAACTCCAACCAGAGAAAGAGATCACACAAAGTCTACAGAAGAAGAAACCTCAATGATCGAAAGAGATCACTTTAATTCCACAGAAGAAGAAAAAGAAGAAGAAGAAGAAGAAGAAACCTCAACGATGGAAAGAGATCACTTAGATTCCACGGAAGAAGAAGATACCACAAATACAGAAAGAGATAACTCTTCAATTCTACAGAAGAAAAACAAGAAGAAGGAAGAAGAAGAAGAGGAATGGCCAAATCCAAGAAAGCGCAGATTGAGATTAAAATATCTAATCGGTCGAATTCGAACCGATATTTATAGTTTACTTTTTTCACGTTCTACTCTTCGGTCTGAATGGGTTTCTCTTTTTTTTTTAATTGTAGATTAATTGTTTGAGCGAGAAGAGTGGAGTCAGAAGGGGAGGTGACGTGGCACTCGGCTTTTTGCTGAGCTGGCGATCCGCCCCCGTCGGTATCTTCCCGTGGAGTCCGGATCAGGTACCATCACATGGCACATTTTTTGTACCTTAGATACCTGATCGCCCTCCATCAGTTATGGGCCCCACAACTGACATGCCCTATCCTCAAGATGGAGGGTGATCAGATGCCTAAGGCACAAAAACTTTTGCCATGTTATGGCACTTGATCCGGGCTCCTTCCCGCGAACGACTCGGCTGCGGGTAATATTCCACACCGTGCTGGCGCTTTCGCCCTGACCTTTATCAGAAATGCCAAACCTCGGATTCGAGAACAGAAACCCCCCCCAAAAAAAGATGGAAAAGAAAATGATGGCTCGAACATGTAGTGAGTTTGAAAAACAAGTCCTCGAAGTTGGTTGCTGCTACTTGCAAAATTATGAAACTTTTTTTTTTCTCGGCTTTTATTGTCAACTTCAAATATACACACTTGTTTTATACTGAGCAAAAAGTATTGGAGATATTTTGAAACTTTCATCACGATATTTTCAAAAGTCTACACAACCATAAAAAACATAATAGTATATTAAAATGTCACTATTTTTGTGATATTAACACAAGATTAGCTTTTATAAGGTTTTTGTATTTTTTTAATATCATATATGCTCACTTTTTCTCCAGAAAAATGTATTGTTAAGAATTTCTCTTGCAAGAATCATTACTCCCCTTCCATTGAAGACTAGGGAGAGCAAAGTCTCATCAATTTTAGAGTTATTTTAGGTCATTCCATCTAAAAACAAAAACTTTAAAAAAATTACATAAAATGTCAATTTTAAAAGTCAGTCCCTCTTTCTTTATCATCAGCAAAAAAGGGGTTAGGCAGACGCTATCAAAATCAAGAATATACAAGCACAAATCATTTTTTTTTTGCATAAAACAAGAGAAAAAAAAAACCATCCCATCACCTTGGCTGGCCTAAGGTTGGTAAAACCCTTAAGGTCCCCCGTTCCACCAAAGAAGTCTACTCAGTTTTGACCTTGGGGATGCCACCCGTGGGTTTCAAACTTGTGACGTCCCATCAATTTGGTAACATTCATAAGTCGCCCCTACCAGATGAGTGAAGCCCTTGTGGGCAAAGCACAAATCATTACATATCATCAGCAAAAGAAAACCAATCAGGAGGTTTAATCTCCCAAACCAAAGTTGTCAGTATCTGTGGCTAGCTATTGGCCGGTAAGCATCATATCGGCAGAATTTCAATACATAAAAATGTTAAAAATTAATTTTTAATATTAAATTGTAATTATTTTAATAGTTTTAACATGTGTCAACGTTAATGCAATAGTTTTTTTTTTTTTTGAGCTAATACAGAACGATTCAGATGAGTATCGGTATGGGAATCGGCAGCCCAACGATTAAGGGCCGATACCGATGAAAATACCTGAATGTCAAATTCAATATCCAAAGGTATAGAACCTTTACAAAGAATATATCTCTGGAAATATATTAAGAATTTGTCAAGCTTCCTCTTGGAAGAACCATGGTCAAAGTAGTGCCCACATGTCCGAAGAAGCGTTATTATCATCCTAATGCGGAAGCAATCTTCAGGTGGATGGATCCAGTACATCTAGCTAGCAAACAAGAAACAAAGTCAAAGATATTTTTCACAGACAACAAGGGTGACTTATAAAGAATCTGACATCATCCCGGGGAAGCACAGAAGCTCTACATGCACAAGGTCAAGCATAAATGATCACCACCAACATGAATTTTTTTAAGTCATTCATTCACTTCACATGCTATTCCAAGAAGTTATCCAGTGCTGGCATAATAAAAAGCTTTATAGTTTCCTAAAGAATACATATAAATCAAAAGCAGTCTCCTGCAAATGGACCTACTACTAGTTTCCCACCTTGCTAGTGTTAAATTATATGTCAATGTTCTTATTTTCTATTCCATGTAATTGAAATACTCATCATGGGTATTTCAGTCATTTCATTCATGTGGAGGTGTCAGCCTATTAGAGGCTTGTATTTTTATTTTTATTTTGTACAACATGACTGTTGAATGTCTAGTTGGGCTGCCCCCTTTCCTCTTTCTTGTATTATAAATAGGCTTATATTTTAATGCATTACTAAGCCTTTTCAGTAGTTATTGTGCGCATGTGCTATGCTCTTGGAATTATTCTCACTTTGTATTATTTCTTGGTGAATTAGTGTTTGTACACTCTTTTGTATTTGTGTTGATCTTTATTGGGATCTCTTTTGTATTTTAGCTTATTTCATTACATGGTATCAAATGGGCGAAAAAGAATTCATAGTGATGATTGCCTTTAAGCTAAACGACTACAACTATTTGATGTGAGCCTATAGAGCACCACATTAAGAGAAAGAAATTATGAGGGTACGCCAGTGGTACCACATGTGAACCACAATTCATACTCATAAAAAAGAATGGTGACCAAATGAAAATTCTCAATGACCAAGAAAGAGAGATTGCACTCATAGAACATTACATCAAGGAGAAACCAAAAATGCTCAAATTCTTTCTTGGTTCTTTAATAGCATTGAACTCAAGGTTGCGGCAAGCATAATCAAATTAAAATAGGGCAAGTGAGGTTTGGATTTTTCTCGAGCGTATGTTCATACAAAAGATTTAGCAAGAAAATGTTTTTTTACAAAAATTGATTTGATGTATTAAAAAAAAGAAGATAAAAGTGTGAGAGATTACAACAGTACTCTCTCATCTCTTTGAGATGAATTAACATTGCTTGAACGTAATTGAGGAATGAAGCAAAAGCAACTTGCAAAGGAACATTTGTTTTCCTTACTATTCAGGTTAAGATATATTACATATATTTTATTTTAATAATTACAAAATACTGCCCCCACTCTCGGTTAAGGTTTCCCTCTCATTCTCTATTCGAGAGATTTTCAGTTCGACCCTTGGCCATTCGTCCATTTTGGTTTTCCTTCTCACCAAGCTTGCCCCTTCATCCCATTCTCCTTCCTCGCCCCTTTGAAGGGTGGCGACTTGTCGGACGGCTCCTTCCACCACTCCACCACCACCACCCACTCTTTGAGGCTCGGTGTCGGTGGCTCCTTCATGCTCTGCCACTCCAATGCAGCACTACCACCAGCTCCTTCATTGTGCATTTGGCATCTCTACTTACAGCCTTCCGCCACTCCACCACCACCACCCACTCTTTGAGGCTCGGTGTCGGTGGCTCCTTCATGCTCTGCCACTCCAATGCAGCACTACCACCAGCTCCTTCATTGTGCATTTGGCATCTCTACTTACAGCCTTCCGCCACTCCACCACCACCCCCACCGATAGCGATGACAGTGGACCGATGAAAAACAGTGTCCTGCCCCGCCTCACCCCATTTGAACCAGAGATGGAGGACATGAAACGGAGATGGAAGCAGGGATGAAGGTTAAAAACAAAACCCATGCGGGGATGAACTTATGCTTTCCCCCGCCCCGGCCCCGATCCCCAATCCCCAATCCTTCTTGGTAAAATAACTAAAATGCCTTTCGGGATGGCCGTGGACAGGGAAGAAACGGGGTCTCGCCACACCTCGCCCCGTTTGGACCGGGGATGGAGGACATGAAACGTGGATGGGGGCAGGGATGGAGTGCAGAATTTTGAGATGGGTGGGGGTGAAGACCTTGTCTCCTGCCCCGGTCCACTGCCATCCGTCCCACTGTCTCCCTTAGGTTCAGCGTCAATAGCTCTTCGGGCTCCAGCACTACCACTACCACTACTACCACCATCGCCGCCGCTGCCGCCTCCTTCAGGTTTAATGTCAGGGGCTTTTCACTCCTTGCTCTGCCACTCCACCACCACCGCACCCATCAGGCTCGACTTCGGTGGCTCCCTGCTCCTTCATGCTCCGGCACACCTATACAAAGAGTACCGTGGCTTCAAAGTTGTGAACAATTGTTGAGTTTGGTAATGAGGTCTGAGATTTATAGTGGGAGATGTTCCTTGTCAGGCTGTTTTTGGGGATACGATACTTGGTCAAGTGAGTGCATTCAATGGTCTAACAAGATCCATTTTAATTTTACTCTCATTTAGTTGAGGCGTTGAGCATGTTATGAAGCGAGGCGTTGAAGCTTAAGCTTCATGATCAAAATAATAAAATATATAATATTAATAAAATATCACGGATAAATGGTTTTTTAATATATATATATGAGTTTGTTATATACATATATGAGTTTGTTTGATGGTTGATTTAGTAAATATAAGGTTTTTGAAGGACTTGAAAAATAAATAGGTCTCAATTTTTTTAAATTATAACCTTGAATTTGTTTCCATAAAAAAATGGCCTAAACAAAAAAAAAAATCTTAGTGATTCATATAAATATTTTTTTCTTGGACATATCAAATGCATACATGCAATAAAACTATCATGAAAATATAGTTTTTCAGCAATGCACTTTTGCTCCCATCTCTTACTTATATACAGCCAGGTATATGTAAATTTAAGTTAGTTATACTAATGCAAGATTTTTAGTGGTTTACCACCACGCAATTAATCAGGAGCTATTAATGTTATTGAAACTTGCATCAAACATTTAGCTGAAATCATAGTGAGGGCAATCCAAACAGTGATATATTTGAAATTATTTTAGATAATTATGTATTCAAAGCAATTCCAGAACGCTTCAGGTACTGAGGGTGCACCTCAATACCTTGAGCGTGCGCCTCACCTGTGAGGCGTACTTGACCTGTGAGGCGTACGCTTCAAGTACTGAGGCGTACGCCTCTCGCAACAATGGTTACAAAGAATCTTAAGGGGCACTTTGGATTTAGTGTTGACTAGGTTAATGTGAATTCTTTTTCTTTTTTTAAGAAAGGTACATGTGCATTCTTAAACGAGAGGAATGCTAAAAAGTAAAAAATTATATGCCTTCCGGTTTCAACAATTATAATTATTTTATTAATTAATTTTCTGAAAAAATCAAAAGAAATCAATAGAGAAATTATTCCTGAACATAAGAGGTTGACCTTGTAAATGCTGAGGATGTGTTGTCCATGATTTTCTAAAGATGTTAAATTTGGTTTTCAAAATATCCTGTTAATCTAGTTGCAGATTGCATGTGAGCATGTATTTTTCCCTTACTAAGTTGTTTTAGTGTATGATTTTTTTCATTCTTTTTACTTGTCCATTTACTTGGCAATAATTCTGGATTTGTTGCTAAGGGCCGCTTTATAGCATTAGCAAAATGAGGATTCCCACCACAAACAATGGACCGAGCCCGACCAGCTCGGTCAGTTCTGCCTGCCTGGTAGCTTAGTACGAGCTTATGAACCGGGCCGAGCCAAACTCGTAACTTGAAACTAGCCAAGCCTGAACTATTTTGAGAATATGTGTGTATATATATATATATATATATATATATATATATATATATATATATATATATGATTTTTTAACAAAAAAATACATTAAAAGCAAAAACCTAATTAAGTTTTTTTACATCACTTTATACTCACACAATTTTCAAACAATTACCCTTTTCATTCACCAAATGATAGATCTAACGCTTCATATGTGTTTTAGCATGGTTTATTTACTATGTAAAAAGGTTTTATCATGTTTAATACACCATAAGATTCATTTTTTGAGATGATGAAAAGTGAACGCCTCACAATTCATGAAAATAAGGGTGGTTTAGAAGTGATCTAAAACATCACATTTAAAATAATTTTAACACATCAAAATAATAAATAAAATATGTTAAATATAATCAAAGGTTGGATTGTGCTTTTGGACTTTGGATCTACAAAAATCAAGTGTGTACCACTGTAAGTTACGGTGGTACAATACCACCATAGAAGTACCCTTTCATGTGTGTTTATGACGAGAACCCTTGCCGAAGCCAGAAAAACCCCGTGTAGGGTCCCACATTTGAAAAGGCATTACAATATTTTAAGTCAATTTTCTATGCTAAATAGGACAACTTTTTGCTTTTAATGCTCTGATTCAGAGGCCAAGTTGCCTAACTTTGAGGCCACTGGGGAACTAATGTTTTAAAATTAAGTAAATCACAACTCTCAACTACTTGTAGTTGTTAAATTATATATACCTTTTTATTGTTATTTTTTTTTTCAAATTGATGAGTTGAAAAATAATATAGCTCCAAAGTGATGTTCTCAATGCAAGTTTCCGCACTTAGAGGCCTATAAATATATAAAAATAATCAAAACTATTATTTTTTGTAGAACGTAAATGTTTGGATTTGGATCAGATTTGGCCTCTACTTTAATGGCCAAATGGATTTGAATTCAAATTCATATTCTTCTGATGGTAAAAAAGTTTTACCAGATCTGTTTGTTTAATATATATAAGTGGGTTTAATGTCTTTATCAAATTTGGTAGTCGTTGATAAAAACAATTTATAGAGGAAAGATTTGACTTGCCTCGTAAAATTCTTTTCAAAGCTTTTAAAAGATGTGGGGATGTCTTTCTAGAGTACTTATTATATTTTTTCAAGAAAAAAGTAAGGTGAAGGCATGTTTCTTGATTTTTGTAGTTTTGAAGCTCACCACCAATTTAGATATGCAATAAAATATCAAAACACGTATAAATATATGATGAACAAAAGATATTGAATCAAAAGAAATAGTCATATTGATCTAAAAATATCTTTTTTGGACTTCAAGGTCTCGTTAGCTCCTTTAAGGGCATCTTCGGTTCAACAATACTTCTGCACATTTACAATGATTGTTAAAATGGATTTAGTGACACCTTCATCCAGTACGATAGTTTATTGCTGAGAATCATAGTCAGTGGCGGAGCCAAAAGTTTTTCGTTGGGTGGGCAGACTTTGGGTCTCGGGGACAATGCTATGGTCTTGAAGGACGATCCATTTATTCAAACCTTTACTAAAATGACTGCCCTCCACACTGTTGCACTCAAACCGATAAACTTCAACCTCACCATATATCAATATAGATGACCATTCAGAAGATCACATAAATATTGATTTCTCAGAAGATAGAAAACCAACCACAGTTTCAAACCAGTTCTAGACCATCAGCCTTTTAGGAAGGTCCAAGAAAGAATTCTTAAAGCATTCATCGACAGAGCAATTCTGACTTTCTGAGTACTCTTAAGTTATGTAAGAGAATGCCAGGATCAGATGGGAAATATGCAAATTTGTTCATTGTTGCCATCAACTAGGAAGACATCCTACTATATGAACCCAAAAAAAAACTCATGTAGATTGTTAAAGAGTGTTTTCTGTAAACCCTTTGCTCTAGATACAGAGATAGAAAGATCAAATCATGCATGAAGTACGAAATTGAAAAAAATGCATTGTAATAGCCTATTAAATCCTAAACATATAAATTTTATGCATTCCTCTTATTTAACACCTGAGATAAAATTGTATCCCATGTATTCTATCTACACTACAAGAAACCTGTGGATTAGCGACGACCTAAATTCGTCGCTAAACAGTTTAGCGACGGATTAGCGTCGGATTAGCGACGAAAAACTTTCATCGCAAATTTTTCGACGCTAAGTAGTGTCAGAACTTATCCGCCGCTAAGTTCGTCGCTAATTTACGATGGATTAGCGACGAATATGATCCATCGCGAGTCCTTTGCTATTTTAAATTAGAGATGAATAATATCCGTCGCTAATCCGTCGTTAAATTTAAAAAAAATTAAAAAAAAATTGCTCGCTGCCAGCGCGTTCTCCGGCAAGGAGCAATTTCTTTTTGCACAGAACCGATGCGTTCCGGCAGGCTGCGACTCCGCGCGGATCCGGGGAGAGCTCCTCTTCAAGTTCCAGGTCTACCACGAGAACCAGCCGAAGAGCTTCACGGCGGGGGCGCGTTCCGGGGGGAGCTCCTCTTCAAGTTCCAGGGCTGCCATGAGAACTAGCCGAAGAGCTTCACGGCAGGGGCGCTCAACTTCAGCTGCGACTCCGCGCAGATCTTCGCGAGCTGCAGGGGGAGGAGCAATGAGTATGACATCTTCGCGACTCCGCACGGATCTTCGTGACTCCGGCAGGCTCCAGTGGCTCCCCAACAACAGCCTCCTCTTTGTCGCCCCCTTGACGTCTCGGCTCCGGCGAAGCCACGGTGGCTCCATCTGCGACTTCTCCATAGGTGGGGATCGACTCTTTGTGCGTGTTGTCAGCAAGGCTTCTGGCGTCCTGAGAAGCGCCTCAAGTAGGGATGGTTTAAATCGAACAGGAGGGAAAAACAAATGGAGGAAAATTTTTGAACGGAGGGAGGAAAAATTTCGCGCCTCAGGTGGGACAAAAATTAGCGACGAAATTAGCGAGGGAATTCTTTCGTCCCAAATCCGTCGCTAAGTAGCCTTTTTTTTAGTGTTTTTTGCGACGAAAAAATGTTGTCGCTAATCCGTCGCTAATTAGCGATGGCTTTAGCGACGAAGAAATTTCCGTCGCTAATTTTGCAAATATTTCAAACGTTAGAGACAAATAGTTTTCGCTCGCTAATCCGTCGCAAATTGGCGACGGAAAAAATCCGTCGCTAAGTAGCATTTTTCTTGTAGTGTATGCGCTCCTTTTACCCTACAATGTCTACAAATCGAGGTCTGAGTTGAAAGTAAAATTCTGCATGGATAAAAAGAACTACTACCAAGTAAGGTTGGGAGTACAAAGTTGTTCAGCTTCTGTGCATGGCCTAGTCATCAGATATACAAAATTTAATTGTAGAAAAGAAAATTTGTCAGCATAAAAACCATTTGTAGTCATGGACTTCAATCAAGTTATACCTGATTCACTCCATCTATGTTTGTCAATCTTGCCTTCGTAGATGGTCTGTCTTTTGCAAGTCTTTTAATTGTTTGATCACTGCATATCACTGCATATAGCATACCTGAAATTGTGCAGAAGTCACTATTTCAATGAATTGTCCATAAACCATTTGAACTATAATGCACAAATGCCAACCAATATACATCAAGGACCCCCTGCCAAAAAACATAAGAGGGAACCGGGGGGTCTCACCCCCCGCCGAGAAACAAGGGGTCAGGAGGCGGAGCCCCCTTTCGAGAAACAACACAGGTAGGGAAACACACTGCCGAAAAACATAAGAGGGAAGGGGGAGGGGGGTCAACCCCCACAGGGAAATACAAGAAGGCAGGAGGCGCCTCCTGCCGAGAAACATTAAGGAGGCAGGGGTCTCTGCCCTCTGCCGAAAAAACATCAAGGAGGCAGGGGGCATAGCCCCCTGCCGAAAAACATAAAAGGGAAGGGGTCGAGAAACAAGGGGTCAGGGGGCAGAGCCCCCTGTCGAGAAACAACACAGGCAGGGGGGGCGAAGCCCCCTGCCGAACAACATCAAGATTCAAGAGCGAGGGGGTAGGGAGGTTACTTGCAACAGTGCGACGGCCGACGGCTATCTATGGTCGCCAACGAAAGGAATATAGCAAAGGAGGAGGAAGGTCTGACTGCGACGCCGGAGCTTGCAGTAGAGAGGGAGAAGCTCAGAGGGGGGCACCGGCACCGCGGATTCACCAAAGGGAGGCCGACGGCACAGTCGCCGGTGGCTGCAGAGCACAAGGGAGGAGAGCCAGCGAATGTGGTTGCCGGTGACAAATGGGAAATGCCGGAACGGAGGGGCAAAGCACAAAGGAGAGTGGAAAAGTGGCGAGGGTTTTACCCCTCGCCTATTTCGGCCTGCGTCTTTAAGACGCAGGCTCTAGACTCATCGAGAGCTCGGGTCCCAAGTAGACTCGGTTTTCCAAGTCTCGAGTCGACTCGTTTTCCCGAGTCACGAGTCAACTCGGTTTCAAAATCTAGGGTGGGCGACCGCCTACCCATGGCTCCACCACTGATCATAGTGCAGACAATGTTTAAATTAGTTCAGACATGAGATTTTTAGATGTTTCAGACTTTAGGGGTCAACTTTTATTTATAAAAATTTTGAATGAGATATGGATTGGGAGTTCTATGGATTTTAATCAAATTCAAATAGATTTGTGCTTATCCTCACAGGTATAAAACTCATCCAAAAAGAGTTCCACACTAAATGCAAAAGATCAGGTTGAGTCCGATTGTGAGACCACTTCAAATGGGATTTAATGACAAAGCTGGTTTGCAGTCGTAAGCAAGGATGCAAACTGGGTTTATCATTCGATATAAAACAGCATACTGGGTTTGTCAACCACATACCAAGTTTATTGTCTAATGTGGGACCATAGATTAGGTTTTTCATCCCATATGAAATCAGGCTTTTTAGTTTCTTTTTGGAGGGAATATTTCCTTAGATTCTCTAGGTTTGTTATCCTTATAAATTTTGTGAAAATTTGAGTGTCTATAATAGCAAAATATCAAAACCATATCAGCAATCAATTATAATTAAGTATAGTTTTGGCTTACCAAATGAAACTAAACAAAATCAAATTGTGTGTGATATCAAATAAAATCCAATCCATTGACATCCTTAATTTCTTTAAGCCCCCTCATACAGCATTCTAATTTTTTGTTTATTGAGTAGGTGGTAGCTGCCTACCACATTTCTAGCTTACCCTTTTGAAATATTTATTTTCTCAAATCTGATCACAGTTCTACATATTTGATTTTTATAAAAATCAACTCCTATCGTCTGCAGATTCCAACAAACATATAAGTCGGTTTTTATAAGTTTTAAAAATCTATGATTTAAATTTTTTATATATATTCAAAACTAAAAAAATATTTTTATCAAAAAACACAATTCAAATATTGTTTACTAGCAAATCGATGCTGAACGCATGAGTAGGGTCAGATTTGTAAAAAATAATTTAAAAATACTTGTTCACTCATGGTAAGCTGGTGGTAGGCTAAAAAGTTGGCCAACTGTTACTACTTTTCCTTGGTTTTCGGTAGACGGTTACTACTTTTCCTTAATTTATAAGTGTATAAAAAGGAAAGACCCTCTCACCTCCTTTTATCAAATGAAACCACCTTCTCCCATGTCGTTCTTACAAACAGCCACAGTCAATGTAATTTTAACAAGTTTTTACCAAATGCTTCAAGTCCCATTCTAGTTACTAATAAAATCACTCTTCTAACCTATTAATTAATTTTTTTGGTAATAAAAAAAT
This sequence comes from Nuphar pumila, assembly GCF_984573655.1. Taxonomy (NCBI): domain Eukaryota; kingdom Viridiplantae; phylum Streptophyta; class Magnoliopsida; order Nymphaeales; family Nymphaeaceae; genus Nuphar; species Nuphar pumila. Next base: position 105,710,158 of record NC_143252.1, on the reverse strand, counting down.
TTATTAATTTTTTTTTGGCCTTTTTCAGAGTAGACGGTAGCTGCCTATCACTCTTCTAACCTACCTCCAGCTTATCGGGCTTTGATAGATTTTTTCTTCTAAAATCTGACCGTACAGATGTGATTTACATGCTTTGATTTTATAAGATCGACTATTAAAATGTTAGATTTGTATAAGATCTAAAAATCGACATTCTATTATTTTATAAAATATTCAATGCTTAAAAATCTTGTTTTTTAATCTAAAATAAAAAATATGATTTAAGTATCATTTTTTAGCAAATTGACTATAACAAACACATATTCAGTGCCAGATTTGCAAAAAAACAACCCAAAAACACCTATTCACTAGTGGTAGGTTGGTGGTCAGCTCAAAATGTGGTAGGGGTCCTTTTTTATTATCAAAAGTAAAAATTATCATAAATTTTGGAGAGAGAGAGAGAGAGAGAGAGAGAGAGAGAGAGAGATAAAAAGATGATAGAATCTGATATTCTGTCATCCCTCTGAAAAAAATAAAAAAAAATAAAAATAGCCACTTGCCTCTCTTAACATGAAATTGGGAGCAACAGCTTCCAACCGACCCTTACTTTTTCCATCGTTCTAACAAGTATTTATTTATTTATTTTTGCTTTGTTTTCTCTTCGTACCCCCAAAAGGGCCAAAACTGTATTAGATGTTGCCAATAAAAATTGGGACAAATTGGGATGTTGCATTTAAGAAATATTCTGAGTCTATCCTACTTTATCTGCAAAATGGTTGGCATCCAAACGCTAACTAAGAGTAAAGACCTTTTTTTTGTTGGATAACAAAGACCCACATCGAGAACCGGGTCACTGATGGACCTTGACATTACAACACTGGATATTGTTAGGTCACATTATCAAAACTGAGGGTTCTCGGGTTCGAATTCATTGGGGTTCATTCCGCAACTTAGTAATCAGATCCTATCAAAGTTGCAATCTTATGGATGAGGAGTCTCTTGCACCCCATCTCCACATTGCTAATGCATTAAATAAATCCATTCACAAGGATTCCTACCTCAATCTGGTAGGAAGACACTTATGAATGCCAACTTCACAAATTCAAAACCCATGAGTGGCATCCCTTGCCTTAAGGTTGAAGCTGGGTGTATATTTCTGAGAGCAATAAGGACCTCAAGGGTTTTACCCAGTGTTGTCAGTATCGGTGCAGATCGCCCTGAATCAGCTGACATACATAGTATCGCCAAAAAATCGATACGATGCTGACCTGAATCGGTTATTTTTTAATAAATATAAAATAACATAAAATTAATTTTTAATATTATTTTAATAGCTTTAACATGTCTCTAGTTCTAATTGACACATAATAATTATTTTTTGGCTGATTCAGAACCATTCACTTTGTATCGGCTGAATCGTTGGCCAAACATTACAGGTTCTATTCTGATACTGACAACATTGGTTTTACCAATCAGAGGCCAACGAATACGTGGTATGCAGGGTTTTTTCCTTGAATTGTCTAAAAAAATATTGAATAAATAAATTAGTTCCAAAGTATGAAAAGTAGATTCCAAATGTTCCATGAATCATCCCTAGGGGTGGGCATTGGGCTGGCCTGGCCCGGACCCAGCCCGTTTAGAGCTCGGCCCACCGAGCTTTAAGTGTGGCCTGGTTCGAAGATGAGCTGACCCATTTACTAATGGGCTGGGCTTTGGCCTGATTTTTAATAGGCTCGTGTTTAAAGAGCTGCTCATGAACTGGGCCAGACTCGACCTGGCCCAAACTAATTAGTGCAATTACTTAAGTAAAATAATAAATAATTAACACGTTCTCATGTACCCAACTAATTATCTTTTTAGTTTTCATAAAATTAATGCAACTAATTAGGTAAATAATCATATTTATCAAGTTACTATGCAATTTATTTTTTTTATTTTTATATTATTATAATTTAATCAATTGCTCAAGATCATCAGGTCAGCCGTAGCTTGCGGGTTGACTCGAACCCGGTAGCCTGCAGGCTGACCCAAACTTGACCCACCTATAACGGGTCAAGTTTCAGCCCGATAACTTATAGGTCCGAGCCTAAAACCTTGACCCAAACCCAACCTATGGCGGCTTGGCCCGGCCGGCCCCGTTGCCCACCCCTAATCGTCCCTACTGCAAGGGTGACATTTTTTGTTTCATTTGAAAAAGAGTAATAAAAATGTGCCGCTTTGGAGAAGTATAAGGGCATTTGAGTAAATATCTATAGTAATGAGAATGAGTCATTTTCCATACTAACGAAAACAAGTCAATTCCTCACGTGCTCGGCGTGGAGTCTGCTCACAGCTCATCCACGTGGAGAGAATTGAAAGGATGAATTTCATGTTAACGCTGAAGATCATGTGCAATATGATTGTACAAATATATGTGCATTAAGCACCTGATCACCCTCCATCTTGGCACAGGGCCTGTCAGGTGTGGGGCCCAAGACCACGTGGATGGCGATCGGGTGCTTAATGCACAATTTTTGTGCAATCATATTGCACCCGATCCTCAAAGTAAAACCCTAGCAACAAAATTTCCTATTTTCTAAGACGATTTTCAAGAGTTTATTCTCAAGTTTTTTTCCAAAACCTTGTGAAAATAAATACACATTTAAATTAAAAAACACAAAAATGAGTTTAAATTGTAAAACATGTGAAAAATATAAAGAAAGTTCGCTCGAGTGTTTGTTGATAAAATGCAATATATTCATTTAAATAGTGGACTTTTTGAAAATATCAAAAAATTATCTACTTTTTTAATGCTTCACAAAATAGAATTTTATCGTAGTATTTTTAAAAATGTCATGATATTTATCACTATGATTAAACTTTTTTTATTAAACAAAAAAATCACATCAAAGATCAGATACCTGGCCACGCATGTGTTAGCCTGTGGTACTTATGATCACCACAGTACGGGACATAATTTGCTACCCTTGTGGGCAAAGAACCACATATAGAGAAGTTTTTTTTTAGCTAAATCTAACCTCATGGATGTGTTCAACATGGTCAAAATAGTAAGAATAGACTCTTAAATCATATTTTTTGGACGTAAAAAATGTTTTTTTTTAGGTTTAAAAATTTGGTACATTGTACACGCTCCATTGTTTTTTTAAGCCTAATGAAATCTGACATACATTGTAAAAACATGATTATTTGAAGCTCTGTTTCTACCAATACTTTATAAATGCATATCATGATTTTATGATGGTGTTTACATTTTTATTGCCAAAATATCAGGAAAATGTTGTTATTTTAATTTTTCACATACTTTTATAAATTTTTCTTTTTTATATTTAAAAAAAATTAAATATATTTTTTTGAGAAAACTTTATTAAAAAAAGTGAGGAAAAAAATCTTAGAAATATTCCCAGAATTTCATGTGTGATAAGTTGCGGTTTTACACATTTGTCACTATATATGGTCACTTGCCCTTCGCTCTTGAGTGAACTGACCGAGTCACAAATCTCATTATTGGTATTTTCTCAGCAAAAAAAAAAAAACTTGCAATAAATTTGAAAATATCTATGTATTCAAATCTTAAAATATATAAGAAATAAAATAAAGATAAAAATTTCATGTTAATAATGCAATAATATCACAATAAAACACACACACACATTGTAGAAGTCATCTTGTGAATCATTCTGGCTCTCTCTCTCTGTCCTTTTTATTGAGCCTGTTCAACCGGTTGGATGTAACCCGACATCCGACCCAAATCTGATTCTGATTAGATGGATTCAAAAGTCAGATCGGGATCCGATTAGAAATTGTATTCAGGTTCGGTATTAAATTTTTTCATTGAAACCCGACCCGAATCCGATTAAAATCCTAATCCAACTAAAACCCGAATCCGATTAAGTGTAAATATTGGGTTTTAAGCTAGTCAGATCTGAATTCAATTCAAACTTTTTCAATCCAATTAGGTCAGATCCGATTCAGTTTTATCTTTTTTCATTCCAATCCGACCCGTTGGCATCCCTACTGTTCAGGTTCCTATCATTTAACAAGAAGTCTTTGTTCTCATCCAACAGATTATTAACTGGGGTGAGGTTTTGCATGTGATCATCACTCAATTCATTATGATCTTGAACCAAGACTGATCTTCACCAAAGTGACATCTCAACCATAAAATGTTATAGGAAGTAACAACAATCTGTTACTTATGATGCATTGGGCTCCCATATTAGCACTGGATGACCCAACTTATTGGGCCTACCCAGATAAGGCAAAACTTAGTGAGATGATTGAAATCCCGGCACAATTCATGCAAGTTCTTAAGCCAATGACAATCAACATTATTTTCTTTTGGCATAGCAAAGGCAAAGGAGCAATTGAGTATGTAGCTCCCACAGAAGAAACCAAATTTGAAAAGAAATCATAGTTATAGTTCAGACATCCTGTTATATAGACTGAGAGGTGTCATGCTGACCACGGCCTCTTTTCGGCATCCCTAGTATAAAATTTCATGAGAATATTCTCCAGCTCATTGTAGATAGTTTGGCTTTGACCTTACAACAAGGAACACACCCTGAGTATCAAACCGTCAGTTTATGTTGGATCTTGGTACAAGATCTAGATATAGCCGTAGGGTCTCACAAGAGGAACCCCAAAAGCCATTGACTAATGATTGCATGTATAACCTACGTAATATATTAGTTATTGACTTTATTGAGACATTATTTCTAAGTTAGTAATGGAGTTAAATCCAATTCTCCATAGTCAACTATTTAAGTCCATGACTATAACAAGGAAGATAGAAAAGCAATATCTCTAACGAAAGATTGTGATGATTATGGGCTAGAATAACTCAAACATGCCCTCATTATCATGTGGTTTTACTATTGGAGGTTCAACCCCTCTTTCTACCGAGCAGGTTGTATGTTACCCCCGAACACGGGGCTGCGTGTTCAGGGGTCCGAATGAGTGCCACGTGGCACTCATTCGGCTGGTTGTGTACGGAGGAAGGAATATTGCAAAACCCAAGATCTTCCTCCGTACATAACCCGCCGAATGAGTGCCACGTGGCACTCATTCGGACCCCTGAACACGCGGCCCCGTGTTCCAGGGGGAACATACACCACCCTCTCCTCTTTCTAGCACACATGCCCCCATTATCCGGTGACTTTCACCGTATCGATCTCGAGAATCTAAAGGATCCACAAGTTTAAACACTTTAGCCGACCAACTTAGGCAGGTGTATATATGAAGCACTAGTATTTTTTCAAATTTCTTTATAACGCGTCCTTTGAAGCTAATCAAGCAAGAAAAGTAGTGAACATAGAGATGGACACAAAGCCTTGCTAGCCAACTCACTAACTTGCTTGATCACAATCCTTCATGATATTGACTCATGGGACCCATAATTACTCATCCCATATGATCCATTGTATATGAGAAGGAGGTGTCTTTCTCACATGGGTGGCAGGCTTTTGTCCCTTACCCATATCTTGCCCACACCTTCATAACCTTTTGAGATGTCCTGTGATAGTGACACAAAAAAAATTTCTTGTGTCACATGAAAACCCTGATGCCCCATTTTCTTTTGTTTACATACAGAGAATGAGGCGTGTCAGGTCGTGTGAGATAGTCCCAGTCACAAAATGGCAAACATGAAAGGGAAGGTGAATACCCCACAACCTTATGTTCTCAGCAGCAAACTTGAACAACTTCCATAGAGTCTTTAATGGACCAGGATCTAGATAGGATTCTCAAAAGGACCAGGATCTACATAGATCACGATAGGGTACAGAGAATCCTCATGATTCACCGGTCTCATTAATTATTTAGGGATGCGTTGGCATGCCGTGGATCATTGAGGAGATCCATGGACATTTAAATCAAGACTTGGGCCATATGACCCGCTTTTAAATAAGGGATCTTAGACAAGAGGAGACTAGATATCCTTGGATATGAGTGTTAGATTCAGGTACGGATCTAGTGTGGTCATTGGGTCTCACACATGGAACCCATAGCACTATAAGAAACTTGTGGATTAGCGACGACCTAAATCTGTCGCTAAACAGTTTAGCGACGGATTAGCAACAGATATTGTCCATCGCGATTTTTTCAACGCTAACTCACGACGGAATATATTTGTCGCCCATTCTGTCGCTAAGTAACGACGAACTATATCTGTCGTTAGTTCCATCGCTAAGTTTGGACGAAATAACGAATGTCAACATCTGTTGCAAGGTCGTCGTTACTATACGACGACTTTGGTTTGGCGATGGATCAATAGTCGTCGCTAATCCGTCGCTACATTCAACTCTAGTATTAATTAGTGACGGATATATCCATCGCCAATCTGTCGCAAACAAGGAAAAAAATTTTAAAAAAAAATTGAAAATTAAATATCGAAAAAAAATTTATAGTGATATAATTTATATTTTCTCTATAATTTATATTTCCTATGAATAAAAAACAAAGTACATATCAAAATAAATAAAAAAGGAAACTAAAACAATTAATCAATCCACTTTAAAATTCGCAACTTCTAATTATTTATAATTCAACATTTACATTTTTGAAACAAAAAGAAAGTAGAACAAATTCAACACATGAACCTAATCATCGCCAAGATTTTGTACGTCCTCTTGTTTATTGTCTTGATCTGTCCTTTCAACTCCACTACACTGATTATCACCAGCAACCTACATAAGAAAAGAAAGGTCAGTATTGATAAACAAAATATATTGAAATAAATTATACTCTATATGTGATTTTATCATCCTCATATGTGTTCTAAGGTAGTAAAAAAATTGTATATGTGATTCTATCATGCTCATATGTGTTCTAAGGCATTAAAAAAACTGTATATATATTTTTATCATGCTCATATGTGTTCTTAAGGCAATAAAAAAAACTTATATGTGATTCAATCATGCTAATATATGCTCTAAGGCAGTAAAAAAAAGGTATATGTGATTTTACCATGCTCATATGTATTCTAAGGCAGTAAAAAAACTTTATATGTAATTCAATCATGCTCATATGTGTTCTAAGGCAGTAAAAAAACTGTATATGTGATTCTATCATGCTCATATGTGTTCTTAAGGCAATAAAAAAAACTTATATGTGATTCAATCATGCTCATATGTGCTCTAAGGCAGTCAAAAAAACTGTATATGTGATTCTATCATGTTCATATGTGCTCTAAGGCAGTTAAAAAACTTTATATGTGATTCTATCATACTCATATGTGTTCTAAGGCAGACAAACAACTATATATGTGATTATATCATGCTCATATGTGTTTTAAAGCAGTAAAAAAAACTCTATATATGATTCTGCCATGCTCATATGTGTTCTAAGGCAGTAAAAAAACTTTATATGTGATTCTATCATGCTCATATGTGTTATAAGACAGGCAAAAAACTGTATATGTGATTATATCATGCTTATATGTGTTGTAAGACAGTAAAAAAAACTGTATATGTGATTCTATCATGCTTATATGTGCTATAAGGCAGTCAAAAAACTTTATATGCGATTCTATCATGCTCATATGTGTTCTAAGGCAGACAAAAAACTATATATGTGATTATATCATGCTCATATGTGTTCAAAGGCAGTAAAAAAACTGTATATGTGATTCTATCATGCTCATATGTGTTCTAAAGCAGTAAAAAAACTGTATATGTGATTCTATCATGCTCATATGTGTTCTAAGGCAGGCAAAAAACTGAATATGTGATTATATCATGCTCATATGTGTTCTAAGGCAGTCAAAAAAACTTTATATGTGATTCTATCATGCTCATATGTGCTCTAAGGCAGGAAAAAAACTTTAAATATGATTCTATCATGCTCATATGTGTTCTAAGGCAGGCAAAAAACTGTTTTTGTGATTTTATCATGCTCATATGTGTTCAAAGGTAGTAAAAAAATTGTATATGTGATTCTATCATGCTCATATGTGCTCTAAGGCAGTAAAAAAACTGTATATGTGATTCTATCATGCTCATATGTGTTCTAAGGCAGGCAAAAAGTTGTATATGTGATTATATCATGCTCATATGTGCTCTAAGGTAGTCAAAAAAACTGTATATGTGATTCTATCATGCTAATATGTGTTGTAAGGCAGTCAAAAAAACCGTATATGTGATTCTATTATGCTCATATGTGCAATAAGCCAGTAAAAAAACTTTATATATGATTTTATCATGCTCATATGTGTTATGAGGTAGACAAAAAACTATATATGTGATTATATCATATTCATATGTGTTCGAAGGCAGTCAAAAAAACTCTATATGTGATTCTACCATGCTCATATGTGCTCTAAGGCAGTCAAAAAACTGTATATGTGATTCTATCATGCTCATATGTGTTCTAAGGCAAGCAAAAAACTGAATATGTGATTATATCATGCTCATATGTGTTCTAAGGCAGTCATAAAAACTTTATATGTGATTATATCATGCTCATATGTGCTCTAAGGCAGTAAAAAAACTATATATGCAATTTTATCATGCTCATATATGTTCTAAGACAGGCAAAAAACTGTTTTTGTGATTCTATCATGCTCATATGTGTTCAAAGGCAGTAAAAAAACTGTATATGTGACTCTATCATGCTCATATGTGTTCTAAAGCAATCAAAAAATTGTATATGTGATTCTATCATGCTCATATGTGTTCTAAGGCAGGCAAAAAACTGTATATGTGATTATATCATGCTCATATGTGCTCTAAGGTAGTAAAAAAAATTATATATGTGATTCTATCATGCTTATATGTGTTCTAAGGCAGCCGACAAACTGTATATGTGATTTTATCATGCTCATATGTGCTCTATGGCAGTAAAAAAAATGTATATGTGATTCTATCATGCTCATATGTGTTATAAAGCAGGCAAAAAAATGTATATGTGATTCTACCATGCTCATATATGTTCTAAGGCAATTAAAAAACTTTACATGTGATTCAATCATGCTCATATATATTCTAAAGGCAGTAAAAAAATTGTTTTTGTGATTCTATCATGCTCATATGTGTTCAAAGGCAGTAAAAAAACTGTATATGTGATTCTATCATGCTGATATGTGTTCTAAGACAGTAAAAAAACTGTATATGTGATTCTATCGTGCTCATATGTGTTTAAAGACAGTAAAATTATTATACTCAAATATTATATAAAAGGTCAGTATTGATAAACAAAATATACTGAAATAAATTATATTCAATACACCTAAGTTAAGGCAATCAAGTTTATATGAAATCTAACGACATGCAATATATCACATGAAACTTTCATACCTGAGAGGCACCTGCAATCGAAGTTCCCTTGTTCTGCAAAAAACTGTTGAACTCATCTCGTAGAACATCAGTAATTGTTTCATGGAAGTAGTCACGCATTGTGTCCTTAACGATCTGACCTACATCATCACAAAAAAAAATAGGATGCTTGGAGCTGATGTCGATGGGAGAAGTCTGTGAGCCGTGACTGGAGGAAGCAACGACTGGTGAGGTGTTCATATTACTCCCAAACCCGAACTCACGACCCTTTTTGGGTTCACCTGCTGCAGTCACCCATGTTGCATGATCAAATGATAGATGCTGAGTAGAGTCATCACCATATCGCTCTACCATCTGTTGCTCATATGCCTCCTATAAAATAATGTTTGCAGTATGCATTAATAATTAAGAATTACAATGTTTATGATAACGTGTATATTACAATGATTATTAATACAATAAATACATATTGTTATCGTTCTCGCCTTCTCTGATATGAACTCTCTCGTGGTTTTACGTTTATGTGTTTCAACAAATACATCCTTTTATGGCACAATGCCTCCTTTTTCTGCTTCCTGCAAAGTGAAATGATAATAGATTTAGTTAATAGGTTTGCAACAATACTTATAAAATTGACAATACATATATTGATGAGTTACCATTTTCTTCAGGTGGCTCCCAAAAGTCCTAGATCCACCTGTGTGTAGATGAGCTTCGGGCATTTTCACTAGATTTTGTGCAGCCTTCGCTGAGGAGTTTCGAAATGCATCCCCCGCCCACTTGTCGCACATTCCCTCCCAATAATCTCTCCTGACAGTAATAGAGTCATGGCCCTTCCACTGTAGTGGATCATCTATTCCGCCAAATGTTTTTTTTGCTGCAGTCTTCATATTGTGTAGCATGTCTACAAATCGATTGACAGCCACCTTCTGCCGCACCTTCCTTGCATCATTTTTCTTTATCGTAGTCGCGAAGCGATTTGAAGCCTATATATATTTTCAGAAAGTTAATAGACATTACTATAACAAAAAATTAAATATGAAACACATTAACTATGACAAACAACTGTATACCGTGAATGAGGACTACAATCTGTCTATCACCTCTTTTGGATACTCTTTTCATTGAGTGACCTGTCCTGGGAGATATTGAAGTAGTGAATTCCTAATATCGCGTACTACTTCTTGTGGCTCAAACCTCATGCTGCACATGAATTGGTACACAATAAATATCAATATATAATATTTATAAGATATGCAATAAATAAAAACAAAATACTTACCGTCGATTATCGATATACACTATTTAAATGAGTCTTCTTGTGTCACACTGAGAAGACTTTGCATCCTGTGTTGGCTCCTGACTTGTATGATCAACTGGTGTAGGTGGGTCATGTACAGGCGAAACATCATTTGTAAAAAAATACGTTAGAAATTCTCAGAATGTGCATTTCAACTAATCAAGCATCCAATTAGTTAAATGATATACCTATCAAAGGAGCCCGTGAAGATGAAGGTTGAGCCTGACTACTACTGGATGAACGACCACTGTAAGCTCCACGAACCATATTCTAACAAATAAAAAATGTCATGCAATACATTCAAATTGTTTCAAATCATTAACATCAATGCAATACATTTCTATATATTCAAATAATTCAAATCAAGTATTTCAATACATTCAGAATCAATCTCAAAACCTTGATTTTGAATTGAGAATCAAGACTCAATCTTTAGATAGAACTTTGAAGATTTTGAAAAATAAAGGGTAAACTTGATTTGAAGCTTGAGTTTTGAAATCAGAAGATGAATAAGGAATTTCAAAGTTAAATTGAACTTTGAAACTTGATCTGAAATGCTAAATTGAATTTTGAATTTGAATTTTCAAAGTCAAATGGGACCTCAAAATTGAATTTTGAATTTTGAAATGAGATAGAAAGATGAATTGAAATAGAAATTGAAGATTGATTTGAGAAATGAAGAAGATATTTGAAAATATTTTAAAAAATCACTTGGATTTTGAAAAAGAATTTTGAAAATATGATGTAATTCTATCCTAGATGATGAATGGATTAAAAGAATTTAAAATTAGATTTTGAAAAACATATTTCATTCTTTAAATGAATTGAAATAAGATTGAAGATATAATACATTTCTGACTATGGTCATAAAATGTATTATATAATAATCGTATTTAAATTCAAGTGAAGAATAAAACATATTTTGGTGCCTTTATAGGGTTTAAAATGAAATTAACTCTCAATATATCTTGAGTATGGCCATTGATATATGTTTTGAGTTAATTTTAAGTTAAACTCCGATAAAGGGAGAAAATATTTGAAAAATATGACAATTTTTGAAAAGAGATCTAGTGTGGATCTAGTGTTATTCCATAAAAGATGAAAATCCTAAGTTTTGTTCACACCTTGACTATGACCATTGATGCAAATCATCAACTTAGGATTTAATCACCTTTTATTAGAATGATGCACGTGACATTCGTGTTTCTATTCGTGAAATTTTTGGAATAAAGAAGAAAAATGGTATGAAACAAGCATTTCTAAAAAAATATACGTGCTCATACATTCTATTCTTGGGCCGAAATGTTAAGAATTATCATTAGATCTAACTATTACATTATTGAAAATTTAGATTTAAAATGACAGAATCCTAATCTAGAAAGAAAACTTGATACATTATATCTTTCCTGCAAAACAAGGTTAGCATAAGGCAAAGCACAAAATATGAAAAAGGAAAGCTAATGGACTATTTTGGAAGTAGAATGTATGTTATATGTGCTCATGAAAACATAAATATAATGTAATATGCAGGGGATCCAATGATATGAGGTAAAATGTCAAATGAGATGCTATGCAAAATGCGAAATGGGGGAGCACTACAGTGGCCATGCAGATGCATCATTATTGTGAAACTATGTAGTGCAGGGAAGGTGGAGCCTAAATGTAATAGCTAATGACACACTAATGTTGTATGCAAGAACGCAAGCGAATGGTGGTGACAAGATATTACTATGAAGAGATGACTATAGGTAGCTTATTAGTGCCAAAGATTAGCAAAAGTGATGCTCAACCAATCAGGATAAATCGGAAACTATAGCCAAGACATCCAATCTTAGCTCAACAAATCCTAATTTTACCGCAAATTAGAAACATGAACAAGGCATTCAATTCTCATGGCACCTACCTTTTCTAGTCTGTTGAGGCAGTAAGTGGGCCACCAGAAAAGGCAATATGATGTCGGCTTTCTTTGTTCTGGTTAACACCAGAATCAGTTTAGTGTGGGAAAGGGAATCTAAAAGGGTATGGATCCATTACCCGACCAATACATGAGGCATTTTGGCTCAAGCTTATAATGATGAGGGCGTTTGATTAATAAGACAATAGCCTTCATATGTTAACATCCACGGAGAAATAGGTGAATGAAGTCAAATCAACCACAGGGCTCTATCGCATGCAAGATGATGAAATGAAACTACTGCTAGAAAGCAAAATATTATGTAAGTATTGCTAAACTAAACATCATACATTGCATACAGAGAATGTAATGAAATGTGAGCATAGAAAATTAATGAGCTTACCTGAAAATCAGGACATTGGATGCAGTGATGCAATGCGTATGTAATAAAAATGAAAGATACAGATGAGAGAGGGGGAATGATGCGATAAAGTACGAATCTGAATGAAAATGCAGGTATATGAACCATAACAGTCAGTACACAGAAACAAGGACGTGACTAAAAAAAGAAATAAAGAGGCAAAATGTAATGCAAAGACAATACTAACAGAAAATGAAAATGAATAGGCATAGGAATACGATGCAATATCTAGATGCAGAAGGCTAAAACATATAATTGTGCGATCATGGCTGAAGATATCCAAATGAAAATAACATGGCTGGTGATACTAATGCCAACAAATGGAAATGAGCAGAATGAGGCGATTGAAGTGAACATTATACAATAGCAAACGAGAACTCAGAAAATAAAAAATAAGAGTGCTAAATTAGATGCTACATTTGGCTTACCATTGCAGAGAAGCATACAGAATTGTAATAAAAAAAAGAAAAAGAAAAAGAATAGATACTGAGCATCAAACCGCAGAGAATAAAACAACGAGGCAGGGGGGTTGCTCTCCTGCCGAAAAAAACAAAACACGGCAGGGGGTCGCCCCCTTGCCAGAAAAAACAAACGAGGCAGGGGAGGCGACCCTCTGCCGGAAAAGCAGGGGGCAACCCCCTGCACGAATAAAACAACGAGGCAGGGGGGTCACCTCCCCCTGCTGGAAAAAAAGTGGCAGGGGGGCGACCCCTTGCCGAAAAAGCAGGGGGGCGACCCCCTGCCGAAAAACCCCCAGAGGGTCGCCCCCCTGCTGGAACAAACAAAACGCGCCAGGGGGTCACCCCCTCTACCGGAAAAAACAAACGAGGCAGGGGGGTGACCCCCTGCCAGAAAAGCAGGGGGGCGACCCCTTGCCTGAATAAAATAATGAGGCAGGGGGGTCACCCCCCCCCTGCCAGAAAAAAAAAGTGGCAGGGGGGCAACCCTCTGCTCGAATAAAACAACGAGGCAGGGGGTCGCCCCCCTGTCGGAACAAACAAAATGCGGCAGGGGTCGTCCCCCCTACTGGGAAAAACAAATGAGGCAGGGGGGCGACCCCCTGCCTGAATAAAACAACGAGGCAAGGGGTCGCCCCCCTGTTGGAACAAACAAAACGCGACAGGGGGTCTTCCCCCTTGCCGAAAAAAACAAACAAGGCAGGGGGGGCGACCCCCTGCCAAAAAAAAATAAAAGGGGCAGGCGCCCCCCCTGCCAAAAAAAAAAGAGCGATTTACCTGGGAGACACCGGGCAGCGGGCGACGGGTCAGGCGGCGGACCAGGGAAAGACAGACGACGGGTGGAAAGCGACAGGCGGTGGGTTGGGGAGTGCATCGGGCGGCGAAGGATTAAATTGGGTAGGTGGGAGAGACAAAACAAGAAAGAGAAAAAAGGGCTCTGATTAGGGATTTACAAGAAAATTAGCGACGGATTTGGCGACGGCCTAATTCTGTCGCAACACCATCGTAAATTCACATGACCAGTTAGCGACGAAAGATTTTAGTCGCTAACACTGTCGCTAAGTAGCGGCGAAAAAACTTTCATCGGCAAATCCATCGCTAACTATAGTGTGTGTTGCGACTTAGCGACGAATTAGTTTATCTCGCTAATCCGCAGCAACGTTGTGATGAAAAAAATTCATCACCAATATCCGTCGCTAATTGATAATTTTCTTGTAGTGTAGCTCATGTTGGATCTAGGTATTGGATCTAAAGTTAGATTCATATATTAAATCTAAAATATGGATTAAGGTATTAGATTCAAAGTGTATCATTGAATCTCAAACGAGAATCCAATGATCAAAAGTAGGGACATGAATCTTAATGACCTACTTACGTAGTGGGCCATTTGAGTTACGAGCCACTAAGATAGTGGTAAGTCCACAACTCATTGGATTCTATAAATTCTATAAGGATAGTTATGGCTGGAAAAATGGCTGCTAAGGGGAGGCTACGTATACTTAGCCCCTGTCCATGTAGAAAATCAATGATATCGATGTGTATCAAGGAAATTTCTCTCAAAGCAGATCGTTTACCAAATCCAATCTCAATTTTCCTTCTCCTGTGTTGACCTAAAGCTTCTATCTTTGTGTACACCTTAGTCCCAAAAATCCAACATTGGTATCAGAGTTTGGTTTTCGGTGTGCATTATGGTGCCCGACGTTCGTAAGTTCTCCTTACCAGAAAACCCAATAATCGTTGGGCTCGATCGGTGGAGTTGCCTAATGGAATCAACAACAGATGCGAGAAATGCTCAGAGGGGAGCCCGAGTTGGAAGGGAATGTCTGTCAGACAGTCATGCCCAACGATTCTTGCTGCCAGTGTGAGGCGACAAAAAATAAAAAAAAGAGTGAAAAGAAAGAAATAAAGGAGTGCAAGCTCTGCCGAATGGCCTCGCCTCGTCGATTGGTTGGGCTCGATAGAGTAACTGAAGAAGCAGCAAAAAAAAATCTGGTCCAGCATGACCCTCTCAGGCTGAATGTCAGCAAAGGAGTGAAAGGTGATAGTCTCGCGATGTTGCCCCGCTTCGACACAGTTTATGATGGTAGAGGCAGTTGCAGCAGAGTGGATCTGGATGCCCCAAAATTGGTGGTAGAAGGTGGACATCTTCTCTCAGTTCTTCATGTGACTCCAAGATGAGGGGATCTTGAGAAACGAGTTAGGTTGCCTCTGTATCGACACCCAAGTCGGGCAGGAGGTCCAGACACTGGAGGAGATCGAGGTAAACAACAGATGGGGATTGGACCCAATCTGATTAAGCATCTTGGAGGTGAGCTTCATCAGGGGCCTCAGCTCATGGTCCTCCACCATGCAAGCGACCACAAGGTGGAAGATAGCCACCACCTCCTTCTTGGTGTGCACCTCCTGTAGAAGCTCTGGGTCCATGATCTCTATCATCGACCGACCCTCCTCGAATGTCTGTCGCACCCATTGATCCAACACAAGCTCCTTGTGAATCAACTGGGGATCCGACGACCACCTCGTGAGCAACTCCAACAACATGACACCGAACGAGCAGGCGTCCCACCTTTGGGTGAGCCAGTTCTTAGTGACTCAGACCTCAGGGGTTGGCATAACAAGACATCAAGGGTGGGGTGTCTAAGGCCTTGGATTGCTTGATCACCACTCGTCGGAGGCCAAAGTCAGAGATCTTGGGGTCCAGGTGATCGTCGAGCAGGTCATTCATTTAATGACTTTAGGTTCCTGTGGATGTGTTGGAAGAGGGCTGCAGGAGGCGGTGGAGATCCCCTCCATTGGTTAGGTAGTTGCCCCCGAAACTTGTGGTGGTAGAAGAAGAGGGATGCAGGCGGCAGTTGATGAAAATTGCGGAGAAGGTTGCCAAAAATTACGGCGGCGATCGCGTAAGAAATGATGAAAGAAAGAGAAGCTGAAAAAAGAAAATGAAAAACAAAGGATTAGGGTTTTGAGAAATTCGACCTTTATTTTCTGTTTTTCATATGTTTTAATATTTTTTTACTTTTATGCCCTTATCCTTTTCTAACATTTTCTATATGTATCCCTGTTTTAAAAGAATTACCAGGCTGCTTATGTTCTTTCTTATTAATTTTTCTTGTGCCCCCTCTATTTTACAGAACAAGGGTTCTATTTTTGGGTAATTCCAAAAACAAGTCCATTCTCTAAAAAATATGAGAGACAAAGTTGAAAACATATTTTTTCCAAAATAGGCTCCTAAACTTTTTGAATTTTTAGAAATCCCCTGGACTTTTCTGTTTAACTCAAAGATTTTTGAATATTCTGTTTCAGGTTCAGGTTTGTTGTTTTTATCCGAAACTACCTTCTAACTTTTTTTATTTTGCAGAAAAGTGGTTTGTTACATATAGTTTCTTATAAACCTGGTTGGATCTAGTAAAAAATTTTAAGACCCAATTATGATCTGCAAGTATAATTTGGACACTTTCTTATTGGATGGATGTAGTGATGGATATAGATAAGTATAATGCCTCGATATAGGATATGAATCTAGATTTGATTCAAGTTTTATGATAGATTTGAATAAGTATAATTTTTGGATATGGAATATGGATCTAGATTTGATCCAGTTTTGTAATGACTCCGAAAAGTATATTGCCCGAATATGGGATATGAGTCCAGATTTGATCTAGGTTTTATGACAGATCAAGATATATCAAGCCAGATATTTAGACCTAATAATCTATTCTGTATGGGTCTTGATTTAACTTAGATAGATCCAAATAAGTATAATATTAGATATGTGATATAGATCCATTTGAATTTAGAACATAAGGATACAAATTTGGACTATATTTAAATCCGGGTAACCTATGGTTTTGCTTAAGCTTGCATATAGATTCATCTTTAATATGGATCAGGGTAGACTTGATGATAACATCTCAAGTGGGGATTTGGATATGGACTCGTACAAATCTAATAGATTTGGATATAGTTTTTTTGAGTGGGTCTGAATTTATATGTTGACGAGCTTGTGGTTTCGGTGCTTATTATCATATTTGATAATTTTAAAGCCTTGGAATTGACTTATCATGCTTGGCATGTCTAAATGGTAATGAGGTAACTCCAATTGGATATGAATCTAGTGCATATCCAAATTGGATTTAAATATGAGGACCTCAGTTTTATTACTTGTGCATATTGCTTCTAGTTAGTGATAGCTTAATACAAATATTATTTAAATGCAATGTATTAAAAAAATGAGAGCTAAATTATAATTTTACACATGCATGTAAATATATTTTATTTGCATATGATGATAAATAATTCTCATAAATCATGCTCCTTAGGGTTTGTTTAAATGCATAAAGAGATATTTTTCATGTGTTAGAAGCTTATGCATGGTATGCAATACGATGATATTTATATTTTTATGTTTATTTGGATATGGATATATATCGATCAAAAAATGATCAGGTGGTCGTTAACCTAATAAGAATTTAAGCATGTTGAATGTGATAATGTACATGGATAGTGAGCATATTCACAACGGTAAAAGTTTTGAAAAGCAAGAGTATTTGCTATGTTTGACAAAAAAACACTTTATTAGGGATCCATGAGTTAATAAAATTCATAATAATCCACTAGTGTGCATGTGAACATGATGTTGTCCAATGATATGGTCATAGAAGAGTCATGAGAACCCCGTGACTTAATAAGAAAGTGAGACCTACAATATGATTTTGAATATGGTATTGCACAGGGTTATAATTTAAATTATGACATGATGAGAAACCTATATGGTTATGTTAAATTAGTGCATGCAAAAACAAGTAATGACTAAACCCATACCATACATGGAAAGTATCATGGTTTATATAATGATAAAAAACCACATGACTATGTGGGAAATAACCCATCACATATGTGAAAAACATCATATTTAAAAATTAAGAAAATACACATTGTAACGGGCTTACTTTTTCCATTAAGCCAGTGCGACGCGACGATCCTTCCTTACTGTCGCAAGCCTTTCTATCGCTCTATCACAGGCAAAGAATGCTTCACAAACTCGTGACGCACCAAGCTACCCAAGTTGGCCAGCCTAACGGCCAAAGGCCGCGTACCAACATGTTTCCATATACTGAATCATTTTCATTGGCCATGCGCACCACCCCATGTATAACTGGCTAGAGGAAGTTGATCAAGCATATTTCCAAATGCGCATTCCTTGTAATCCATGTTGCTTAGTGCATAGTCATCCCATACCAACTATCACTTCTGAAAGAGGCACAAACTTTGCCTTAGCCTTGCATGCCATGAAGTGTATTGTAGCTTCATGCACACAATATAGCAAAACCTCACCACTGAAGGAACAAGACCTTGCAGCCCCCAGTCTGAAGACCAGTTGATGATTGAACACCATAGCAAAGATCACCACTCAGACTCATTCGTCGGTGCCTAGGCATTCACTCGCCTAGCTCTGAGTCACCATACTCGGTGAGAATCACCTAATGTGATCCCTAGGGGAATTAGCCCTAACCCACACACACCTTCGTGCATCCAACCGCTACGCATGGAAAACTGTCTTGCAAGCTGAGAAGTCCTTAATCAAATCTCCAAAGGCAACATCCTCTGATCCGCTGAACCTGCTTAACCGAACAACGCTCCACGTCTGTGCCGCCACACAACGATACACTAATGACAATACCGATGCCTATCGCATGCCGTGCTACCACCACATGTCACTGATCAAGCGAACACATACCGCACGTTCCTACACTTAATGCATTTTCTACTTAGTAGAGCTCCGCACTGCACATGCTCAATTTTGAAAGATCAACCCGGGACATTCTCTCTCACCCAAAACTATTATCATCCTCGATAATGCTGGTGCAGGTAAGAACACAGTCTTCTCTGATATGTCAGTTTTTCTTTGTACTTATCTTTGGTTTACTCTTTTTCTTCAACCTACTCAACTTGTTTTGGATTACATCCATCATCATCGCAACCTTTAACACATCAAGTCTCATTCTTTAATGCATCTCCGATCACTTAGACAACAGTCTTCTACATTATCAACATCGAGCATTCTCTACTCGTGAGACCTCAGTGCAATTTCAAACACAAACGGATCATCCTCGTCTGCACGACAAACTTGCCATCTTCATGCTCATGGCTGGGGTGCCTTTCAACCCTATCAAGGGCAAGTCCAAGCCCTTTATGATCCTCACAGAGAAAGACGACCACCAATACGTGTCATGGAGATATCAACTCTCTTAAGCACCAACTTACGATTTTTCATTGGTCCAAACTAGTCCTCAAGTGTAGGATGCCTTCTTGCGTATCACCCCAAAGTGGTCCTTCAAAGTGTCTTCTTGGGCACTCATCCTCACATGGGCACCTTTGACCTAACGCTGGAACTCTCCTCCCGAAGCTAGCATGTTGTACTCTCTCTCAGAGTCAGCAAAACATTCTCGCAGAAACCAATGAGCCATGAACAACTTTTTCTACACACATAATCCATTAAAGATCTGCCAACTCAAGGGACCAAAACAATGAGCCTTCTGCTCAATGGGGGCACTCCACTAACCCACAATCTTGGGAGAATATCTAGAAGTTTAATTGAGTCTCCCATACCTAAAGGTGCAAATCCATCCAGCCGAATCCAATGTGCATTATTTGCATGCGCAAGACTAACGTCACACTCCACCAGTGAGTTTAACGCACAACTGGTAGGAATCTTTGGCTTATCTACGTTCCCTTAGCCAACTGAACAACAACCTTACACATCTGCTTGTCATCAACAAGATGTCCCATACCATCCTACCAACATTTTGCTTCTATGCTCGATCAACCACACTTCAGTTGCGCAAAATTACATAACCAAGATAAATTATTGTTGTCCTCTATAGTGTCACACACAATGAATAACAAGATCTCTGTGAATATTTCTGCTCTTATGCCAATTTATCATGGGCTTACTTTTTTCAATAAGCCAATGCGGTGCGACGGTTATTTCTTACTGCTATAAGCCTTTCTATCGCTCTGTCATGGGCATATAATACTTCGCAAACCCACAACATGCCAAGCTGCCCAGCCTAATGGCCAAAGGCCGCGTACCAACACATTTTCATGTGTTGAATCATTTTTATTGGCCCTACGCACCACCCATGTGCAACTGCCTAGCAAAAGCCAATCAAGCACATTTCCAAATGTGTATTCCTTGTAGTTTGTGTCGCTTAGTGCATAGCCATCCCATACCAGCTATCACTTTCGAAAGCGGCACAAACTTTACCTTAGCCTTGCGTGCCATGAAGCGTATTACGGTTCCATGCGCACAACATAACAAAACCTCGTCACTGAAGAAACAAGACCTTGCGGCCCTCAGTCCGAAGACCAGTTGATAATTGAACACTATAATAAGAGCACCACCCAAACTCATTCGGCGGTGCCTAGGCATTCACTCGCCTAGCCCCGAGTCACCATACTCGGTTGAAATCACCTAATGTGATCCCTGGGAGGAATTAGCCCTAACCCACACGCACCCCCGTGCATCCAATTGCTATGCGAGGAAAACTGTCTTGCAAGCCGAGAGGTTCTTAACCAAATCTCCAAAGGCAACATCCTCTGATCCGCTGGCACTACTTAACCGAACAACGCTCTACGTCTGTGCTGCCACACAATGATGCACTAACAATGATACCGATGTCTATCGCATGCCATGCTATCACTGCATGTCACTGATCAAGCGAATTCATACCGCGTGTTTCTACACTCGATGCATTTTCTACTCAATAGAGATCCACACTGCACATGCCCCATTCTGAAAGATTAGCCTGGGACACACATAGCTATGTGTAAAATAACCTAGAGCATGTGTAAAAACCTCATATCTGAATATAGATGATGAAGAGATCTATATGACTATATGAAAATTAACTCATATCATGTGTGAAAACCTAATACTTGAAATTGAATGATGAAAAAATTCACATGATTATGTGAGAAATAACCCATAACATGTGAAAAAATATATCATATTGAGATAACCCAAGGAATTGTGTATGATTATTTGGTGCATGTTTTATCATGAAGTGCTATATGTGATACATGATGTATTGGTTATGATACAACGTAGATGTTCACCCTATATGGTCAGGTGAGAGATATTGGATTTTAATATAGATCCAGTGTGGTCATTGGGTCTCACACATGAAACCCATAGCTCATATATTAGATCCAAAGTTGGATCCAAGTATTGGATATAAAATATAAATCCAAGTATTGGATCAAGAGTGAATCATTGAATCTCCTAAGAGAATCAAATGATCTAGAGTAGTGTCAAGAATCTTAATGACCCACTTACCTAGTGGGCCCTTAAGTTATAAGCTACTAAGATAGTGGTGATCCCACAACCCATTGGATTATGAAAATTCTATGAAAACAATTATGGCTGAGGAAACGGCTATTCAGAGGAGGATACATTTACCTAGCCCGTGTCTCTGTAAAAAATCATTGATATCGATGTGTATCGAGGAAATCCCCTCTTAAGAAGGTTGTTTACCAAATCCAATTTCAAATTTTCTTCTCCTATATCGACCTGAAGATTCTATCTCTACACACACCTCGGTCCCAGAAACCCAACTATGAGATCCATATATTTCTCAAATCTCAAATCCAAGGCTATAAGATAGAGTGGGCTCATGCTTAGATCTAAGGTAATCAAATGATGCATCTCAGGTATTTATTAAAGATCTATAGTGGAGAATAGGTGCCTACTAAAGCTAGGAGCTTATCACGAGCAAAGAGGGGGTTTTAGGGTATTTTTTGTAAATCTGACCGCACAAATGCAATTTTGTGGTCTATTTTCTAGAAAATGACATAGGTTGTATTTTCTAATGAACACGTGAATTTTTCAGCTTGAATATTTATAAAAATTGCATATTGTTGATTCTTAAACCTTATAAAAACTTACCCATGTATTGGAATTGATCATTCCTATAAAATTAAGCATGTAGAATACGTCTGTATAACCTTTGAGAAAAACATGAAAAAAAACCCTTTAAAAGATCGATAAACTGGTTGTAGGCATGGATAGGAGTAGGAAACTAAACCCCTACTCTAAGGATCTACTATTTTTTAAGGAAAATTTGAAGATCTTTGGCCTGACCAGGAGGGTTGGGCTAGAGATCCTTGGTTCTTAAATTTGATCACTTAGATCTAAGAACCGAAGCATTCAAACACACTCTAACGATAGGTGTGTTTTTCATATTATATGATTTCTTAGGCATGAAGTATGAAAAACAGACGAGTATGTTTTTGCAACTAACCCTATAAATAGCTACTGCACCAACATAACATAAAAAACTCACCAAACCAACTACCCCTTCTCTTCTAGATACAACAAAGTCCAAAGTATGAACCAGTACCATCCTTTTCAGTACAAAGACTTTTAACCACCAGCATACAGTACCAAGAGTATTGTCAAGAGCCCACGTTAGTATCATCCCTAGCAACCAACTTAAACCAAAAAAGCTGGACCTGGACCCAGATCCAAATGTCATTCCTAATTCAATATACTTAGTTAGATTGAGCTAAGACCTAACAAAAAATATATATGCATCCATGTGGATCTTTCCTTTTTGTATTTTCTATGTCAGTGACTAAATTGAATTGAAGCTGATTTGACTCAGGTTTGTCATAACTATGTCTGGTTGCATTCTACATGCAACGACTTGGACTTAGCTGAGCCTTTGCTCACCCTGTCAACTTGGGCTTGCCATTTTGTTTTTTCAATATAAGAGAATGTTGAAGTGGTGAGTGCAGGTGTATGCAGGATGCCACAGAAGAACACAGTCATTTATGTGGTTCGGCCATTATTGACCTACGTCCATGGGAGCACCTGCGTCTTTCATTCCAA
Source organism: Nuphar pumila (assembly GCF_984573655.1). Lineage (NCBI taxonomy): Eukaryota > Viridiplantae > Streptophyta > Magnoliopsida > Nymphaeales > Nymphaeaceae > Nuphar > Nuphar pumila. The sequence goes on along the minus strand of NC_143252.1, from coordinate 105,686,945 downwards.
TACAATAATATAGGTTACATGCATAGGGATATATGCACAGTAGCCGCAAGGCCCAAAGAGAACGGTTACAACCATTAGAGAGATAATAGGAAACAAGGCAACAAATGTGGAAACCGTATGAGAATAGAGAGTTGCCATCCGCAGGGCTCAGAGCAGCCATTATCTTCAACACTCCCCCTCAAGTGGGGCGTGTATATTGAAACATCCTCACTTGCTTATGTAGTGTTCGAATTGAGCAGGGCCTATTGCCTTTATAAGGGCGTCGACCAATTGTTTTGAGCTTTTGGTGAAGGGAGTTTGGATTTCACCTCTGGTCACTTTTTCTCTGATGAAGTGGCAATTGATTTCAATGTGCTTGGTCTTTTTATGATAGACTGGGTTTGCCGCTATATGAATTGTTGCCTTGTTGTCACAATACATGCTCATGGGCGCTTCAATTTTGAAGTTTACTTCTTTCAGTAGAGATTTGGTCCATGAGAGTTCTTCGACCGTTGACTCCATAGCTCTGTATTTGGCCTCCGCACTGGATTTGGCTATAATGCTCTATTTTTTGCTCTTCCATGCGACAATGTTACCCCTGACGAAGATGCAATTTCCGGTGGTTGACTTCCAATCATCAGTCCCCTGCCCAGTCAGCATCTGAGTACCCTTTGACCTTGATATGATTGTTTCTCTTAAATAGGATGCCTTGCCCAAGGGCCTTCTTTATGTATCTTAAAATCCTGTCAATGGCCTGCATGTGAGAGACTTTGGGGTCATGCATATACTTGCTCATGGTGTTGACCGCGTGTGCGAGATCGGGACGAGTGACGGTGAGGTAGACGAGTTTCCCGACAATTCGTTGATACCTTTCTCTGTCCATTGGGGGTTCTCCCTTGTGCCGCATGATTTTGACATTTGGATCCATGGGAGTGTCGGCTAGCTTGGATCCCAGCTTTTCGGTTTCTTTTAAAATGTCGGGCATACTTTCTTTGTGATAGGAAGATCCTCTTTTTTGAGTATGCCAACTCGATCCCTAAGAAGAATCTTAATTTTCTAAGATCCTTGATGTCAAATACCTTATGGTGGTAGGTTTTTAGCTCTTCGATAAGGAGATTGTTGTTTCCGGTTATGATGATGTCATCTACGTAGACTAGAAGAATGGTGATGCTCTCTCCATCCTTTTTGATGAATACGGAGTTGTCGGCCTGACTTTTTTGGAATTTTTTATTCTCTAGAGCTGAGCTGAGTTTGGCATACCAGGCTCTTGAAGATTGCTTCAGGCCGTATAAAGCCTTTTTCAGTTTGTAGACGAGGTCACTGTTAGCATGTGGCTGCCCTGGGGGTAGTTGCATATACACCTCTTCTTCTAATTCGCCTTGGAGAAAGGCATTTTTGATGTCTAATTGATGTAGATCCCATCCTTGATTGCATGCTACGGATAGGAGAATGCGAACGGTGTTCATTTTGGTTACTAGGGTAAATGTCTCACTGTAGTCTATCCCATAGGTTTGCGTGTATCCTTTGGCCACTAGTCGGGCTTTATATCTCTCTATTGTTTCGTCGCTTCTGTATTTGATTTTGTACGTCCATCGGCATCCAACTGCTTTGTGTCCTTTAGGTAGTTGAGTGATTTCCCATGTGTGATTCTTCTTGAGTGTTGTCAGCTCTTTTTCCATGGCCGTTACCCAGAGGTTGTTCTTCTTCGCTTCTTCGTATGACTCGGGTTCGCGATCTTGACTGATTTTGCACAGGTATGACACATAGCTGGGCGCTAGATGTCTGTAGCTGATTTGCTTATTGATGGGGTGAGCTGTGTATGTTACATAGTCTTTGAGTCGTGTGGGAGGTCGGGTGGCTCTGTCTGACCTTCGAAGGGGTTCGACCCCTTGAGGTATAGATTCATGAGGGTGCTCATGCTCGTCCTCACTACTGATTTGTTGATGGACGGTGGGATCGAGTTGCCTGACTTCCTGCGTTGTGGTGTAGTAAATGAGGTCATCATAGTCACTTGAGGTTGGTGTGATTGACTCCCCATGATTGCTGGCATCAGGCTCTTTGGGAAGGAATTAGGGTTGTTCTTTGTTGAAGTTGATGTCCTAGGATATGTAGAGTTTCTGCGTATTGCAATCATAACACTTGTACCCCTTTTTGGATGAAGAGTAACCCAAGAATATGCACTTGGTAGCTCTCTTACTGAGTTTGTCTCTTTTATATGGGGATATCCAGACGTATGTCGTACACCCGAATGTTCGAAGGTGCTTTAGCTGCAACTATTTTTCTTTCAGCCTTTCCCAAGGAGAGGCACCCTGAAGTCTTTTGCTAGGTGTCCTGTTGGTCAGGTAGCACGCAGTGGCGATGATGTCACTCCAAATTTTTTTTGGCACATTGGTTTGGAACATGATCGCCCTTGTCACTTCTAGCAGGCGACAGTTTTTTCTTTTGGCCACCCCATTTTGTTGTGGGGTGTCCGCACAAGTGGTTTGGTGGTCAATGCCTTGTTGCTTGCAAAATTCGTCTAAGGCATGGTTTTTTATTGCCCGCCATTGTCTGTTCGAAGGATTTTAATCTTCTGGCTGAACTGGGTTTCCACCATTTTTGAGAATTCTTTAAAGTTTTGGTAGACCTCATCTTTGGACTTCAAGAAATATACTCATGTTGCCTTTGAAAAATCGTCTATGAATGTGATGTAGTATTTATAGTCCCAAATAGATTTTGTGGGGGATGGTCCCCATACGTCAGAGTGAACTAAATCAAAAGCATTCATGGAAGTGCTAACAGATGTGGGGTAGTGTGTGCGAGTGAGTTTTGTATATCGACACACTTCAGAAGTATTACTGTCAAATAAAAGCTCTGGAAATAGAATTCTTAGCACACGATCGGAGGGGTGCCCGAGTTTGAGGTGCCAGTGCCTTCCTTCATTGACTTTGCTCATCATGGGTCTTGGTCCTTGCTGTATCTGATATAGCCCGTTAACTTGTTGCCCTTTACCAATCGTCACCCCCATAGTTAGATCCTGAAATTCAACGTTAGATTTGGAAAAGATGACCTTGCAATTGAGTTCTTTGGTGATGGTGGCCACGAATAGGAGATTTGACGTCAAGGTAGGGACATATAGGACGTGGCTAGTTTTTTTCGGAGCCAAAGAATCTGGTATCACCGATTCTTTTAAGGGTCATGTGTGACCCGCTAGCCGTGACGATCGATTCTCTATCGCCTTGGTACCTTAATTGCATGCTTCTTAAGTTCTTAGTCATGTGGTGGGTGGCTCCGGAGTCCATGATCCACAATGGGTTGTTTTTGGAAGTGAAGAGGGAATGCATACCTGTCCCGCTTGTGCGGTAGGCTCGGGAGGGGCGATGGCCATCCCAGCCGCCTTTTCTTGTGTACTCAGCCTGTGCAATTTGAGGTCTTTGAGGAGTTCGGTCATCGCTTCGACTGTTAGAGGGGTTCTAGCTGTGTGGGCTTGAGCTGTTCTTGGTCCGCTTAGCCCGGGCTCGGGATTTCCACCCATGTGTTTCGGTTTACCGCGAATGAACCAGCAGGTCTCATACGAGTGACCTGGCTTTTTGCAGTGAGAGCATCTAGGCCTTCTCCCTTTGTCACCGATTGTGCTGCTGCTAGTGTTTGATTCCATCTGTTTGATGCGCGGTTTGGAGCTCCTGTAGTCGGAGTAGAAGGTCGATTTTTCTGGCCCGTCTTTGACATCTCCCTGGTCGTTGATTGGGTTCATGACTTTTTGTTGGGCCTCCTCTCGCATAATGGTGGAGAAAACGACATTCAAGGATGGAAGATCGCGGGTCATGAGGATCTGGCTCCTCAGACTTTCATACTCAGGTCCGAGCACGACGAGGATGTGAAACACGCGCTTCTATTTTTTCAGCTTAGCCGCATCTATGGGATCGTTGGTGGTGACCTGGTATGAGTCCAGCTCGTCCCATAGGCTTCAAATGTGCCCCAGGAACTCGCTGAAGGGGATGTTGTCTGGTTTTTTGCGTCGCGAATCTCTTTGGTGAGTTGGTACATTCTAGCTATGTTGTACTGCTCACCGTAGAGTTCTTTGGCAGCAAGCCAAATTTCTTCTCCGGATTCGAGGAACAATAACCCGTCTGTGATTTTTGGCTCCATGGAGTTGAGGAGCCATGACATGACCAGGTGGTTGTCGGATTCTCATTCTTCGTATTTGGGATCGATAATTTCCGGTTTGGTTCTTTTGTCGTTTACGAATCCGAGTTTCAATTTGCTGCTCAAGTAGAGCGTCGCGGCCTTGGGCCACGGCAGGTAGTTGAAACTGTTCGAAAGACGGGTGGTGATTCTGAGGTTGGGAGTTACCTGTTCGTGGATGATGACCCTCTGGACTGGTGTCTCCGGGTCGGTGGATGTGCCTTCTCGGTTTTGATTCTCCATCGTCTGGAGGTAGGATTGGTTGTGGCTGAGTTAGGTCCGGTCTGATGAACCGTGCTCTGATACCATGAAGTGGTGAGTGCAGGTGTGTGAAGGATGCCACGGAAGAACACGATCATTTACGTGGTTCGACCATTATTGGCCTACGTCCACAGGAGCACCTACGTCTTTCATTCCAATACAATAATACAGGTTACACGCATAGGGATATATGCACAATAGCCGTAAGGCCCAGAGAGGAAGGTTACAACCGTTAGAGAGATAATAGAAAACAAGGCAACACATGTGGAAACCGTATGAGAATAGAGAGTTGCCATCAGCAGGGCTCGGAGCAGCTGTTATCTTCAACAAATGTTGGTTCCACTCATCTGGTAGGGGTGACTTGTGAATTTCACCAAGTTGATAGAACGTCGGGAGTTTGAAATCCACACGGGACATCTTTTGCCGCAAGGTCAAAGCCGGGTGTACTCCCTGGTGGGTAGGGGGACCTCAAGGGTTTTACCAATAGGAGGCCAGCCAATGCAGCATTTGGACGGATTGGATGGATATGTCATAGGATACAATCTTTTTTTTCTAACGAAAACTTTTGGATATTATTGCATTTGAGTATACATTGCCCACTCAGCACACCTGGCTAGGTTAGGTCAGCTTAAGATGTTCAAGCTTAAGGATGTCGAGAGTTTGATACTTGGAGTGTCTGTTCCTTGCTGCAAGTCCAAAAGGTAGCTTTTGAGGGATTCTTTTGTAGCATGTTTTCCTTTAAAGTGTAGAAAGATGACCATGATTTGAGAGTTTCCTGTGGCCTAGTGTAAACACCCCAAATTTTCACTCACCTCCCCAACATTTCCACCAAGCATCAACATCCAGCCTCTGAAATCGCTGGAGGGCAAAATGGTCATTTTCTGAGCTCGGACCTTGCAAAAGTCTAAATTTCATCTGCAACTCTCAAAATTTCTCTATTTTGTCTCAGATAGTCAAAATCTTACTCCTGACAGAAGACAGGAATCCTCAAGTCTTGATTCAAGATTGCATTACATAAGACATGACATTGCATATCATTGCATGAGCATTTCAAATCACTGCACTGCACAGCATGTCATTTCGAGGTCCAGAACTCTTGATTTCAAAATCTTCAATCCAGATTAGAATTTCAACTCTTTTCAAAATTGATTTCAAAACCCTGGGTCTTCAAAATTATCAATTTTTCCCATTTTACCCCCAGGACTCTGAATTTCAAAATATTTCCTCAGGAAAACCATCTGGATAGTTTTCAATATGGATTTCAGTCACTTCACCTCAGATTTTGCCCTTTTTGACAATTTCAAATATCTTTCTTTTACAAAATCGCCCTACAAGGGCCAACTCTTTCCAAAATTCCTGTTTTGCCCATCAGTCAAGATTTTATGAAAATTCCAAAAAGAAGTTGTGGTTTTATTCTTATTTCAATAAAGAAGCAATGTGGGACCCACACTGAGGTGGTGTCACACAAGCTTTCCTTCTGAAAATTTGAATTTTGAAAAACCCAAAAATATAGGAGCCTTGTCCCCTGGATTGGTGCCACTTGTCCTTTCTCTCTCCTCTCCTCCACATGCCAAGTGTCAGTGTGGGGCTACCTTCAGAAGCCGCCACATGTCATCCCATTTTATCTGCCATGTGTCACCCTATCCATCCTGCGCCATGTGTCATTTCAAAGACTACCAGGAGATGCCAAGTGTCATAGGTTGTCTTGTCTAGAAAAAGTGGAGCTTGTCTCCTCTGAGGTGGCGCCACTTGAAGTGTGTCTCCTGCAGAGGACACGTGTCAACCTCTCCCTCCTTCTAGAAAAGTAGCCTGACACATGTCTCTTCCTACTTTTCTCAAAAAAGTAGGAGACATGTGTCACTCCTAAATTCCTACAGAAAAGGTAGGCTTGTCTCCTCTGAGGTGGCGCCATCTGGAGTGTCTCCTGCAGAGGACACATGGAAAGCTCTCATTTCCTCAGAAAAAGCAAGTGCCATGTGTCATTTCCTGCTTTCTTCAGAAAAGCTAGAATTCAAATATTCAAAAACCCCCATAGGTGGCGAAAATCAAGAACTCCTACCTTTTTCATCCTGTCTGAGATGGCGCCACATGGCTTGGCCCACCTTCTCTCCCCTCTGCCACGTGTCATTCTCTGCTTCTTTCAGAAAAAGTAGAGGACACATGTCTTCTCCCTACCTCTTTCAGAAAAGTAGGAGACACATGTCACCCTTTGCTCTTCTCAGAAAAAGCAAGGGACACGTGTCATTCTCTGCTTTCTTCAGAAAAAGCAAGTGACACATGTCACTTTCTGCCTCCTTTAGAGAAAGCTAGAATTCAAATATTCAAACTCCAGACTGAGGTGGCGCAAATCCTGAACTTCACCTTTTCTATTTTGTCTGAGATGGTGCCACGTGTCCCTTTCCCTCCTTTTCCTCCCTCTTGCCACATGGCATCGTAGGAGCCACTCTGAGGAAATGCCACATGTCAGCCTCTCCTTTCCTGCAGAAAAGTAGAATTTGAATTCTTCTGAGGTGGCACAATCTGCTTCCTCCACTCCTATCCCTCTGACACATGTCAAGCACCTCCAGAGATGGCGCCACATGGCATGCTCCTACTGCTTTCAACTTTACACCTCAGAACACCTTTTGAGGTGGCACCAATCCAGAGTCCCACTTGGCTTCAAAATTTTATTTTTATTTTATTTTTAATAAAAGTAGCCACATGAGGTGGCGCCACCTGAGGGCTCCCTGCAGAAGACAAATTTGAATTTCAAACCCCTCAGATGACACCCCCTGAGATGGCGCCACATGGAGGGCTCAGATTGAACCTGTTTGAATTTCAAAAAATTTCAGAAAAGTTATAAAAACAAGGGTTCACGCCCAGCCTAAGGAGATCATTTTTTTAGCTCTTGTGAACTTGGAAAATCCAACCTAGCCTTCCTAACATCTGATTTTGAACCTTGGAAATTGTGCCCCCTTTGGCGCATTGAAGAAGGTGGAGTAAAGCTCGTGCTGTGGCCAATTCGATTCCAACAGAGGTAGATTTTGGTGGACCATCCGAAGCTCGAAGCGAAGGACGAAGAAAGCTCGTGATAGCTGCCCCTTTCAAGAGCTTCTACGCTGCGTAACGAAGCAAGGTGCACTTCTTTTCCCATTGATTGGATTTCATAATTCGAATCGGGGGTCGTTTGAAGAAAGAGCTCATCCGAGGGATGGATTGAGCTATTCTCATAAAACGACATATATAAAAATGTGTCATTATGCTTCCTTGATGATTTTAACATGCATGTAGTTAGCTAGGTTTAATTTGCATTTTATTTCATTCATTTAGCATATTTCATGAATTAATTAGGATTAATTTAGCCTTTATTTCAATTCTGCTTATTTTCAGTAGGTCTCTGTTTTTGTCAGTCAGTCCACACGTCATTTCATGCATTTATTTTTATTAAAAATCCCAAAAAAATCACGGAATGCGCCCTTAGGTGTCCCTGAAATTTTGCCAAAAATTCGAAGCCATTTGAATTTGTTTACTGCGGTAAACATCCAAAATGGTAAGTCGGGTTTTGTAACCCGGGATGCGTTTTGAAAACCATTTGCCGACGTGTAAAATAGAGTTCTCCCTCCTGGGAGATCCGATTTTCGATCCGAAAAATGCCCTGAACTCGGGAGAATGTCTAGTTGTTAATTTGATTTTTTCAGATTTTTCTGATTTTTTTTATGTCTGACAAAAATCCGAGAGTTTGGGACACGTGTTAGAGCCTAATTTGGGCCTCTGAGATCTTGGATCGACTTAGGGCTATGGTTTCTCTTTGTGTGTTGCTCCAAATCCAAAACTGTAAAAATTGAAAGTTATGTCCGTGGTGTCCTCTGTTTGCATCTAAAAGCCTGTAATTTTTAGAATAGTGTTGACCCCTGCTTCGGATTTTTCTTGTCAGCCTCCTGTTTTGCTACATTTGTCTGTCCTGTTAGTTTAGGCAGAAATAGTTATATTTTTATCTGTGTTTCTGTTGATCAAATGCCGAAGTAATAAACATGAAAGTTGTTCATGTAGGTGTCGTTCATAACTCTGATTAATTTAATAAATTTCCATGGCCCTTTTGTATTTATTTAGCATTTTTCATCAGATTAGTGTGATTTTTACCTCTGTTAGAATTAAATCCTTGTTTTTGAACTCACCATGGCTCAAATCTCGAGACTATAAAAACCAAAAATGTTCCATTTCGGGTCTTTTAGCAGTCTGCAAAATATCAGAAGTTTCCATGGTGTAAATCTTGCATTATCATATTAGGCATTGCATTTGGTTCGGATCCATAGGCAAAATCCACCATTTTAGGACTTTCTTTAAATTTTAGCATTTAAATCATATCATTTTGTGATTTTTAGCATTCTAGGTTGTTTATCAGAGTGTTTAGATGCTTCATACCGAATTTGGTGCAATTTGGAATCCATTTGAGGTTCGGATCATCCATAATACCAAAATAGGGTCCCGCAGGACCCAGATCCAAGCGAAAAATAAGCGAAAATCGTTATTTTTGATAAATTGCAAAATACCAAATTCTGATTTTACAGTCTTAATGTGTCTAGCAGCATGTCATCATATCTCTTACTGCATTTTATCATCATTTGATTCAATTTGAATTTCAAAATCTCAATTTTACCAAGTTTTCCTTCAAAAAACCCTGATTTTAAAGATGTAACTTTAATTTTAGGGGTATTTTGGTCATTTTAACCTCAATTTCGAATTTCAAATTGTTTTCACTGAATTTCTAGCATTTTCATCATTTCAAAATATCAAGGAAGCATGAGAATAGGGTTTATATCCAATTAAGTCCAATAATTTCATAATATTATTGGAAAATCTTGGAAAAACCCACATATTTGAGCTAACTTTATTTCAAGTTTGGCAGGAACAATCAAAAGAAGGAGCTGAAGTCTGCAAATTTCTTTTACTTCTTTTATTTAGTGATGTAATAATGTAAATTTTGGAATAAGAGATTTAATTTCCTGTTTAGACTAGGATGCATATCATATAGTTTGATTTTATGCAATATCCTGTTTCTATGATTCATGCATTTTATTTCAAAAGCACTATGGATGTTCACGAATGGCACGTGCACCAACTCTTAGGGAGTTGATGGACTCGGTGGGATCCATATTTACGGCCCTAGTCGGAATATGGACGAGACCCAGATCCATCATCTTTCTACTAGTCACATTGAGCCTACACTCTTAGGCTATCTTAAAATGCACATCATATTTCCAAAGTTTTCAAAATCATGTGCATCAAATCAACTAAATTCTGAACATATTCATGGCCACAGTCAGGATATGTGAAGGATTTATCTTGACTTAATGCACATTTTCCAACCAATTCCTCAGAAAATCTTCTCAAAGTGTATTCATTCACTCATGTCATTTGCATCATGAAATCATTTTCTCGAGAAAATTTCATTCTCAAAAAAATCGATTTCTCAAGAAACTCTTAAGTTGATTTTCCCAAAGTCAAGTTTTCATAGTTTTCCCTGAAAATCGATTTCTCAAGAAATTCTAAGGATTTTTCAAAATCGGTTTTCCAAAGACAAGTTTTCCACAGTTTGCCTTGGAAAATGTTATCTTAAGATTTTCAAAAGGGATTTCCCAACTTTCTCCAAGATCCAAAATCGATTTCCAAGTATTTCAAAAGGTAAAATTCCCAGGATTTCAATTTCCCAAGTTTGAATTTCCTTCTTCAATGAGTTTTCCTATGAATTTTCCATCATTTCCCTAAGAAAACTCTCAAAGTCCAAGTTTTCTTAAGAAGAGTTTCCCTTTTCAAATGCTCTCCTTTTCTCAAGAATCACTTCTACTTTCCCAGGACTTTCGATCATTCATGATTTTCCCATGTCTTTATGAACTTTCTCATGATTTCAAAACACCTTTCATCTGATTTTCCTGAGAAATTAACTTTCAGCTTTTTCCTGAGAGAATCTTTTCAACTCCAAATATTTTCCAAGCATACATCATGTTTTCCCAAGCTGCATTTTCCAAAATCTCATAGCACATGCCTGAATTCTCTGTGCATTTAGGATAGAACATAACTTTGATAATTTAACTAAGTCAAGCACGATTTTGGTCCTTGGTTCGATTACCCCTGTTAAAGGCGGCAGGAACGGTCGAACCTCGTACCGACAGGTCGAGCCCCATCCCATGGATTTTCCCGCAATTTTCAAAAACGGAGGCGAGTATTTCAAAACAATTTCCAAAATCCGGTCAAAGTTTGAATCGCGAAAGCGTTTCTCTCTTTTTCTCTTCCGCAAGGAAGGGGAGACGGGGGAAAAATTTCGCGACGATAACAGGTTTGGCGACCGTGATGGGACCTGTCCTTGTCTGACCTAAATTATGCTTGACTTAGTTCAATTATCGAAATTATGTTCACAAAATGTCAGCTCTTTTACTTTCAATATCATGTGAGCCTAGGAGCCTAGATTCTGACCCAGCTGACATTGAATGCATATAGCTTAAGCATGGTTTGGTAGGACCATATTGAGGAGATATTTTCATGCTCACATAGACTTAGGTCTAAATACAATCCTCCTCGATTTAGGATCTGAATGCAAACAATGTATGCTTCTTCAAAGATTTTCAAAAGCCTATCTCTCTAGGATTTAGAGCCCTCTATTTCTTGCATGTGATCATTTTTCAAAACCCTCAATTACCTATCATTACCCGGTCTTCACGTTGCTGGGCTCTCTTCCAGAACCATAGTTCGGGACAGAGCCTCACAACTGGGCCAACTATTTGGGTTAACACCCCCCTACCACGTACCGCGGGCCACAGTCCGAAGTATATCGGTAGGCGCTCAAGGATGTTGGAAAACCTTACCTTAGAACCGGAGTTGAAATTCTATGCCACGTACCTCGGATTTCGATTCGGGTATATCGGCATAACTAGATCGGACAAAGATGATCTGAACCTAGAGTTAGG